>NC_133461.1:75820488-76133821 GCF_048565385.1 Saimiri boliviensis
TTTGCCAAAGGTCACACAGCTCACTGATGGCGGAGCCCCACCCAACCAGAGGTCTGACTTTGATTCAAGGCTGTTTTTATGCTACTGCGTTTGCCTGCTTATATAGGCATTAAGGGAATATAAACTGGGCTTAAATGGGTGAAGGGAGTTAAAAACAGAGGCAAAAAAAAAAAAATCCTTTAAACTTTCAGGCTATACACAAGATAGTAGAATTATTTAGGAGGAGAAGCTACAATACCAATGTAACATCAAATTATTTTCTTACGTGCAAGATAAGATTATCTTATGTGATGGATATTCTATTGTGCCTCACTCCTACCAGGATGTAGTATAGAAGGTATCAATTGATAAAATTGACTGAAATGTTTTATAGGGCCTACTTTAAAGAAAAATAAATTATGCTTCAAGAGTCAACATTTATTCAGATTGTAAACATTTGATAAGTTTACCATTGCTATCAAAAACAATAGGCGGCTATAAATCCTCAGAAATTGGTAAGGATTCAGGAAACTTTGGAAGCAAGATTCAATTACCTTCCGAAAAGTAGATACAGATCTTCTCACATCCAGGTCAACTGCATATTTGTAGCTTTTATTTCTAAGTCATAGCAGAACGATACTGGGTGGCTGCTGGAATGGCCCAGGTTTGAGCTTTATTTCTGCATGGTGATATATGACCAAATCCTGCAATGAGGCTTTTAAGGGGCATGCTGTTTGTGAGTCTCTATAGAAATAACACCATTAAGTTTACGCTAGCTAAAACGTCTTGATCTGATGAAATCTCTAAATAAAGGGAAAAGAACTTCTTAGGAATACTGTTATGACACAGGCATTACTTGAATTAAAATGTCATTTAGCAAATACTTGTTTCTATATAAGGTTTTTAATAGAAAAAATAAAAAATTCACATAAAAGTTACTTGAAACCTTGGGGATTTGGTTAATTGGTTCCTTAACTTGTTATTGAGGTCTCAGCTTTTCCTTGGAAGAACAACCCTAATGCTCTTGGTTTTGCCAGCTGCATCCTCCATCTCAGAAGCAACACACACAGGATGCTGCTATAGACTGCGTTAGGACTGATGGCCCATGTGAGAATTTATATATTGATTTCTTCTCCAAAATATTTGGACTAGAATATTTTTCCAGAATTTAATGAGATCCTTTATGAAATACAAAGATGATGGATCTAGAAAAAATATCCCTTTGCTTATTAAAATGTATGAACAGGAGCCTTGAGGAGTATTGAAGGGAACATCGGCTTTGGGAATTTCAGATTTTGTTTTAGTCCTGTTTTTCCCATGAGTAGATATGTCACTGTCAGTAAATCACTGGCATTTCTGAAGTCTTAACATCTGAGAAATGGGATAAAAAGCCAAGTCATAGTTCTTATGAGGATGGAAGCAACTTGTATGTTGTAATGCATACGAAAGTTATTTTTACTTTCCATTAGTAAGCTCTTTCAAGTCAGACTCTCTTTTCTGTTTTACTTTCTGGACCAGAAATAATCACAATGAAATGTGTTAATTTAATAGGCGGGATAATGCAATCTCAAAATAGTGATACATGTCTGTTCTGTTTAGATGAGTACACCTGATCTATGGTATTTTTCTTTTGGTTTTTAGAAAAACGTTGTTTCAGCATCAACGTTAGCAGGTACAGGTTGAATATAGCCTATTACAATAAACAAACAGCTGACAATAAAATTAGCATGACTTCCTCAATTAATACAACCTATGTCACCAAAAGATCCATTTCTACCGCTTAGCCATTATTATATTTATTTATATTTATAGCACACAACGTCCAATTCATTCATTTAGAATCTTTGTAAGTCATGATTGTCCAATGTTACTTCAAGCATTAGCTTTCTTTTGACTGATAGATGACTCCCTTACCTCTATGAATTCATTGATTTAATTGCATTTTATCCAATATTTATTTTTAGCGTTACACACACACACACACACACACACACACACACACACACACAAATTGAAAGCAATTACAATAGGCTTATTGCATTATTAGTGATGCTAGAAAAATTATTGCTCAAGTTTTACCTGGTTCATTGAACTTGTCCCCTGTATTTTACCACTTTTTCTTTTTTCTAAATGTCCATGTTAGAGCAGAATGCATTTTAAAAGTGAGTGGAAAAGGCCTTCACTAACCATGTTTACAAAGCTACTCCAGGCAGCCAAATACTTAGCGCTATCGTCAATAGCTCCTGAGAGCCACAGCGGAAATAACTGAGAACTTATTTTTAAAAACTTATTTTCCCCCTAAGCGACGGTCTCTTGAATTATCAGATTTTGGCATAACAATATGCAAACTCTGATCTCAATACATTAAGAATATTTATTTGTGTCCAAAGTCAAAAATGAAAGCTGGCAGGGCTAATTTTCTGGCTGTCAGTGAACTCTTGGGGATGTTTAAGCTGTGTAGTGAACAGCAGACTTTTGGTCTTCAGGGATTGAGGAAGAGTGGACTCAGTGTTGGACTAACGTGGCTGTGGTTCTCTGGTTGTTTCCTTTCACAGCAACACCCCTGAGCCCACTTAAGCCGCCACGGATGGACACTGCTCCGGTGGTTGCATCTCCCTATCAAAGAAGAGATTCAGACAGATACTGTGGGCTCTGTGCAGCCTGGTTTAATAACCCTCTGATGGCCCAGCAACATTATGATGGCAAGAAACACAAAAAGAATGCGGCAAGAGTTGCTTTATTAGAACAACTGGGGACAACCCTGGATATGGGGGAACTGAGAGGTAAGGGCAGCTCTTCTCACTTCTGCCACAAAATTGGGCTTTCAGAGAAAAGATGGGGCTTTCACAAATCAGGATGATTTTTCTTCTTTCTTTAATTATTAGGGAAAAAGTGAGGCTCATTCAAAAGAAACGAACAAGAAAGGAAATGAGCAAAAGACTCGTTTTATAAACTCCTCTGTTTCAAAGTATTTATTTCCGTATTTGTATTGACCGCTTTTCAAACCAAAGGCATCTATTCATGAACCGGATTGTTTTCCTTCTGCTTTACCTTTAACCTCCTCTTCACTGAATGCTTTTGTAGAGTAGCAGTGTTAGAAAAGGTGCTAAATGGGAGGCCGAGGTGAGTGGATTGCTTGAAGTCAGGAGTTCAAGATCAGCCTGGCCAACATGGTGAAAACCCATCTCTACTAAAATACAAAAATTAGACAGGTGTGGTGGCGCATGCCTGTAATGCCAGCTACTCAGGAGGCTGAGGCAGGCAAGGGAATCGCTTTCCCTGGGGGGGCAGAAGTTGCCGTTAGCCGAGATCACTCCATTGCATTCAAGCCTAGGTGACAGAGTGAGACTTGTCTAAAAAAAAAAGAAAAAAGAAAAAAAAGAAAAATGAAAAAGAAAAGATGCTAAAAGGCCAAATAGTATTACCTTATCTTAAACTTTTGTGCTTTTTAAAATTTAGCCCAAACAAAGCAACAAATTGACTCAATGTAATGACTGAAAGCAAGCCCAAGCCCCTTTAATAAAATCTCTGAGAAATCGAGATAAGACGGTGCCGTGTGGTACTTTGTGGTCAACACCTCTCTCCTTCCCACCCTGCCCCTGTCCTGGACAGGTTTTTCTTGACTGCTAGAAACCACGTATCATTGGAAGTTCATGTGAGGTTTTATAGAAGCTGCTGAATTTGGAAACCTTAGCATGAGGATTCATTCTGTGGATTCCTTAGGAAGCCATCAACCAATTTGTGAGACTATATAGAATATTTTATCACCAGCAACCATTCAAGCATTTTTGATCACTAACATCCTTTTGATCAGCTTGATATTAGCAGCATAGAAGTACAGTAAAATTGCATACTATGTTTTCTGAGAAATTGCATTTTTCTCAGAAAAATAATTCTGCAAGGGGTACTATTGATAGTATACTTCAGATCTGGTATAAGTTTGATAAGCTTTTGTGGGCAGGTCAGGGGACTATCATTCATAATGGCTGTAAGCTATAGATAACAAAATTTACCAATTAATTTGGAGAAGGCAACCTGAGTTTAAACAGGATTCTGCATACACAGCCTATGATTCTAATTACCCTAACCTGGCTGTGAACCTTGAAGGGGTGTAATTGTAACAGAAAATGACTTGGAACAATTCTAGACAAAATAAGTAGTATAAAAGATCATGCTACAACGAGCTAAGAGGAAGGACAGGTCACTTCTCAATATGTTGGTTGCAGAAGAATTAACCAAGGGAACATACTTGATTTAGAACTAGAAAAGTAGGTGGCATATTAGAAGATGAGAAGGCATTCCGTGTGAGCAGTATCACATATGCATGGGCAAAGGTCAGGAACAGGCTAGAGACAGCTAGGAAGTCATCATGGAAACATCTTGTACTGCAGCATAGATTTAAGGTTGGAGATACGTGACTACATCTGTAGAGATTGATCTTTTACCCAAAATACTAGCTTAAAAAGAACAAAAAAGAGCAAATATTAAAAAGACTATATTTTCGTGTATGTTTCTTAGCTACAGAAAAGCAACATGAGGCTTTATATTTCAACATGTTGGATAATCTCATTGCAGAAGCTTTTGAGTCGATGGTACTACTGCTTTTTGATGGAGGATTCTTGGGTTTTCAGTCTCTGTCTTGTTAAAGAAAATAAGCAGGGTCTCTCCATAGCTGAAGGCCTACCTGCAATGCCTGTGTTACCAGCAGATAACAAGTTGTCTCAGTGACTCCTTCCCGGCAGGGCACTGAAGGAGAAAAATAGGGCTTTATTTATGTTTTGGTGCCAGATATTATGACTTGAAGAAAAATTATTCCTGGAGCACATTCTTCCTGTCTATTTTGAATTATCAACGCGGCATCTTTTATGTACAACTACATCTTAATGACTTGGGCGTCTGAATTCTGTAACATTTGAGCAGCTTGTCTTTCATACAGAAGACAAAAAGGCTGCTTTTCAACTCAATAACTCAATGTGACTGTGACTCAGTAGCCCATGGAATGTGATTAGCATTGAACACAATGCCCTTGAAACCAACCTTTCCACATGCTCCAGGTGACATCCTCATAGGTATTTATTCAAGCATTAAATATTGCAGACACTTAAGGAATAAACCAACTGTGGTAACCCAGCACTTTGAAACACATACGCCACACACACCCTCCTCTATTCTTGTAATGCTTCTAATGTATGATTAATCAATTAATAAAGGCAAAAAACGCTAAGCCATAAATATAGGCATATCCATGACTTTAATGAAATGGTATCAGGCAGCTGAAGCATGATATAGCAATGTTACAAGATGATAGGCTTTTTCTCTTTCTTGCATAGCATTTCTCACATTTTTAAACACTTCATTGTTTACTTACTTTTTTTTGTATTTTCTTTCTCTCTAGTCACTTACGGATTATTAGCATCTATGTCTGGTTTACTCATTTATATGTTCAAAACACCTACAATAGTGGCACACATAATAGTTACTCAATAGTTGGCTGAATGAATGAATGAGCAGAGAATGTCCTAAAACAAAATTACCTGAAATTAACATGGCAATCATTTTCATTTCTAGAAGGATCCTGATTTAATATTTTTATAAGAAATTATTTCTAATTCTACTTTTTTAAATGACGCATATTTTATGTGTAGTGAAATGCAGAGATATTAGATGTTACAGTTCTATGAGTTTTGACAATGCAAATACCTGTATAACCCACAGCCCTATTAAGATACATAACTTTTCCATCATGGGAAAATTTCCATATACCCTTTCCTAGTCAATTCCAACCTTCCATTCCAGAGAGCCACTTTTCTCATTTTTTTCATGATAGATTAGTTTTCCTTGTTCTAAAACTCCATGTAAGTGGAATCATAAAGTGTGTATTTCCTGTGTGTCTGGCTTATTTTGGATAGCATATTGTTTTATGAAATTTATTTATTTATAGCATATAAAGCAAAGTAGTACCTTTTTATTGCTGAGTAGTACTCTATAGACAAAAATACCCTAACTTGTCTGTCTATTCTATTCACTGATGCCCTTTGGGTTATTTTGGTACTATTTTAGATAAAGCTTTCATGAACATTACTGCACAAGAATTTTTTTTTTTTTTTTTTTTTTGGTCAATGCATGTTTTACTTCTTTTTTTTTTTTTTTTTTTTTTTTTTTTGAGACGGAGTTTCGCTCTTGTTACCCAGGCTGGAGTGCAATGGCGCGATCTCGGCTCACCGCAACCTCCGCCTCCTGGGTTCAGGCAATTCTCCTGCCTCAGCCTCCTGAGTAGCTGGGAGCATGTTTTACTTCTATTGGTAAATAGCTATGTGTAGGATTGCTGGGTCATAAGTTGTATGTATTTTTGACTATTTAAGAAACTACCAAAATCTAAAATAGTTGCATTTTTTATACTTTAAAAAGACAACATATAAGAATTCCATAGCCTCATGAACATTGTTCATGCCAGTCTTTTAAATTTTAGCCATTTTAGTGAGTATAGGTGGGTGTTTCATGATGCCTTTAATTAGTATTTCCGTATTGACTAATGATGTCAAGTACTTTTAAAATGTGCTTTTTGGTCGTTTGTATATCTTCCTTTGTGAAGTGCCTGTGTCTATTTTTAAAAATTTGGTTTCTTGCCTTTTCATTAATAAGACAGGGTATAAGGTTTTCACATATAATGGATTCACATTCTTTCTTAGATATATGCGTTGTGAATATTTTCTTCTAGTTTGTGACTTGACTATTAATTTTCTTAAGCCTTTTGATGAGCAGCCATTTTTAAATTTTGGAAGGTTAATTTATCTTTTTTATTCTTTCATAATCATTACTTTTTGTGTCTTACCTAAAAAAATCTTTGCCTTTACCTATGACCAAGATATTCTTTTATGTTTTCTTCTGCAAATTTTATAGTTTTAACTTTTACATGTAGAATTATGATGTATCTGAAATTAATTTTTATGTACAATATAAAGTAAAGGTTAACCTTTATTTCATTTTTATGTATTTACACAGTTGTTACAGAAAGTTGCAGTAAATATTTTCTTTTCCTCATTGAATTGCCTTGAATGACCTTTATTGAACCTCTATTGATTGTGTGAGTCTATATCTGGACAATTTATTCTGTTCCATAGTGTCTTTGCCTTTATACCAGCACCACAGTGTACTGATTTTTCAGGATTATAGAAGTCTCAAAGTGAGGTAGTGCCAGTTCTCCAACTTTCTTCTTCTTTCTCAAAATTATTTGGCTGTTTTAAATCCTTTACATGTCAACATACATTTAAGAATCAATCTTGCATAGAAGCTTTATTGGAATGTTGAATGGGATTGAATTCAATCTATAGACCAATTTGGGAATAATTTATTTAAATTCTTCAAAACGTTGAGTCTTCCAATCCATGAACATCCTCTAGGTCTCTATTCATTTATGTTTAAGTTATATTGGTAATGTTTTGCAGTTTTCAGTGTTAACGTTTTACACATCATTTGTTAAATTTATCTCCAAGAACAGTTGACCTTTGAATAACACAGAGATCAGGGACACCAACCCCCTCCACGGTTGAAAATCAGCAAATAACTTTTGACTCTTCAAAAACTTAACTTTTGACTCTTCAAAAACTTAACTGCTAATAGCCTTCTGTTGACTGGAAGCCTTACCAATAACATGGTTAACACATAGTTTGTGTGTTAAACATGTTTCATACTGTAATTTTATAATGAAGCAACATAAAGAAAATGTTAATAAGGAAATCATCAGGAAGAGAAAATATAATGACTATTTGTTAAGTGGAAATCCTCATCATCTTCATCTTGAGTAGGTGAAGGAGAAGGAAGACGAGAGGTCAGTTCTGCTTCTCAGGGTTGGCAGAGGCAAAAGAGGTGGAGAAGGTGGAAGAGGAGGCAGAGAGTCAGGCACTCTCAGTGTAACTTTATGAAATACATCCTTTCTGACTTTTTTGCATTTTCATTTCTCTAAAAATGTTTCTCCACAGTACCAATCCTTCCATTGCTTGCTTTTATATCAGTATCTGTATCATAGAAGGGTCTGTGTCTTAAGAGAAATCAAAAAGCAGTCTTGAATCATTGGGCCCCTCTGCCAGATTGTCTAACATCAGCTTGTTTTCCGGCACTGCTTCTTCTACATTGTCTTCCTCGTCATCTGGCCCTGGCTCAGAAGCCCTCCCTTCCATGACGCTGTCTTCTGCTAATTCCTCTGGTATAGTGTCTGTTAGCCCTTGGATTCCAAACTTTCATAATGTTTTCTCTATCAGAATTCTCTTCCATAGTGTCAACAGTCCTGTCCGTAGAGTACAGTGAGTAACAAGCCTTTAAGTTCCTAAGCACCCCCTAACCTAGGGGCTGAATTAGGTACATTGTGTTTAGTGAGGGGTAAACCACACTGATGCCTTCAACATTGAATTCATGGGGTTCTGGGTAGTCAGGGGCATTGTCCAATATCAAAAAAACTTTAAAAGGCAGTTCCTTACTGGCAAGGTACTTCCTAATTTCAGGGACAAAGCATCCGTGGAGCCAATCCAGAAAAACAGTTGTTGTTGTTCAAGACTTCTTGTACAACCAAAGACTACCAGCTGGCATTTATATTTTTCCTTCAAGCCTACTGTGAAAGGTGGGTAGCAGATTTATAGATAAGGGCAGTCCCTATCATAAACTTGACTGCATTTGCACAAAACAGTAGAGTTCTCCCACCCCTTCCTGCCTTACACCCTGGTGCCTGCTTCTCTTCCTTACAAATAAGTATCCTTAGTGGCATTTTTTCCCCAGAATAGGGACATTTTTTCTGCATTAAAAAACCATTCCAGAAGTTGATTTTCTTTCTCCCCCCACCCCGCAAAGTCTCTCTCTGTTGCCCAGACTAGAGTGCAGTGGTGGGATCTCAGCTCACTGCAACCTCCACCTCCTGGGTTCAAGCAAGCAATTCTCCTGCTTCAGCCTCTGGAGTAGCTGGGACTACAAGTGCATGCCACCACACCCGGCTAATTTTTGTAATTTTAGTAGAGACAGGGTTTTTCAATGTTGGCCAGGCTGGCCTCCAACTCCTGACCTCAAGTGATTCGCCTGCCTCAGCCTCCCAAAGTGCTGGGATTGTAAACATGAGCTACTGTGCCCAGCCATTCCTCAATAATTTTCTTAATAATGTCTGGGACCTCTTCGGCTGCTTCTTGGTTGGCAGAAGCTGCTGCTCCTGTTATCAAACCTTCCTTTGCTGGCATTAACTTCTCCAGCTTTAGATCCTTTACCTTAACTTTTGCTTTACGTTGTCCTATAATGAGTTCACTTATTCTTGAATCATATTAGGTATGCCTTTCTTTTAGCAATCTTGTACTACATAAAAGCTGCGTTTCTTATATAAGGCCAAAACATTTCTCAAAATGTGCAAGGTTTTCATGTCTGCTAGTGTAGCTATAGCAACAATCTCACAAATTTCTTTTTCTTGTTCTGTTTTGTTTTAAACAATGGGTCTTATGCTGGATTCATTTATCTTGAAGTGGCAGGCAACCAGTCTGAAGATCTCCATCCATAGCACATATCAAACAATTCAGCTTGTTCTTGAAGTCCTGACTTTCCCATGCTTCTTAAGAGCACTTCCAGCATCATGAGGTGCACGGTATTATTCAAGGTTTCCAGCATTTCACTAAACATGATGAAAAATACATGAGAACCTCCGAGATCACTTTTTACTGCAGTACACTATTTACTGGGGAGACAAACGGCTCACATGGAGGTGATTAGTGCCACATGACATTGTAAGTGAATCCTCACAGTACTTGCCCTCATTGCAACAGCAACAAAAGATAGTTATGAAATTATTGCAGTAGGACAGTGTTTACTTACATTAGCTTTATGCAGCTATGATTTAATACTGCATCTTTATATTTCTTTACATTTCTTTTGACTACAAATGGTGCCATGCATGTGGTCTGTGTATATGTATGAAAGTTTTCACAACTTTCAACTTTTAATAATAGATTTGTTTATATTTTATGATAGTAAATGATAAAATAGACTAGTAACTATATATATTTTATGCATTCATGACATCTAACTTTTTATAATATTTAAAATATTTCTAGGCTTTGTGGTTCATCTGTTTTCTCAAATTGTGGCAAATCTCCAAATATTTTTCCAGTATATTGATTGAAGAAAATGTCTGTATAAACAGATCCATGCAGTTTAAACTTGTGTTGTTTGAAGGTCAACTAAATTTTGTGATGTTTAACCCTAGTATACATTGTATTATATTTTTGAAAAAAAAATTTTAAATATATATTTTATTGCATTTGAGGTTTGGGGTCCATGTGAAGAACATGCAAGATTGTTGCATAAGTACATACATGTGGTTTGCTGCCTTCCTCCCCTTCACCTATATCTGGTATTTCTCTCCATGTTATCCCTCCCCAATTCCCAACTACCCGCTGTCCCTCCCCTAGTACCCCCCACAGACTTCAGTGTGTGATGCTCCCCTCCCTGTGTCCATGTGTTCTCATTGTTCAACACCTGCTTGTGAATGAGAACATGAAGTGTTTGATTTTCTCTTCTTGGGTCAGTTTGCTGAGAATGATGGTTTCCAGGTTCATCCATGTCCCTACAAAGGACACGAACTCATCTTTTTTTATGGCTGCATAGTATTCCGTGGTGTATATGTGCCACATTTTCCCTGTCCGGTCTATCATCGATGGACATTTGGGTTGGTTCCAAGTCTTTGCAATTGTAAACAGTGCTGCAATGAACATTCATGTGCATATGTCCTTATAATAGACAAATTTATAATCCCTTGGATATATACCCAGTAATAGGATTGCTGGGTCAAATGGAATTTCTATTTCTAGGTCCTTGAGGAATTGCCACACTGTCTTCCACAATGGCTGAATTAATTTACACTCCCACCAACAGTGTAAAAGTGTTCCTGCTTCTCCACATCCTCTCCAGCATCTGTTGTCTCCAGATTTTTTATTGATCGCCATTCTAACTGGCATGAGATGGTATCTCAATGTGGTTTTGATTTGCATTTCTATAATGAGCAATGCTGATGAGCATTTTTTCATATGTTTGTTCCTCATATATGTCTTCTTTCGTAAAATGTCTGTTCATATCCTTCACCCACTTTTGAGTGGGCTTGTTTGTTTTTTCTTGTAAATCTGTTTTAGTTCTTTGTAGATTCTGGATATTAGCCCTTTGTCAGACAGGTAGATTGCAAAAATTTTTTCCCATTCTGCTGGTTGCTGATTCACTCTAATGATTATTTCTTTGGCTGTGCAGAAGCTCTGGAGTCTAATTAGGTCCTGTTTGTCTATTTTGGCTTTTGTTGCCAGTGCTTGTGGTGTTTTAGTCATGAAGTCCTTGCCTACGCCTATGTCCTGAATGGTTTTGCCTAGGTTTTCTTCCAGGGTTTTTATGGTATTAGGTCTTATGTTTAAGTTTGTGATCCATTTGGAGTTAATTTTAGTGTAAGTTGTCAGGAAGGGGTCCAGTTTCTGCTTTCTGCACATGGCTTGCAAGTTTTCCCAAAACCATTTATTAAATAGGGAATCCTTTCCCCATTGCTTGTTTCTGTCAGGTTTGTCAAGGTTAGATGGTTGTAGATATGTGGTGTTGCCTCTGAGGCCTCTGTTCTGTTCCATTGGTCTATATCTCTGATTTGATACCAGATGCTGTTTTGATTACTGTAGCCTTGTAGTATAGTTTGAAGTCAGGTAGTGTGATACCTCCGGCTTTGTTCTTTTTGCTTAGAATTGATTTGGCTATGCGGGCTCTCTTTTGGTCCCATATGAAGATTAAGGTGTTTTTTTCCAGTTCTGTGAAGAAGGTCATTGGTAGCTTGGTGGTGATAGCATTGAATCTGTAAATTACTTTGGGCAGTATGGCCATTTTCATGATATTGATTCTTCCTAACCATGAACATGGAATGCTTCTCCATCTGTTTGTGTCCTTTCTTATTTCATTGAGCAGTGGTTTGTAGCTCTCCTTGAAAGGTCCTTTACATTCTTTGTTAGTTGTATTCCTAGGTATTTTATTCTCTTTGTAGCAATTGTGAATGACAGTTCATTCTTGATTTGGTTCTCTGTTAGTCTGTTATTGGTGTATAGGAATGCTTGTGATTTTTGCACATTGATTTTGTATCCTGAGACTTTGCTGAAGTTGCTTATCAGTTTCAGGAGATTTGGGGCTAAGACAATGAGGTCTTCCAAATATACAATCATTTCATCTGCAAATAGAGACAATTTGACTTCCTCCTTTCCTAATTGAATACCCTTTATTTCTTTTTCTTGCCTGATTGCCTCTGGGTAGAACTTCCAATACTGTATTGCATAGGAGTAGTGAGAAAGGGCATCCTTGTCTAGTGCCATATTTCAAAGGGAATGCTTCCAGGTTTTGCCCATTTAGTATGATATTGGCTGTGGGTTTGTCGTAAATAGCTTTTATTATTTTGAGATACATTCCCTCAATACCTAGTTTATTGAGGGTTTTTAGCATGAAGGGCTGTTGAATTTTGTCAAAGGTCTTTTCTGCATCAATTGAGATAACCATGTGGTTTTTGTCTTCGGTTCTGTTTATGTGGTGGATTCCGTTTATAGACTTGCATATGTTGAACCAGCCTTGCATCCTCAGAACGAAGCCCACTTGATCGTGATGGATAAGCTTTTTGATGTGCTGTTGCAATCAGTTTGCCAGTATTTTATTGAAGATTTTGAAATTTTATTTCATGTGTTTTATTTTTATGTGTTACTGATATATAGAAAAGGAAATTGAATTTTGTTTATTGACCTTGATTCCTGTGACTTACACGTAACTTTCTACTCTTTATTAGTATATAATTTAATGGTGCAAATAATTTCTTCCTTTTGTATTTTGTTAATTTTAGCATTAATCATTGGGAACCTTGTGAAATTGTGTTATTCTTGCCTTTCTTTGCTTCAAGTAGCAAATCAAATTTTTGAAAATAAAATTAGTTTTATAGATTAACAAGGAATTGTAAGTGAGGTTGGCCTAGATAGTTATGAATATGTATAATTTGGTTCCTGACTCAACTTTAGTGCTGTTTGTTCCAGAGGCCAGATGATAACTGTTTCTACTTCCAAGTTTAAAATTAATAAGGAAAAAAAAGTCTTATCTTCCTTAATATGTAATCTAATGTAGAAAACAAAGGAAAACATTGAGTTATGGAATTATAAAGTTCAATGGTCAGAAAGTACTTCAGAGGTTTTCTTTATAGATTAAATTCTTGTTGCCAGCATAAAACACAGATAGAAGGCAGTTTCTTACTTAGAAATAGTGGCAATGTAAATTATAAAATTATGACTAGGTGAAGATAGAATATTCATTTTGCAGACCATTATCCTTTATTCTTTTGAATATTTTAAGATGGAAAATGCAGTTATTTTATTGTTGCAGAGGAAATGAGAGTATTCTATTGTAATTCTCATCTGAAGACACAGAACAAAAGAATTCATTTAAAAATTTAATATAGTTTCCAAGAACCGTAAGCTGAGTTGTGCAGGAAAAGACAGTCAATATCATTGAATTATATCCCTTCTTTTTACAGAGAATGATTCTAAGGCCCAGAGACGTAAAGTGACTATTCCCTTCCAAGTCAGGGTTAGACCCAGGGCTCCTCACTGAGAGTGACACAGTTTCTAGTGATTTATCGTTGGCCACCCAGAATCCTGATCAATTAACTCTTTTGTTTAAAACAGTTGAGTTTGGGAGACTTAAATATTTTTAGTGCAGAAAACTTGCTTTGAACTGAAGTATAGAATAAGCACAGCCAATGCTGTTTTCTGGGAATGGATTATTTGCAACGTGCGGTGTGTACCTTTAACAAAGGACTGCCCCCCACATTCATGACTCCATCACAGCTGGAGTGAATATCGCCATGCCAGACACTGAAGTCCCTATTCATGGGGGCCTGGGTGAGAGAGGCCAAGTTGTAGAAAGAGAAGACACATCACTGGAGAGGCCCCTAGAATGTACAGCAGCTCCACCTGTAATGCAGCTGCTGCCTCTGTGTGTGGGGATGGGGGTGAATTGCAAGAGGATGCAGGCAGCTTATCTAGGACTTCAAATCATGACAGTAGTATGTGAAACAAAGGAGTAGATTTGCTTTAAGATAGGTAGAACCTGGTGGTGAGAGTGCTTTACGTTTTTTGTTTTGTGTTATGTTGTTTTGCTTTTTGAGATGGAGTCTCGCTCTGTCACGCAGGCTAGAGTGCAGTGGTGTGATTTCGGCTCACTGCGACCTCTGCCTCTCAGGTTCAAGTGGTTCTCCTGCCTCAGCCTCCCGAGTAACTGGGATGACAGGTGCACACCACCACGTCTGGCTAGGGCTCTACATTTTGAATTGTTTCTGCTGTGAGTTTTCAAGTGATAGAGGATTAACTGCCTCATATTTTCTTCCACTTAACCTTGGCATGGCCTTTGTCCACATCCCAGGCAGTGGACAGCTTAGTCATGTCAATGCGGTGACACTCTTCTACCTTTAGGGGACCAAGTTACCTGTGCCCAGGCACTCAGGCTGTGGATCAAGCTAAGACCACTGAAAGGAAAGGCACTCTAGGTAAATATCAATAGTAGTAATAATCTAAAAAACAGTTTTATAGGGTGACCAATGCAACTATGGCTGTACAATAATTACCTCCAAACTTAGTGGCTTACAACAACAAATGACCCTTCTTGTCTCTCATAGTTTCCATGAGGGGATTTGGGAGTGCCTTTGCTCAGTGATTCTTCCTTGAGGTTCTTCATAATATTGTAGCAGAGACATCAATCAGGGCTGCTGTCATCTGAAAGCTTGAACGAGGCTGGGAGTCTACTCTTAAAGGTGGCTCATTCCATTCTGGGTAACAGATTAGTGGTTGCCATACGTTGGGGAGGGCAGGAGACGTTGATGATAATGGGGTGTTGGAAGCATAATGGAAATTATACTTTGATCATAGTGATGGCAATCTGGCTATATGGTTTTCTCAAAATTTGAATGGGTATGCACACGTGTAAATTTAAAAAGCTAAGTAGAAGAAGAGAAAAAAGGCAGCTCAGTCACACACCTTGCTTGTTGGTGAGAGGCCTTTGGTTTTCTCCTTGTAAGCCTCTCTCTGGGGTTTTGGAAGTACTGGTGCTGTGGTCGCTGGCTTCCCACAGAGTGAGTGATGCCAGGCAGCATTTGGAGGAAGCTCTCCTTTCTATGATACCAAAGGTCTCTGAGCACCACTTCCACACAGGCTCTGTGTTAGAACTTCTTTGCATCACCCACAGTATCCAAAGCAAGGTGTTGTTAATAGAGGCCCTTGAGGGTAGGTCTCCTTCCTGTCACCCGATGGAAAAACTATACTCGACGTATTTCACTCTGTGTGATACAGTCAGAATTATGGGTCTCAAACTGATGCTTGAACATTTCCCAGTGCTGAATACTTGAGAAAAATTAGTGTCGATTAATAGGTACTTTTAATATATTTAATCAATTAAAATAAAAGCATTTGTTCTCTCTTAATGCTAATATTTTCAGTCTCTGAAAGCTGTATGTATTGCATCTAGTTAAGAATCTGCAGCAAATAGGACCTTTAAACAGATACGATAATTATAGAACACAATTCTAAATTAAATGTTAGTGGAAGAGGTGCCAGAGAAAATACTCAGCTTAGATTACACCTGGTTATTTTTGCATTATTATTTTTAATGTGTTTTGACACCTCAGCTGTTCTATGTAGACTCACTCTGATCTTCAGATCCCACATTTTGGATGAGATGATTAAACTGCTTAAATGGCTCATGTTCCTGTCATATTATGGGGGTAGGAATGAAGTGGGAAAATAGTGTGATATGGAAGAGATAATTTTCATTCACTCATTTTGTCATTCATTCATTCACTTCTTCAAACACACTAAGTACCTGTTATGTGAGAGGCCCTGTGCTTAAACTTATAAGGGAATGTGACTCATCCTCTAATCTCAAAGGGTTTGAAGTCTGTGAAAGGGATGGAGGAGAAGATAATATCTTTACTGAAATAAACATAACAGAAAATACGCAATAAAGGAGCTTCGGAGCCCTCCAACCACAATGCTTTGGGAATGGAGAATACAGAAAAAAATGACTTCCAACTTGCAGTCAGCATGGAGACATGTAGAAGTTAGCAGCTAGTTTCCCTAGAGCAGAGAGATCAGCATGACCACAGGCACAGAGTTATGGGGAAGCGGGGGTCATAACTCACACTCAGGTCAGAGGGGACCTCAGGTAAGATGAAGGTAAGAGAAGGCTGAGAAGAAAGATTGGAACTGAATTTTAAGTGGCTTTGCATGTCAGGCAAAGCTGAACTGTTTTTGGTGGCCACTGATGTGTTTTTGAGTAGAGAGATGAATACTTGGCAGTAGAGTATGCGATCATTGGAGTGAGGAGATTCTGAAGGCCAGAAAACCAAATGGAATTCATGCCAAGGGCAGGTGAGGGCCTGGAAGAGACTGAGACAGGGGCCAAAGAATAGGGGCCGAGGTGGAGAAGTGGAAGAAGTGAAAGATATATTGCTTGGTGCACTATTCAGAGTGCTCTCCCCCTTAGCAAAGTGAAAATGAGCCTGTACATTAGAATTCTCAAAGACACCTTGGCAAGGCCAACATTTCTGTTTGGGAACCCCAACAGAAAAGATAGAAATGTAATGAGTAATATGAGTAATAATTTAGATTTCTGTTCTGTCTCAAATCCCCCAGAAATGTAGTTGATGAACCTTCTCCATAGTGTATTTACATCCTGTAGAGCCATTCTTCCTTCTGCTGGGATAGGTTTTTGCCTGTTATTGTTATTAATGAACTAATAAATGGAACACTCTCTAAAGAAGCTTGGTTAACTCTTCCATCATCACTGATCCAAAAGAGATGAGATTGGCTGCTAAAACTGAGTCATTTTTGTACTACCATGTCCATTTATGCACTGTGGGCAAACTTAAGCAGGAAATTAGAAACCTATCCGAATTTTTAATTTCAGAGTCAGCTACTACATTGGAAACAGCCCTATATTTAATATATGAAAACAATGTCCTCTATTATTAGATGTTGATCAAGCAAAGGGCAAAAGCAAAACACCCCTACCCATATCCAGAGTACTTACCTGGGCTGGGCGTGGTGGCTTATGCTTAGATTCCTAGCAATTTTGGGAGGCGAAGGTGGGAGGATTGCTTGAGCATGAGAATTCAAGATCAACCTGGGCAACATAGTGAGATCCTCTCTCTCTAAAAAATTTAAAAAATTAGCCAGGTGTGGCGGTGTACACCTGTAGTCCCAGCTACACAGGAGGTTGAGCTGGGAGAATCACTTGAGCCTATGAAGCATAGATTACAGTGAGTCATGATTGTACCACTGCACTCCAGCCTGGGTGACAGAGTGAGACCCTGTCTCAAGAAAAAAAAAGTACTTAACCTATTTTTTTTGTTACTGATTTTGGCTACATTGAAGAAGCTGACAATATCATGTGAAATTGCCAACTAATTTATTTTTCTTCTCAATGCTCTAAGGGCTTCCGCTTCTGGGTGTTGACTGAAGATCTCTATTTAGCGTAAGCTTAAGAACCAGTGCAGTATTTTGCAGGAGCTCAGCATAGTGTTTTCATAAGGTTCCAGCAGGAAGATGTACCCATTATGCTGCCTCTAACAAGCTGTGGGCTTTTTTTTTTTGTGGCCCACATGCATTTGACAAAACAAGAGATGCTCGTGAAAAGATGCAAAATCAGGAGAAACCTGTCCTCTCACAAATGGGATACTATTTTGTTTGTTTCCAAAATTATAACTTTAACACCATGCAAAATAGTAGCCTTAAGTGTCTTTTATTTTAAAGTTGCTGCAGATGGACCTAATTTTCTGCAGTACATGGGCTTCTCTAACTGACTGTAAACTTATGGTATAAGAAACAAATGTCAGGTTTACTCAAAGTAGAATATACCTATTGATGTATTTGTTTACTATATCTCATTTGACTAATGTTTAATAAGCACCGACTGGGGATGATGGCTGATGCCTGTAATCCCAACACTTTGGGAGGCTGAGGCAGGTGGATTGCCTGAGGTCAGTCCTTCAAGACTACTTAAACTGCGAAAATTAGCTGGGTGTGGTGGTGCATGTCTATAGTCCCAGATAGTCAGGAGGCTGAGACAGGAGAATTACTTGAACCTGGGAGGCGGAGGTTGCAGTGAGCCATGACTGTGCCAATGCACTCCAGCCTGGGTGATAGAGCAAGACTCCATCTCAAAAAAAAAAAAAAAAAAAAAAAAAAAAAAAAAGGAAAATCAGATGTACTCAAAGTAGAACATACTTACTGATATATTTGTTTACTCTCATTTTGACTAGTATTTAATAAGCATGTACTGTTTAATAGGCATTGTGATAAACCCTGGAATGCCAAGATGCAATTGCCCTGTTATGTAAAGAAAGACATTCTTCCTCTTTTCAAAAAGTCCATCATTGTGATTTCCGAGGCAAATGAAATACTGCGAAGAGCCTTTTACCTGAAGATCTCTGGTATGTTTCGTGTGTATAAAAGCGTAGACGTATGGTAAAGAAAGAAATGAACAAAAGCTTAGCTCATTCAGTACTCTACAGTCTACTTTTCAAATAGATTCTGCTACGGGCCATTATCATCTTACCTGAATGTTTCCCCAATAAAATGGAGATTTTATAGTTGAGGGTGAGGTAAGGGAGGAAATAGCAGGTGTCCTGATAAATTATGTCAGAAACCTTTGTATGACTTTATAATCAGGCCTGAAAATTGAAAAATTCAGTTCTACAGGAGCTTCGCTACAATGGAGTCACCTGAAAGAAAGAGCTTTTCATTTGTCCATCTGTGAGACACTCAACAAATGCCTATTAGGTGGTTATTATGTAACAGGCACTATACTCAGTGCTGAAGATGTAATAATGAAAAAGGCATGGTTCTTTCCTTCAGGAAACTTCTAAGCTAGTAGGTAAGGCAAGCAGTCTAACGTTATTTGAAGGATGCTTTTTAGATCCTCAAATGATTTGCATATCTTTACTGTACAAAATAGGAAAACTTCCTTTAAAATCTTGAAAAAGCCACTTCAACTTAAAAATAGACAACTAAAGATTTCTGTACAAATATGGAGGCTGGTGGGTTGCTGCCAATAGAAATGTTATTTACCAAAACAGATCTTTTATGTAGAAGGTGAGTATGATGTCTACATTAGATAAGTAGGTTCCTAGACCTGAATAATGAACAAAAATATGCAATAACTTGACTTTGGAACCTATTTTTATAAAATATGAGAAATAATGATATGTTTACTGAAATAGCTAATGGGCCAGTGGCGTGGTAGCACACACAGCTTTTCACAGATACCAGCCGGCAAGCTGTTAAGTGATTTGCAGCGAGTTATCAAGCATTGCCGTTTTGAAAATGAGAGTCTTGATTTCTTTTGCAGTTACATGTAAAAGAAAGGCATGTATCACTCAATATAAATCCTAATACAGGAACTACAGTTTGACAAAGTCCTAGTGAATCAGTAAGGTTCAGTGTAGTTGACTCAGGGTCATAGCCCTGGATTTGATTCCTGTCTTTCCTACTAAGTAGCTGTGAGACCTTGATGAGTTGCTTCAACTTTTTGGGCCTGTTTCCTCTCAGAAACGAAGGCGTTGGGAGAGGGGATCTCTTCTAGCTTTGTTATCCATCCAGTTTCCATCGAGGTCAGTCTGTACCACAGGGGACCAATTTATTCTGAGTCTCTGAACTTGGGTTGTGAATAATTGCACTTCCAGAATATGTAAAATATCAGATTGCTCAAGCTTATGTTTAATGATGAACTGACCCTACCTCGGGACCACCAAATAAAAAGGGGTTATTTTGTTCCCTCTCTATTTTGTTTGACCACCCCTGGACTTCTGCATCTAGGGGCAAAGCAAGGACCCATGGCAGCTATGTGTTCCAGCAGAAAGCTTTTTATTATGATCTGGCTTGACTCTGGACAAGTTCTATCTTGCTTAGGGAAGCAAACCAACATGTAAGAAACTTTGTTTCAACACACTCCCTCATACCTCAACCTTGCTCTCGACCCTCAAGGGGCAATGTCTACTAACTTTATCGACTCCTTCCCTCATCTCATTTCCATTTCATAACCTTCCTCCACCTTAAAGTGAGCATTTGTGAGTTCTATATTTTCAGCTTTCAGACATAAAGGTTCTGTAGTGGAGTTGTTACTGGTCTTGGCCTCTGCAGCACGTGTACACACACATACCCAAACATGACTCCTGATCATATATCTTGTTTCTGATTGTCTGTCATTTTTTCCAAGTGTGGTTCATGTGAATGGAAATCACTATTGCTGCAACCAAGTCTGGGGTGTCTGTTTCTACTAATGCTAGAGTCAACAGACCAACCCTCCTACTAATAATATCTGTAAACTCTGGACAAAATATTAAAATAATCTACTTGAAGACAACGGGGAACAATCAAAACCAGGCAGAAACTGGAGGGAAGTGAGCGTTCGGAATAGGAAAGAACATTGAGTGAATTTACCAGTTTTTGTGGCTATTTTCTTCAGGGCTGATCTTAGTCAGCAGCAAGCAGGCTGACTGGAATGCAGGTAAAGACCCATAGTCTTCCTGGCTTGAACACCAGAGGAGAGAGCTCTGGGAAATCGTAGCACTGGAAAGCAAAGCAAAAAATTCCAGAAAAGGGAAAACCACAGTTGTGTGTGTTTGTGTGTCTATACACGTTGCCTAAACCTGTCCTTGATAACTAAACAATGTACCCATGGAGCCGATTCCAGACATCCCAGCTCAGGCTAAAAGTACTGAGAAGAAATTTCAGCTGCTTCATACACACCTCCCAACTCCCTGCACCCCATCCCAACTCCCACCTCACCTCTACCACACACACACATCACAGGGGAACAGAATATGGAGTTTGAATTCAGCCAAGTTTGCTGCCTGCTTTCAAAATCAATGTTCTGGAGGAATATAACAGAATCCAGAGTTTATACAATATATCATTCATAGTGTTCAGATGCAGTCCTAAATTAATATGCATAGGAGAAACGACGAAATGTGACTCAAGCTCAAGAGAACAAGCAATCAATAGAGACTAATACTGAGATAATCCACCTAATAGAATGTAAGGATTTTAAAAGTAGCTATTATAACTATGCTCAAGGATATAAAGGAAAATATATCACGGTGAGTTAGGAAATAGAACATTAATCAGAAATAGAAACAAAAAGAGCCAAGAGGATCTGAAAAATAAAATATCCAAAGTGAAAAATTCACTGGATGAGTTTATAACATGAATTGGATTGAAAGAGCATGAACTTGAAGTTAAATAGGTGCTATCTGATCTCAAGAATGCAGAGAAAATATTTTTTAAAATTAATACACACTGTGTGGGACAATCAAAAGTCTTTCATATGTGAAAGAAATACATTTATTTGCGTGTTTAAGAAGCTCATGAATCCTAAGTAAGATAAATATAAAGAAAATCATGCCTGAAATTATTACATACAGTAATTTCTCACTGAATATCTTTAGCAAGTTCTTGAAAACTGAGACTTTAAGTAAAAGGCCTACAGTGAGTCCTTCAAGAAGATCATTTTGTTCAACTTTGCTTTGTTGATGAGAAAAAAATGGTTTTCTTATACATTGTTTCATTAAAGTCACAATTTCTAAGAATATATTGACAACATTAAGTGAGAACTTAATGTACATAATGGTCAAATTGCTGAAGACCAAAGAGAAAAAGGAAATCTTGAAAGCAGCCAGGGAAGAATTATTTACTAAATAATTATTTAGATGTCATGACATATTATATGGATGTCAATGACAATATGAATTATAACTGATTTCTCATTAAAACAAAAAAATTGAGTGAAACTCTTTACTGCAAGGAAAAAAAGCCTGTTAATCAGTGAAAATATTCTTCAAGACTAAAGGTGTAATAATAACATTTTTAAATAAATAAAAACTGAAGCATTTGTTTCCAGTACATCTGTATGACCGGAAATGCTGAAAGAAGTTGTTTAGGCTATACTGAAATACCAGATAAAAAATGAGATGTTCAAGAAAGATGGAAAATAACCAGGAATGACAAATTCATGTATTAGCGTAACATCTTTCTTTGTTCTTAATTTCTTTAAAACACATACAATTTTTATGCCTCCTTTAAGAAACTGAGACATACCCAGGTACTTGGGAGGCTGAGGTGGGAAGATGGTTTGAGCCTGGGAGGTGAAGTTGCCGTGAGCCGAGATCATGCCATTGCACCCCAGTTTGAGGAACAGAGTCGGAACCTGTCTCCAAATAAATAAATACATACTGAGACGTAATTCACACACCATAAAATTTGCCATTTTGAAATATACATTTCAGTGTTTTTTAGTATATTCACAAGGTTGTACAAGTGTGAACACAATGAATTTTAGGATATTTCACCATTTCCTGTTATTCCCTCACCACAGCCCCAAGCAACCACTAGTGTAGGTTTTATCTCTGGGGATCTACCTATTCTGGACATTTTATATAAATGGAACTGTACAATATGTGCCTTTTGTGTCCCTTTTTTATTGATATGTAATAGTTGTACATATTTATGAGGTAGATGTGTTTTTTTGGATATATGCATACTACCTGTAATGATCAAATCAAGGTAGTCTCGAAATTCTTCACCTCAGATCTTTAGCATAATGTGTTTAAGGATCATTTATTGCGTAGCATGTATCAGTACATCATTTTTATTATTTAATGATATTTTAATTGTATGGATACACTTTTTGTTTATTCATGTTGATGGACATTTAGATTGTTTCTATATTTTGACTATTATGAATATACTGCTTGGTACATTCATGGAAACTTTTTGTGTGGATGTATGTTATCAGTTCTCTTGAATATATGCCTAGGAGTAGAATTGTTGGGTCATATGATAACTCTATGTTTAACTTGTTAAGGAATTGCAGAAGTGTTTGTGAAAATGATTTTCCATTATGGATGCCTTTTATGTAATTTTCTTTCCTAAAGGTACTGGTTAGAACCTCCAGTAAAATCTTGAATAGAAGTGGCAAGAGTGGACATACTTGTCTTATTTCTGATCTTGCGGAGGAAGCTCTTCATTATTTACTGTGAAATATGATGTTGTGGATTTTTTCCCCAATACTCTTCATCAAGTTGAGGAATTTTTTTCTTTAAAGTTCATTGAGTGTTTTTAGCATGAAAGGGTGTTGTGCTGTGTCAAATGCCTTTTCTCTATCCATTGAGATGATCAGGTGATTTTTATCTTTTATTTAATTTATTCCATGAATTACCTTTATTGATGTTCATATGTTAAACAAACCTTGCATTCCTGATAACTTCCACTTGGTTATAGTATATTATCATTTTTAGGTTCCTAGATTTAGTTTGCTAGCATTTTGTTGAGACTTTTGATGTCTATTTTTATTAGAGATGTTGGTCTGTTGTTTTCTTATTTTTTTGTGATGACTTTGTTTGGCTTTGGTACCAGGGTAATACAGACTTATAGTGAGTTTGTGGAATTTCAGGGTTAAGCAATGAAAAAGATATGGACCACAGCTGTCAGTAGCACACGTGAGGTTTACATATGTGATGCTTTGATAGGCTTGTATGCAATGGAAATGCCTCATTGCATGCATTTCACAGGCTACAGTGTGAGGACCACTACCCAGCACAGGAGGAGGTCTATGAAACTTCTAAAGGAGAAGATAATCAGAAAGAGGACTTGAATGGATAGGTAATGTTGCTCAGCAGCATGGCAGGGAGTCTCTGGGCTAGAGAGCCATGAAGGCACTGGTGGCTTTGCATCTTTTATAGCTACAAGATTGATTTTTGCCTATGGCTAGCAGATGTTGAGTCTAGTTTCACAGGGTATGCAAAACATGCAGGCTCTATGTGACAAAAATCTGCTTACCTGGCTCTATTGCACTCAATTGAATGCATAAAAAATTTGAGTTTGATTCTGGTGGGTTTTGTGCTAACAGTCTCAGCCTGCTATGAAGGAGGAAACAACCAAGGGCCGGCATATGGGGGCCATCTTTGGCTCATTTATGTAACACTGCCTTATAGAGTGAGTTGGGAAGCGTTTCCTCTTTTGTTTTTAGGAAGACTTCCTGAAAGATTGGTGTTAACTTTTCTTAAAATAGTAGAATTCACCAATGAGGCCATCCAGTCTGACTCTTTTTTTGTATGAAATATTTTTTATTTCTAAGTCAGTGTCTTTACTTGTTATAAGTCTACTCACTCATTCTATTTTTTCTTGAGTCAGTTTTGATAGTTTCTTCCTTCTACAAATTTATCTGTTTAAGCAGGTTGTCTTATTTATGGACATGCAAGTGTCTATATTGTTAACTGGCAATCCTTTCTATTTCTGTAACATTAGTAAGATCATTAGTGATGTCCTCTCTTTCATTTTTTAGTTTAGTAATTTGTGAGTTATCTCATTTTGTCAATTTAGCTAAATATTTATCAATTTTGTTGATATTTTCAAAGAACCAACTTTTGGTTTTGTTGACTTTCTTCATTGTTTTTCTATAATCTATTTCATCTTCTTCTATTCTAATGTATTATTTCCTTCCTCCTGCTTCCACTGAGTTTTTTTCATTGAGTATTTTTCTCTATTTCTAGTTTTTAAGATAAAAGTTTAGTTCTTGAATTGAGATCTTTCTTATGTTTTTAAATATATATATTTGTACCTATAAATTTCCCTTCAAGTACTGCTTTTGCTGCATTCTGTAAGTTTGGATATATTATTTTCATTTTCATTTATCACAGTATATTTTTTGCAGTCCATTTTTATTTGTAATTTGATCTACTGGTTATTTAAGAGTGTGTGGTTTAATTTCTACTTATTTTTGGATTTCTCAAATTTCTTTTTGTTACTGATTTCTAATTTTGTTCCATTTCGGTTAACAAATATGAACTAATTTTAACCCTTTTCAATTTGTTAATACATGTTTTATGGCCAAACATATAATTCATCCTAGAGGTTGATTCATGTGCACTTGAGAAGGATATGTATTCTGTTGTTGATGAGTGAAGTGTTCTATAGATGTCTCTAAGGTTTACTTGGTTTATAAAGTTGTTCAAGTCCTTTATTTCTTGCTGATCTTTTGCTAATAGTTATATCCATATTGAAAATGGAATAGTGAAGTCTCTAACCATTAAAGTTGAATTATCTATTTCTCCATTAAATAAATTCTATCAGCTTTTGCTTTATGTACTTTTGGGGCTCTGTTCTTAGGTATGTACATGTTTATAACTGATAAATTGACGGTGTTATCATCATGAAATGTCCTTCTTTGCCTCTAGACAAATTAAATTGACAACAATAAAAAAAAATTATTAAATGGATACTTATTTTAAGTTGATTAATATAAATTACATTGTTAACTATATAATCGACTATAGATGTAGTTAATTAAATATTAATAAAATTGACAACTGTCACATAAAGAATAAGAATGTAAGCTTCTTGGCCAGGTAATACCAAGTAATATAACGCCTGTAATACCAGAATTTTGGGAGGTTGAGGCAGGTGGATCACGAGGTCAGGAGTTTGAGATCAGCCTGGCCAACGTGGTGAAATAACATCTCTACTAAAAATACAAAAATTAGCTGGGCATGGTGGCGCACACCTATAGTCTCAGCTTCTCAGGAGGCTGAGGCAGGAGAATTGCTTGAACCTGGGAGGCAGAGGTTGCAGTGAGCCAAGATCATGCCACTGCACTCCAGCCTGGGCCACAGAGTGAGACTCTGTCTCGAAAAAAAAAAAAAAAAGTAAGGTTCTTATACTTCATGGAAAGTGATACAATATTAATTCTAAGTAGAATAAAAAGTTAAAGTATGTTTACAATAATTCTTAGAGAAACCACAGTGAAATACAAAGATATATAGCCAAAAAGATAACTGACAAATAAAAATGACAGTCTAAGAAATTCAATTAAATGAAAAGAAGCATGAAAGGATGAAGAGAAAAGCAAAAACTAGATGAGATGAACAGAAAACAAGTAGTGAAAATGGAAATTCTAAATTAATCATCTTAGTAGTTACATTAATTATAAGTGAATTAAACACTTAAGAGGCAAATATTTTCAGAATATAAAATTCAAAACATAACAAAACCAGTCCTCACTGGTTTCCTTATATTAGTGGTTTATAATATGTATTAGGATATATGTATTAGTGGCTTATAATGGAGACACTTCTTTGTGTGAACTTATTACAGAGGCAATGCTTATCTATTATGGTGTTTTTATATATTAGTGGTTTATAATATATATTAGGATCTATATGTTAGTGATTTATAATGGAGACACTTCTTCGTGTGAACTTTCTACAGAGGTGACACTTACCTATTATGGTACCAACTCACAATAAGGAGATTAGAATTCTAGCGGGAAAAGAAGTATGTTATCTGTATATCAGCCTGTTGTATTATTGTAACCTTGATATATACATTATATATACATATTACTGTATAGGGCTGTATACATACAACTGTGAATACTATAGTTTATGGATTATTTAAGTTTATTCAAAGATGATTTTGATTATAATGCATTTTTATCTCATGAAAACTGCACCTGTCATGAATTGTCACTCAGTTGCATTTAGCTCACTTCTCTTCATGAATCTCAGCCAGTGTTGGGAATGTTACATCCAAACTTGAAGCATTTTAGTTATATCTCAGTCAGGCATTTCCTTGAATACTTTTATCCCAAAGTGCTTCAGTCATTGGGCCAAGGAGAATTCTTTTCCCCAGGCAACAATGTGGATGGGCATAAAGTTTCTCTTCTATAGATATTTTCTTCTCCATTTTTACAAATGTTTATTCAAATAAAGACCATTACTGCAGTGGACCTACATTTTCTGTGTGTTTTATTTAGCTTTATATAGTCTTCTCTCTAATCTATCAAACAAAACTTCCTTAAACACAATATTGATTGTGTCATGGCTTTCTCTATAAGTCTGCCCTCAAATATTGCCTGCTTAGTAAAGTTAGGTTCTTTCTTATTTCAATAACTTACAATTTTCATTCCTATCCATGTCTTACTTATCTTCCAAATAAACATTTTATTTTAGGATAGTTTTAGATTTACTAAACATTGTGAAGATAGCATAGTTCTTATATATGCCATACCCAGCTTCTCCTGTTATTAACATCTCACATTTGTCACAATTAATGAGACAATATTTTACACTATTATTAACTGAAGTCTACAATTTATTCGTATTTCCTTAATTTTTACTTAGTGTCTTTTTCCTGTTTCAGAATCCCATATAGAACACTGTATTAAATTTATTCATCACATGTTTTTAGACTCCTCCTCTTGGCTATAACAGTTTCATAGAATCTCCTTGTTTTCGATGATTTAATAGTTTTGAGAGGACTCTACTGATCAAATATTTTGGAGAAGTCTCCTCAATTGAAATTTTCCTGGTGTTTCTCTCAGGATTAGACTGGGATGTGGGTTTTTGAGAGAAAGATGACAGAGGTAAAGTGCCGTTTTCATCACATCATACCAAGTGTGCATGCTATTACTGTGACTTATGTTGATGTTGACCTTGGTGATGTTGACCTTGGTCACCAGGCTCTTGACCATCTTGGTCACTCTTGGTCATCACTGTACTCTTTGGAAGGAATTCATTATGCACAGCCCAGCCTTAAGGAGTGAGGAGTTGTAGTTCACCTCATTCAGGGTGGAGTATCTACATAAATTATTCAAAATTATTCTGCATGTGAGTCTTGTCTATCTTCTTTGCTTATTCAATCATTCATATTTAAATAAGCTCTTGGATATATTTATTTAACACTTTAGATTATAATCTAATTCTACTGTGATTATTTTATTGCTCAAGTTGCTCTAGATTTTGCTATTGGGAACTCTTTTTGCTGGCTCCCATGCGCCTTTGGTATACTCAAATCATTGTGTGTGTGAGTGTGTGTGGTTTTTTTCTGTACTTCCTTATTTTCCAGCACAACAAGATGCTCAAGGCTGATTTTGTAAATTTCCTGCCTCAGTCCTAGAAATAGCCGTTTCTGAAAGGAGTTCCAGTTCTTTTTTCCTAGAGAATGATATTAGAAACCAAGATTTGGGTGCTAGGTTGTTGCTTAATTTAAATGATTTCTCCTTTTTATTCCATTTAATCAAATTATTTCCCTTCAAATATTTTTTTTAAATTGCATCTATACCCTGAAGCTTATCATTCCCCTACTATAAGCTTAGAGTCTCCTAAATGGTCTCTTTCTTCAACCTATTTTCTACTTGGCAACTGTAGAGATTTTATAAAATACAAATCTCATTATGCCATTACCCTGCTTTAAAAACCTTCATAAGCTCAGTATTGTCCTCAGGAGAAAGTTTAAACTTAATATTGTTGGAAATGTTTTTGGTGTCTGGTTTCTGGTTTCTATTTTCCTCTCCAACTTCACCTCTTAAAAACTTTCAACCTTGGTTTACACTGCATCCTTACTAAAATTATTTTCATTTCTTATGAGCCTTTGCATAGTTTTTTTTTTTCCTGGAACACTGCCTTTACTCCTTTTTTTTTTTTTTTTTTTTTTTTTGCCAACACACACACATACGCGTGCACACACACACACACACACACACACTTGCATGTACTGTCTTCATTTTGTAGATTTCTACTAAATGTTCAAATTTCTCCTTAAATGAGCATCTTCTGGGGACCTTTCTCTAGAATGCTTCCAGGCTGGGCTCGCTTCCTGTTTCCACAGGGTTCTGTACAATTGCAGCACTCATTGCAATGGACAGTAATTACCTTTTCACTGTCTCTTCCCTCTGGACCGAGTTAGTGATGGCAGAGACCTTGTACCTTTGTTTCATCATTGTATGATTAACATTCATCACAAAATCTGTCACTTGGTAGGCACTAAAAAACTGTTTATTTAGTGAATCAATAAATGACCCATGGGGTATTCCCCACCATGCTAGCCTCAGGATGTAGTGATCACTGACATGTCTAAAGAAATATGGTTTTCCAAGTGTTAAATATGTATTAATTTTTGTAAGCAAAGCATCCTTCAGTATGTGAGACATCTCCTCCACAATGGAAAGATGAGAACAGTTACTGAAAATTGTCTGGTTACTCATAGTTAGGCAGAGTTCCTGGATTTCTTTGTTCTTCATTGCTACGGTAGAAACAGAAGGCAGATGATTGCTTCTAGACTGCTTGGGATCAGTTCTTATCTAGAGTGTGGGCATGCACATGTGCTTGGTTAAACAGGCTGGGAAGTCAGCCATGGAGAAATGTACAGGAATTCTAAAGCAGCGAAGGAATTTATACCTGCTCTTTGTAGCTCAGAATAGAACATGGCCTCCAAGGTATCTTCAAACAACTTCCAAAACTTCTCTGCTTTCATCACAAGAGTTATAAACTCATGAAGAATCTAATACAAGAACAAGTAGATAAGGTTTGACTTTGCCTACTCATACCCTTTTTTTACTCAGAGAAAACTTTGGTATCTTTTAAATATCTTCCCTAGGGAAACTGGGACAGTCATTTTGGTCTCATGAAATATGGCTTATATGTGAGGTTTCCAGAGCTGCTAGAATGGAAATGATCTCTGCTCCCTCTGAACATATGCACAGCAGTGCTTCTCCTCTAAATCTGGTAGGATATTGTAAACATTCCCTTCAATCCTCTTGACTTAGCTCACATATTCCGAGGTTGAAGAAATGGAGAGAATATTAATAGCCCTCCTGTAGCAGATAGCTTTTCTAGGTAAAGTTTGCCACACTTTACCAGTTTTTTCTTAAGAAGGAAGAACATGCTTGTAATTAGGTTTGAAAACAATCTTTTAATGATATATTGTCTTAAAGGGATGACCCTGTTTGACCAAATGAGAAAATGGGGACAGCCAAATGGTCCGAAATATTTGGCTTCTTTAGTCTCCTGGTGGTCACACTGACTGTGTATACATGATGTCCCTCTCAGCCACAATAATTAGGATGACTATTTAATTATTTGTCCTACTCTTTGCCCTTGATAGCCTAGCAACAAAAGTGATTTAGTTGGATACCCTATATTATTGAATGTTCACCCAGTAGAACAGTGAGCCATTTGGTGCACATATGAATTTTTTTTTAATGGCCTCTAAGTTTATCTAAAGATGACTAATTGAATTTGGATTTTAGATAACAACTCTTTTAACCTCCATATACAATAAGTGTGCAGATATTTGTGACATACTAAAAACCCATTTGTTGTTTATCCAAAATTCAAATTTAATTGAACATCCTATATTTTTATTTCATAAATTTGACAACCTCAATGACCTGCCTACTTTTTCAGGTTTAAAATATCTTTAAAAATTTAAATTTCAATCAAAGAGTATAAGGCCATTTTAGAAAGAGAAAATGGGTTCACTTTACTTTTATAATGTTAGCTTTGCCTGTTCATAATCCCCAAATTTGTAAAGTCATTAAAAAAAAATCTGAAATCTTATATTCTTTGGTTAATACATCCTAGAGATCTAATAGACAGAACGCCTATACTTAAAAATACTGTATTGCATACTTAAAAATTTGCTAAGGAGGCAGCTATTATGTTAAGTGCTTTTATCACAATCAAAATAATAAGAATAAATAAAGAGGGCAGAGGAAGCACAGAAGCAATGAATGGGTAGGAGCATAGATTGTGGTGATGGTCTCACAGGTGTATATTTATCTCCAAATCCATCAAGTTGTGTACGTTAAATATTTGTAGCTTTTTGTATGCCAATCCTACTTCAGTAAAGTAGCTTACAAATAAAAATGAATTACTAAAACACTGTTTTTACAAATAATTCTTTTCTGTACACATTCTTGAGATGTTTAGTTACAAAAAAAAATCTGAGCTCTTCTTTCATTCCTATTTGTCTAAGAAGATTTGGAAAGTCACCTAACTGAAATACATGTAAATGTTTTTTCAACATCAAGTTTGACGTTTTTTCCATTATATTGTGACATCAAAGCCTCAATCATCTTCTCTTTTCTTTTAAAAGGCTTTTAGTGATAATTTTTCCCATTTAACAATGTGCCCAATTGGCAGCTTTGCTATACTTCTCTCCACAGATAGATGATTTTATCTACTGCCTTGAAACAGATCTCTAGAGATATTGGAAATATCTAACACATATATACAAAATAATTCTTATTGCAATTAAGCTAGCGTTATTATTATTATTTTTGCCTGTTTAGGAAGTTTGGTTTGTAAAGTTGATAAATTTTCATGCAAGTCTTGTGAACTCTGTTCTGTTGTAGTTGCTGCTACTATATATTCTATCCTTAAAAAAAAAAAATTCCTGGAACTATCCCAATAACTTCCCAGAACTTCCCAAAACTATCAAGGCAAGTTCCTGATATATCTCTGAAATTATTTGGCAAACCAAACCTAGATATCAAAAAATGTGTTTTTTTTTTTTGTTAGTTTGTTCATTAGCAGACACTGCTTGTGCTACATTTGTGATGAGAAACACGGAGAGAGGCCACCTGTGGAATCATGAGACTGCCTCTGTGCAATCAAGGTGGAGCCATTGGCAACTGTGTCTTTTCAAGTATCACTAAATAAATGGACCTTTATTAGATTCTACTAAGCTGCCCTTCTAGCCTTCATATCCTCTGCAAAGTCATCCACGACATTAAGACAGATGTAAAGGGCTAGTGCTGTGATTCTCAACACTTTAGGAGGCTGAGGCAGGAAGATTGCCTGGGCCCAGGAGTTCAAGATCAGCTTGGGCAGCTGATCTTGAAGAGAGAGACTTCATCTCTACAAAAAAAAAAAAAAAAAAAAAAAAAAAAAAAAAAAAACAAGAAAGAAAACTTAGTTGGGTTTGGTGGTACATGTAGTCTAATCTACCCAGGAGGCTGAGATTGGAGGATTGTTTGGACCCACGAGTTCGAGCCTGCAGTGAACTATGATCTCTCCACTGCATGGGGTGACAGAGTGAGATCCATGCCTCTAAATAATATGTACATATATACATAACATTTTAAAAAAGAAAAAGAAAGATGGATATAACAGAAATGAGAGAGGATCAGAGAAGGGAGTTATTTGGGTTAGTTATTTTACCCCTTTTAAAGAGTTAGCTTGACGCTCGATGTTCTCTCCTAGACCTTTCTATTGTATAATAACGTGCAATAGAATATATACCAAGAATGTGTGTGTGTGTATGTGTGTGTGTAACAAAAGGCCTTAATTTTGTTAGCTTGAGACATGTATCCATGCTCAATGATATGAGCGTTAGAGCCAGCAGTCAGGAATTCAGATACAGGTTCTCTGTAACTTCATTGTGTGTGTTCTTGAGTGTGTGTGTGTGTGTGTGTGTGTGTGTGTGTTCTTGCCTTCTGTTACCCACTTTCCCTTCTGCCCCCATTACTTTTTGCAGAAAAGTTATTTGGGGAAAAATCCAACTTTACTTTGGCTGACCCCAAGAAAAATGAGATTTTGTCTTTTCATTGTACCTTTCTAAAGGATTGTTAGGAAAACATCCTTCATGGACAGGAATTGTAGTACTTCCAAAGTGCAAGACTCTCCACTAAGCTGGAGCGCTAGGTAGCTTGAGATTCCAATGTCAGCTAAGGGTCTCGAGGGCTACCTGGGCACATCAGCACCAGCTGGGCCTTGCCATTTCACAGACCATCTCCGTTCTCATTCAAAAACCCCTGGGAAACTTTACTGGAGCACAATCTTTATATTCCCAATTTTCACAACTAGATTAAAGAATATGCAAAGCAGTGATAGACAAGAAATTTAAAAAGCTAAAACAACAGCAAAGCTGAATGCAAGAATTCCTTCTAAAGAGTAGCCGGCCCATGTGTCTCCAGGCTCCTGTTTGTAGCATGAGTCCTTCACCTTGCCAGGTCAGCCCAAGAAACAGCGGAGTCAGAGAGCTGCCCATGGTCCTGGCCGAAGGGTGGCTGGAGGGGTTCCTTCAGTCCACCAGCACAGAGGGTAGTGTGGGAGTGCAGTGAGGTTATTGTGACTGAGAGCACTTATTCCATGATGATATAATCACTTAACAGTTATGTAATAGATTGACTGCAACTATAATAAACTTCTCTGTTGACTTAATATTTATAATGTGCATTCTCTTCATTATCCTTTTTTATTCCCCGCACATATTACCTTGTACATTTACTCAGGATTCTCTATTTTTAAAAAAATCCAAACAGTGGATATAATCATTGCAGAGCCTCTTGTTTACGTTCCATTTTCTCCATAGGATCAGAAGCTTTTTCTGAGACCTTCACCTGCAGGCACAGCCTGACAGATGCAAAAATTAAGAAATGGGTGAAATTTGACTTTAATGCCTGCACTTGTTTCTTCTGAAGCCTTTTCTAGCCTCGAAGGCGCTCTTCTGCTACTTGTCTTCTTTGTTCCTGTTGAGTCTCTGCACGCTGTTCCTTACCACAAACATAGATAGTCTCGGAGTCGGATAAGTGGGTGCTTTATTGTAGAAGAGACTCGCTCGATGCCCTCTCCTAGCAGAGGTGGCTTTTAACCCTTACATGAACTGTAGAATGAAAGACTCTGTCTCTTATTGAATGAGTATTAATTAAAGACAAATGTAAGATGTGTTGTTGTTTTAATTGTATCTTTAATTGGCGAATCATAATTGCTTCTATCTTGGAGTACAATGTGATGTTTTGATACATGCATCCATTGTGGAATGATCAAATCAGACCAATTAACAATCCATTACCTCACATATTTATTATTTCTTTGTGGTGGGACCATTCAAAGTCTACTCTTTGGCCATCCTGAAATATACAATACAGGATTGTTACCTGTAGTCACTATATTGTGCCACAGATCACCTATGCCTCCTGTCTAACTGAAACTGTGTACCCTTTGACCAATGTGTCCCCTTTTCCATTTACTCCCCTTGCTTCAGCCTCTGGTAACCACCATTCTACTCTCTTCTGCTATGAATTCAACTATTTGAGATTCCACCTTTGAGTGACATCATGTGGCATCTGTCTCCCTGTGCCTGGCCTAGTTCATGTCACATAATGTTCTCTAGATTCACTCATGTTGTTAAAAATGACAATTTTTCTTTCTTTTGAAAGACTAAATACTATTCCATTTTGTAGGTTGGCATAAAAGTCTTCCCAATACCTCTTAAAGTATAGCATGTGGTATATACTACTGTACTCACAGGTCCCCAGGGATCAGTGCTTAGCAGCAAGGTGGGCCCAGGAAGGACTGTTCCACCTGAGCCATGTGTGTGGTTTTCCTGTCTTAAATGCAGTTGTCATCATGGTCCAAATTGTCTTAGTGCCTATTTCTATTCTGTAGCTTCTATTGCAGCAAGTGACCCACCTGATAACTACTTTAATTGGCACTGGAGGATTTCTGTTTCTAAAATGAATTTTAACTATTCTCTATTGAATTCCCTTCCTCCCTCTCTCTCTCTCTCTCTCTCTCTCTCTCTCTCTCTCTCTCTCTCCCCGCCACCCCCCCGCCTCTCTTTATGGGGAGACAAGGAGTAGAAGGTACACAACTTGAAGGAATTACATATTAACGCCTTGACTGAGGTCACTTTGTCCAGACCTTGATTGACTCAGAGAGTTGACTTTAGAAATCCCGCATTTGCTGGGATGTCAGCCTCTTCAAGTTTGAGTTAGCCTCACTGTCAATAATTCTGCTTTGGTGCTCAGCAATTCCCATGTTAACTGTTGACTTTTATTGTGTCTCTAAAATTGCTTCCATTCTGAGAATGATTTGAAAATAATTTTATGTTATTTTATTTTGGTAGTATTACTGTGGCATTCCTTCTGACCCCTTCTCTAACATTTGCAATTTGGCCAAAATGGGTTTTCAAGACAGAGAAGATGTTTCAGGAGTTCCATGTGCTCACATGTGAATGGGAATTGCAGAATTTTTTTTTTTTTTTTTATCTATTTCATTATTTTTTATATTTAGGACTCAGACTCTCTTCCTCTTTTTGAAACTTTTGAAGGTGATTATTTTTTTCCAGGAGCTACACCTTTAAGTCTCAGCTAAAGAAGCAATTACTTTTTAAAGATACCTAGTTTTGCATTCGGCAGCTCTCAGATCAGAAATAGGTACTGTGACTCCCTCTGGAGGGAGGTGTTTGTTAAAAAGATAAAAAGTTTTCATTTTAAAAGTTGGCAAGTGTGTTTCATGAATTTGATGGAATTAAAATTGATCCTGGGGCCCCAGTCCCTGGTAAAAGATTCCTCAGTGATCCAAATGTTCCCTGTTAGGCTGCTACTTGATTGTCTGAGACAAACTCTTCCCTGTAGAGGCTCCATTGCCAGTGGTTTCTCCTTGGTACTCAAAGCTCCGCTGTTTAATTACAAACTCCTCTAGGCTCTGTCACTGGTGATTGTCCCCCTGTTTCTTTCCTCTGATAGTCCCTGGGGCTTTAGCAGCAGAGCAAATTATCTTCCTTTTCTAATTTGCTATTTATTTTCCTGAAAGAATAATGGAAGCAGCTGTAGAAATGTGAAGCTGACCTTCTGAACACCAGAATACCCCACTGTAAAGGCTATGTTGATTGGCTTTGTCAGAATGAATTAAGCACTGGCTGAAAATCATGATGGATATGTACAAGACTTAAGGCAACTCTTCAGCTCGATGTCAGAGATATGGATTTTTCCAGTCTGAAAGCTTTTGTGCACCATACTTCAACCCCTACTGCTCAGCGGAGTCAGTTTTTCAGTTGCAGTCCATTTTGGGAGTGCAAGCCAGCTTCTCCAGATGAAAAGGGCTGTGCATCATCTGTAGGTGTGTATGTATATATATATATATATATATATATATATATATATATATATATATATATGTGTGTGTGTGTGTGTGTGCTTACACAATCTCACATTTCTAAGATGTTTCTCATGCCCAATTAAAAAGCAATTGAACAATGAGCCACGTGTTTGAGTCATTGCAGGCTCTTTGGGAAATATCCTGAATTTTGATTGCTAAACTTGCACATGGTTCTGCCCAACACACCTTACAACTGTCAGATATGAAACTTACTCAAACATCGGTAACCTTTAGAGATGAATCTGAGCCACTGCTACTTTTCCTGGAAGATGGTAATAGAGGCCCCCCAACTGTTCCAGAACTCAGAAATCTCTCTCCCTCTCCAACTTTTACTAATTAGGTTACAGTTTGACTTTTAAAAGCTGTCCTTTTAAAATGTTGCCTTTCAGATCATATCCACAAAGACCATGTCTATTAGTCATTTATCATACAATAGCAAATATATTTTAGAAGCCATTTCATGGCTGTGACACGACATCAAAGTTAAAGACAAGGTCACTGCAGATGCAGAGTGCTTTTTCAAAACTGCAGAATTAATAAATTAAAAAGCAACAGTTCAAACCTAGGACTTCCATGTTTCAGTCTGATGCCCTGTCTGAGACATCGCCACCGCGCTCTCACTGGGAAATACTTAAAATACATGTTTATTCGATCTCTAATATCAGAGAATGGAAGTTTTGATTACTTGCATCAGAGGATGGGCATCTTGGAACAGAAGTGTGGCTGAGCTTGGGACTGCAATGTGTGCGAGAATATAGCTGTGTATGGTGGGGTTGGGTGTCCTCTGCGAAGAAGCACTTTGCAAAGTGACAGCACTTTGAAGTGTGAGTGTGTGTCTGTGTGTGGTGGAGTGTTCTTCAGAGGCAACAGGGGATTGTTAGGGAGAGAATGAGAGGCAGAGAGGCAGATAAAAGGTAACAAGGGTATAATTTCCCCTCTTTATCCTCCCCACTCACCTTCAGGCCCCTAACGGAAGCAATGACTAAGACTCACTGAAAACCATTCCCTAAGCCATCTTTTATATTTCGATGGCTTGGCTAAGTGAGCCTCTCAGAAATCACATAAATGAAAGTGCTTCGTACAGGTTTGGGAGAGAAAACCTGGAACACTGTTGTTCACCAGATGTTTTGGAATTCAGTTATCTGTATTGTAGTTGAACAGTGTATTCATAGATCCCCAGGAAATTGCTGTCCTTGCCTTTGAAAAGATCCCTCATCATCTAACGGGGAGGCAGAATGGAGACATATGATTGGATTCCAGAAATATTGCTGCAAAGCCCCTATAAATATGTACAAATTAATCTACTGCAAATGAAGTGCAAGGTGCTGAAGGCATAGGTGTAATGGTCTCATCAGAGTCTGCAGGAAGCTAGATTGCAAAATAAATCACGCATCAGTATCTTTTCTGTAACTGTATGGATGACTTCATTCCTTAGATGCTTTTATGCACAAGTGAGTTGTGTGAGATTACTGGTGTTTGCTTGTTTTTTTTTTTTTTTTTTTTGTAAAGTGATAAGAAGGTATCATCAGTGCAAAGAAGGTAATTGGTTTTAAGATCACCGTGGTAAATGATTCCTCAAGAAAGAAAACCTCTACCAGCAAACAGCATGCATTCCCTGCACAGCATATAGAATTAAAACCTCTGGAGCCTCTTAATTACATGTAGGATAACTGCTTGATGCATAACATTATTGCCTTGGCTTAAATTTAAATTTCTGGGTGAACTAAAGGATGTGGAAATCATTTTTCTGTGGGATTGGTGCTATAGAGTGTTCTGGGCTGTAAAAAACATGGTATTTTAGAGGTGAGTGCAAATAGAAAATGTTTCTCTCTAGCTATTTTAAGGGGGCAAACTGGGGTAATAAAAGTCTCAAATTCATTCACATTGTGCCTAGATACACAAAAGAATGAGGTTCTTTGTCTAGACTAACAGGGTCTTTTTCATGAACCTCTATCTGCTTGTGGCCCAGAAAGAAATTAACTTCATTCAGTCCAATGATGTTTCAAGTTTTGTTGTATCTGAAATTTCAACAATCTTTTTTTGAGAATTCTCCGTCTCTCAGATATTTGCGTATATCTTTTGTTTTGCTCCTCTCCATAACTTTTTTTTTAAGATAATGTTTTTGTCCCTTTACTTTTCATTCATTTCTACCTTCCCAACGACCACTTCAAAAATGCACGTGTGTGCATGTGGACAGCAATGGTTCCTGTGACCTCAGGGTTCAGGGGAGGTCCTTGGGCTCAGTGTGTCCTTCATCAGTTCTGACTTCCTAGGAGATGTCACTCAGCTGCCTGGTTGCTGTTTCCCAGTGGCATTTGCGGTTGTCACTCAGGTAACACATAGCTGAGCTTATTTCTGAAAATGGGCAGAGCTTCATGGTGCTCCTGGCTTACGTGGACTCACCTCCACTCCTGCAGATGCTGTGGATACCTTGGGGCTCTGCCTGTGACAGCTATTTATCTTTGCCTGGTGAGCTGTCCTGAAGCTGTTCCTGTAGAATTGTCTCATCCCCACTTAACCAGTCCCCTTTGAGAAGCTCCTGGTCAGACTCAAACATCCTTCTGGGCCTTCTCTACACTACTAGGGAAACGCGAAAAGGCTCAACCTCATGGCTTTCTCACACTAGCCTCACATTATCTTGATGTTGCTACTTTCCAAGTTGGTGCAGGCTAGCTCTGAAATGGCCATGGGTCGAGGATGCCTCGTGTTACCCTCACTAACTGTACTTCTGCCCAGATATCCATGTTCTGGTCACACCTTTTCCCTCACTGCCTCGCACTCCCGAGGGTCCCAGTGGTTAAATACCTATTTTTCCTCCATCATATCCTCTCTTTGCCATCATGTCACATCTGTCACTAACAAAGTCCACACTATCAGGGACAATAGGGATGCTTCTGCCCTGGGAGAATTCTTTGAGTTGAATTGCCCACGCTTGGTTTTTGGTCAACTCAAAAGTATAGATTTGAGGGATGAATATGGGGTTAATAACAGAAAAACAAAGGGATTTTGAAAAATTTACGTTCTAGACAATAGCCAAGCTCCCACGGCCATTGCATTACTGTATAATTAGATCTTAAAAGTCAAAAAATTAATGTTAATTTTTTTCTTTGCATTTATTTTGCAATGAGCTGTAATCTTGTCCTCATTCAAACCTGCTCTCCCAGCCCTGGAAGATTCTTGGGACAAGGAGGATGAAAACTATCTACAGAAAGGCGAAATAGGAAAAGTCCATGATAGTGAGTCCTTGCTGGGTCTGGGACATTGAACCAGCTCAGTCAGTAGTAATCTTCCTTCCCTTTAACTGAAATTAAAATGAAACCTATGCCACAGCACCACTGTGTCAAATTTGTGCACATGTGAGAAATACAGACAGGAGAATCACAGTTTTGATGAGTTATGGTCGTGAGATTGTACGTGGTTGCATTATTTTGCTAGAGTTGCCATAACAAACTGCTACAGCTGCTTGGCTTAAAACAAAAGAAATTGATTCTCTCACAGTTTAGGAGACAGATTTCAGAAGCCAGATGATGGCAGGGCTGTGCTCCCTCTGCGGGCTCTAAGGGCTCATCCTTCCTTGCTTCTCCTGGCTTCTGGTGGCTCCTGGCTTTCCTCGGCTCACAGCTACAAAACTCCAATCTGTGTTCAGCATTGAAGAGCCTTCTCTGTGTTTCAGACTTTCATAAGCACGTCTACCTTTGGGTTTAGGGCCCACTGTCCTCCAGGATGATCTCACGTCAAGATCCCCACCTTAACATCTGAGGTCCTGAACGGACATATCCTTTGGGAGTCCCAATTTAACCCACAACAGGGATGTATGTTCTCTTTTATTATTTTCTTATCTTTCAGATAGCATTGTTTTGCACATTATCAACTGGTAACAAGGACGGGAGAAAGTGGCATGTCATTCCAAAACAAAATCTATACAACTATTACGCTAGGATGATTCCCCTTTCAAAAAACGTTTTCTTGCCTTTCACTCCTGAAAAAGTTCTGTGTGCCTGGCCTTGTTTTTTCTGGAAATCCTTGCATCTAAAAACAAGCTGTAGAAAACCTGTATTCCAGACATCAGGCACCAAATACTTCACCCCAGGAATTCTCAGCCCAGTCTGTTCAACCACTAGACAGCCCTATAAATAGAATCAGAGAAATGTTTGGCTCTGCTTCACCAGTTGGACCAGGCAGGAAAGGCTCCCTGTGGTTGTTTCACTTGGAAAAAACTGGATTTGAGCAGAAACCTAGTTCCAGAGAAAGAAATCACTTAGCTCTTATGCATAGGTACAAGATGTCTGCAGGGCAATATTGACTTGAGAGGTTTTTCTGAGTATTTGAAGCGGGAGGATTCATCTTGAACTGAAAAATGGATTGCCATGATCTCAAGGTCAGATTTCAGCTTAGACTTGTGTCCAGACACCTACAGCGTAGCTCTCCTACCAGAAATCAGGTTTCCCATCCAATAGCTTAGAGTGTAAAACCATCTCTAAATGCCTAACTCCGTTTCTCTTTCTCAAGTTCCTCTTTTGCAAAATAACAGTGGGTATCACATGGTACCATTATGTTGCTATGTCAAAAAGTGTTTAAGAATGTGATTTAACTTTTATCCCACCCTGTCCCCTGTTACCTCTGTTAAAACATGGAGCAATATACAGAAACAGGCCAGACCAGGGAATGGCATATGTCTTGCAGTAGAACTGGGTGGAATTTAACAAGTTGCTCAGCCTTTCTGAGCCTTAGTGTCTAATCTGTAAAATAATGGCATCAAAGTAGATAATTCTGGCTGGGTGCGGTGGCTCACGCCTATAACCCTAGCACTTTGGGAGGCTGAGGCAGGCAGATCACTTGAGGTCAGGAGTTTGAGACCAGCCTGGCCAACATGGTGAAACTCAATCTCTACTAAAAATAAAAAGTTAGCTGAGTATGGTGACATGAGCCTGTAGACCCAACTACTCGGGAGGCTGAAGCAGGAGAATTGCTTGAAGCTGGGAGGCGGAGATTGCAGTGAGCCAAAATCATGCCACTGCACTCCAACCAGGGTGACAGAGCAAGACTGTGTCTCTAAATAATAATAATAATAATAATAATAATAAAATAGATAATTCCTATAAGCCTTCCCACCTCCCACCTCTCATATTCCATTACAGCATGGTCTAATATGATAGCCAAGAGCAACAGTTCGCTACTGAGAACTTGAAATGTGGCTAGTCCAGATGAAAAGAAATTTTAAGTGTAAAGGACACACCAAATTTTCAACACTTGCCATGAAAAAACTAATGTGCATTTCTCATTAATATTGTTATATTGATTACATGAAGTGATAGTATTTTGAATGTATTAGGTAAAACATACTATTAAAATTAATTTTACCTATTTTAAGAAACACAAGTTTCTTAATTCCATAATTTTTACTGTGGTTTCTAGAAAATTTAGGATGGCACACGTGGCTCTTATTTTGTTTCTCTTGTCTAGTACCGTCCTATAATAGCTATGCAATATAGTTTAGGAACTGAAGTCTAAATGTTTAGAGTTACATAGCGTGGTCATATGTCACATGTGCATAAATTTGTGCACAACATGTATGCATTAACCATGACTGGGGTTTTCACGATGCTGTTGTAGTATGTTACAGCTGACATGTCTTTTCATTAGTGTACGTATGATACATTCACCACTTGTATTCCCATTTTCCCACCACTCTACCACTGCCAAATGTTTTCCACTTCCTAGGGTTGAACGTAAGACTAATCGTCAGCATGATGATCTCCATGCCTAAATTCTGAGTTCCCCGCAGTTTGGTTGTGTGAGTCTAGGAAGGTAAAGCAATCTCTTTGACCCTCAGTCTCTTCGTCTTTGAAGTGGAACTGATAGCAGTTATCTTCCATATAGGATATATATGAGGTCTAGAGAAGATAATCCACTAAAGGCATCAATTCTAAGCCTGATAGGAAATGTGTTTTCAATGAAGGTGAGTTACTGTTTTCTAACTATGGTCTCATCTACAGACAGGAGACACGTTTGAAGTATACGAATAAAAGTACTGTGGATTTCTTATACCAGGTAACAAATACTTCTGTTTAAAGAAGGAAAGAAAACTTGGCAGAAGATGAAATATAGTCCAAACAAGAGAGAATTTGAATACAGTTGAAGATTACACATTCCAGGTAGAGGAACCAACATGAGTAATATAGAACCTCCCTTGTGAAGCAGAAAATTACTAAATAGGTACTAAATAGGGGTTGAATATAAGTTTTCTGAGGGGAGATAGAATTAAAATTAAAAAGGAAGTGGAGGGTGAGATTTTCCCAGGCAAACATTAAATATTTCCACATGTGATGTTTCATAGAAACATAGTCTTCGTTTCCATTGTACGGTATATCCTTACATCCATGTAGTTAGATTCTAATAGAAGTGATGCTGTATAGCAGAGGTGTATGTTGGCATTGTTCTCTAGTGGCTACTCCTTATTTTAATCCTAAGTTTAAAAGGAGCCAGAAGTAATGCTGAAAGTAAAAATCCTTCCACTTCATGCCATTTCAGAGTTTCCCCCTCTCTGCTCCAAGTTAGTAATCATGTCCTTTGAAGAAGAAAGCTTCCAGCTACCAACCTTTCCACCACCTTGTCTACCCCTCCACCAAGCCCTCTTTTCCTTCCTTCTGTACAAAATTTCATGCCCGGACCGCAGCTTTCTACATTTACGAATTTCTTAATTTCATAATAGCCATTCTTCATGTGGTCTTACAATAAAATGGATGGGAGAGCTGAGGCTTCCTATTTCCACTGTGTTATTAGCCGTATGACCTTGGATAATTTATTTAACCACTCTGAGCCTAGAGTAGCAATCATTATAACACACTTCATAAGATTATTACAAAGACAAAATTAAAGAATGTATATTAAATGCTTAACACCCAATGCTTGTGCCTGCTAAGTCTTCCAAACTATTATTCAGGATTAACAACCTTTTTAGTCCTTTGATCTATATACTAATGTTTTATCAACCCTTTCCTCTCTTCGTCTCTTTGCTTATTTAGCCTAGACATCAACATGGCTCTCTATCTTCAGTAAATCTCCTCTTTATATCCTTGGATCTCCTGCCTTCTTGAGTTTATACCCTCTCAGGCAGACTCTAGCTGGGAGGCATGCTATGATCAAGATGCTGAGATTCCAGTGGAGAAAATCTCGATAAATTATCCTTAGCTCTTAAATTAGACTCTAGCTCTTCTATGTATTCGTATAGGACATTTTTTCCTCCTCTCTATGAGCAGACATTTCAAAGCTTGTTTGAAGTCTCTCAGTCCACCGCATTCCCTCCCAGCAGGTGGCCTCCCCTGGCACTACAGAGACAAAATCACGTCCTTCAAGCCGTAAATCCCTCAGGCTCCTGCCTTCACAGCTGTGGACTTATCTTTCCCTCCCTCCCCATCCTCTCAAAGGATTCTGTAAGAAATAGGGCTATATCAGTTGCAAAGCCTTATTAATATACCTATTTGTTGAACACAGGAAATGCTCATTGCTATGTAAGAAAAAAAGACACTTGTCTCAATGGATTTAAAATCTGAATAAGCAAGTTGAAATAACTCAAATATGAAAAACTATCTAGAAAGTATTTAAATCTCACAGGCATAAGATGTTTTAATTATATTCCCTGCTTGAAAAAATTTAAATGGTAGAAAAAATATCATTTAAATCGTAGGTTGAATTATAACATTTAATGTTATTGAGTATTTATTTTAGGAGTGCCTATATTTTCTTCATCTACAAATAAAGTAAAATAAGCATTTTCTCTGTGTGTGTGTATATTTATATACACACTCATGCACACATATATGTGTATACACATGCTTGTGTGTATGTGTATGTAGTTATTTGTCTTTTGTTGAAGCATTAGATTCTCATGCCTGGCTATGCTACAGATATATTTGGTTCTGAAATGTTCTAGTTATATAATGTGATGATACATTCTTCGTGTGCTTAATGCCCTTGACAATCTCAGCCTCTCTAATAGAATATTCCACAGCAACATTCTTAGCATGAATACAAATCTCAGATTTTCAAGGACAAACTGACTTCAAATATCCCAACCTACTAGTTGACTGAATATTGACTGGTTCGATAATCATTTTCTGAGTATCTGGTAGGCCAGGCACGGTTCAGTGAGGGAATGAGCAAAGGTAAATGATGACCATGCAATTTTATAAACAGAATTATTGGGGAGACCCATAGAGGCAGCAGATCATTCAAAGCAGGGTCATTAGAAGAAGCTTCAGAGTCATATGTCCTAGATTTGAGTTTGGATATTTAGTTAATCAACTGTATAATCCCATAGCTCCTCATTCTCTCTTCCTTTTACCCAGACTCCAAACTCAGGAAATTGTAGCTTCTCTGTGGGGTGAACTGTTGCTCTCAATGGTCGCCTCCAGCCTATCTCCCTCATTCCATCATAACTGGCGCCTGTCCATCCAACAGCTCACATTAGCAATCCCAGTTTTGCTCTTTCTTCCCTCTAATGATCCATGGTCATTTTTATTTGGTCACAGAGGCCTGACATCACACCAGCAGGATAAAGATCTAGTCTGTTTCTCGATGTTCTGTCTACAGGAGAATATCGCAAAAAGATTCCTAACCAAGCAGCTTTACCAAGTCCCCAAGCATGTTCCTGACCATGGCATGGGGGCAGGTGAGACAGACCCAGAACCTGGAGTTGGCAGTTTAAGTATAGAGTCTACTCTCGGCCCTAACACAGAACAGTTTTACGTGTTTAAGAATTTTTCTTTTTTTGGTTTCTTCCTTTGAGGATGAGGTCTAAAATCTCTTCTAGTGCTTCTGTTTCTAGAAAGTGGCTTCATGAATTCCTACATTGTCAGAACCCTCATCTTACTAAGTTGCAGACACTTTCATTTCCTACTGGTTTCTGAGATGCCACACTTACCTGGTTTTCTCCTGCACTTCCAGGGTACCTTGTCAGGCTTCTCTTTCATACTCGATTCTAGAGAAGGAAGTGCCCTCAGGGATTTCTCCTTAGTCATCTGCTCTTTTCTTTGTTTAAATCTCATGCTCTTATTCAGCCTTGAGACTTCCAATCCAGTCTGTATGCAGATGACAGACTAATTTACCTAGCTCTGACCTCTCCCTTAAATGCCTAGCTCTGACCTCTCCCTTGACTGATGTACCCACCTGCTTGTTCGACATCTGTGCTCGGTGTCTACTAAATATCTCAGCCTTAACTTTTCTCAGAGTCAGTGATTTCCTCCCCATCTCTCCCAGACCTGCCTCCCACCTTGCTGCTGTAAATGGTACCATATCCCCACAATTACTTTTGCCAAAAGCTGTGATAAGTCATGATCAATTCATTTGTTTTCCTCTAATCCCACATGTAATCCATAAACCCAGTTTTCTCTGCTCCCAAATATACCCACAATCTGGCTATTTTTCACCACTTCTATCGCAACTACCCTAAGCCCCTTCAACCTTCTCCCCATCCATGGCCACAGCCTCCTAAATATGCCTCCATTCCTGCCTGACAGAGTCATATTTCTAAAGCATAAATGAGATGATCACATGCCTCTGCTAAAATATCTCCGGTGGCTTCCCATTATAACTGGAATAGAATTTGAACCAGTTCTTAGGGTATGTAGGACTCACATGCTCTGGCTCCTTCCTGCCTCCGTGTCCCTCACTGCCTTCTCTCTCTTTTTCCCCTTATTTTCTAAGTTCCAGCTGCTGATTTTCTTGCTGTCCTCTGGCTGCATCAAGCTCTTCTGTCTCAGAGCCTTGGGATTTGCTAGCCTCGCCGCTTGACGTTCTCTTCCCCAGCTCTTCACGTGACTCCCACCTGCTCATTGTTCAGGTTGCAACTCAAATGTCTCCTTTTCAAAGAAAGCCTTCTCAACATTCTAGATAAGGAGCATCCCCCACCCAACCTTTACCACATCACCTTAATTCCACTTCTTCATAGTCTTTAGCACTATTTGAAATTATCCAATTTTTTGACATGTTTTATATTTGGCATCATCCATCACACACTAAGCTCCATGGGGCATTAATTCTGTCCATTGTCTTCAAGGCTGCATCCTCAGGGGCTGGGTCAGTGGCTGGCTGTGGGAGGTACAGAGTATGTATTTGTTGACTGACTGCATTCTGGGCTTGACCAGCTCTTTTTACGTTACCTTTTCAGCAACTGTGTAGAAAGTTGAAGTTTTCCAGTTAAGAGGGAATCCTTGAGTCCTAGGCAGGAAGAGAATATGTACTAAGATCTGAGAAGAATTTAGAAACACTTTGAAATACAGTCAGAACTAAGCATCCAGTCAGGTATTCCTTTATTTAACAAATATTTCTTAAGAATAAAAGATGTGTCAGACACTGTAGGCTGGGGCAACAAAGCAAACAAATCATGGTTTCCATCTTAAGGAGCTAATCATTTGAAAACGAAGGTGGGCGTTATCTTAGCTTGAGCTGCTATAGCAATACACCATAGACTGGGTAGCTTAAACACTGATCTTTATTTTTTGACAGTCCTGGAGACTGGAATCCAAAGATCAGGGTGCCGTCAGGGTCTGGTTCTAGTGAGAATTCTCATTGCAGTTGCAGACCACTGCCTTCTTGCTGAACCTCACACAGCCTTTCCTCAGTGTGTGTATTGGTGTGTTGGGGGGTGGGGTGCATGGCACACAGCGAGAGTGAGAGAGAAATGTCTTTTCATCAATTTTATAGGCCCACCAATTCTATCAGATTATGGCTCTACCTTTGTGATCTCACTTGACCTTAATTACCTGGTAAAGACCCTATCTTCAAATATAGCTGCATTAGCATTGCGGTTTAGGGCTTCAACATATGAATTTCGGAGGCATGTAATCCAGTCCACAGCAGACACATACCCTTGCAAGTCACCAGCAGAGGGAACTGCAGGGTGCTAGAAACATAGACAAGAAAAACAGTATGACCAGGGATTAGTAGGCCTAGGCATTCCTTAATAGGTATAGACCAGTGATGTGGGCCCAGAAAATGGATGTTTCTCGTACGCTTCAAAGGCCTGTAGGATCCAGGGGTGAAGGGCCACCAGTCACAGTAAATGTCTTCTGCTAGAATGAGGTGATTCAGCACTGTAGTGGCTTAAATGGGGGTGGTGGACACTCTGGTATTTCTGTGGAGGAAAAGGGAATCCTTTATTTCATCATAGGCCTATGTAGTCTTGCTGGGTCCCTGTAGTTTCTAGGATAACTCTGCCTCTCATGCCCTTGTTTGACACATTTCCAACAACCGAAAGAACTCTCACCCTCTGGTTGTTGCTAGAATATTTGATTCAGTTTCTTGTATGCATGGTCATTTCTGATAGTCATAGGCAAGACAGACTTGGAGGTTCACAGGCTAAAGATCAGCAATTCTTCTAGCAAGGCTAAGCAGACCCAACTAAGGCAAAATTGCAAAATGTGTCTTCTTGCTTCTTGGCTTCTCTTGTGAGTAAGTTGGATATCAGTAAAACTGAATGTTATGCTGGGCATTTGCTATTATTTTTCCATGCATTCTCTCATTTCAATCCTCATACTTGCCCTGCAAAGAAAATAATATTATTCTTGTTTTCCAGAATCAAAGAAGAATGTTTGCCTACAGTAGGCCCCAGGGTCTGCATTCTATGCCATATTCTACACCACACCATCCTAATGCCTGCCATGAAGCCAGGCACTCAGATGATCATGCTAATCGCTAGCTGGGCTTCTTTTATTACATCTAGTGACCTTCCCTCTGTTCTCATAGCATCCATGCTGCCATTTTTCCATCCTCATTTTTCTCAGTGCTTAGCACTGTCATTATCTCCCCAACTAGACAGAAGCCTCCTTGAAGCCTTGGATGCTTTTACTTGTCTTGGTGTCCCCAGTATTTAACACAGATTCTGACATGGAAGAGGGAGGTGATAAAGGTTTGCCACATGAAGAGTTACTGCTGTGTAATCTTTTGAGCTCGCAACACTTGAGTTAGCCTTAAATCCCTGATATACTCTGGATATTTGTCCCTCCAAATCTCATGTTAAAATTTGATCCCCAGTGTTGGAGGTGGGACCTGGTGGGAGGGGTTTGGGTCATGAAGGTGGGTCCCTCATGAATGGCATGTACTGGCTTCATGGTAATGAGTAAAGTCTGGCTCTATTAGTTTTGGTGAGACTTTTTTTTTTTTTTTTTTTTTTTTGAGACGGAGTTTCGCTCTTGTTACCCGGGCTGGAGTGAAATGGCACGATCTCAGCTCACCGCAACCTACGCCTCCTGGGTTTAGGCAATTCTCCTGCCTCAGCCTCCTAAGTAGCTGGGACCACAGGCACGTGCCACCATGCCCAGCTAATTTTTTGCATTTTTTAGTAGAGACGGGGTTTCACTATGTTGACCAGGATGGTCTCGATCTCTTGACCTCGTGATCCACCCGCCTTGGCCTCCCAAAGTGCTGGGATTACAGGCGTGAGCCACCATGCCCAGCAAGACTTGATTCTTAAAAAGAGCCTGGTATCTTGCTCTCACCATGTAACACACCAGTTCCCCTTTCTTTTCTTCCATGAGTGGAAGCTTCTTGAGGCCTCACCGGGAGCAGATGCTGATGCCATGATTCTTGCACAGTCTTCCAAGAAAGGCTACATTCTTGAGCCAAATAAACCTCTGGTCTAAGTTCTTGAGCCAAATAAACCTATTTTCTTTATAAACGACCTAGCCTCAGGTATTTCTTGACAGCAGTTGCAAACAAACTAAGATGATTCCCTCTTTAGCAAATGAAGCATAAAACCCAGAAAACAGAAGGAATTTGGGCAACTTCACCCAGTTGGTAACATGGTTTAGAGCAGAGCTGATTCTTGAGCCAGTGTTCTTTCTTTTACATAATCCTAGATTACCCATACCATGTTCTTGGAAATACAAAACCTTGGCCTCAGAGGGGCCTCCCCTTAAGTGTTGGAGAAGACAGGCTTTTGGGGCAAGGGTCTTTTCCTGTATCCCTAAGTCACAAGCCATCCACACATATTCAGGCTTTCTACTGTTTTCTTTGGGCAAATACAAGTAAAGTATAAGCTCCAAATATCTGGGGTAAGCTATTTTGTTTCTCCTATAATTTAAACCTAGGAAACATAAGCCATAGTAATTGGTTAGTGAAAAGAATTACCAGGTCATTTTTCAATTAAAAATACCCTTGAACTTTCTGTTGTGCTTTCATGTACTGTGCATTTGTGACATAAACATGTAAAACACTTGGAATTGACTAATACTATTAAGCATATAATAAATATTCTTCCAGTGAACGGAAGTAGAGTTTCTATTTTTACTAAAACTAAGTCAAAGACTCAATATTGATAGTGCCTTTTTAATAAATTCCATTACCCCGTAACTGCTGTTAGTTCTACCACAACTGAAATGGGAAAGCCGTAGGTGGGTAAGCTTTTTCAAAATATGATTTAACCTGCCTTGAACAATTCATAGATGGTATCAAATAATCATTAGAATATTAAATCTTAGACTCTGAGTGGCTCTTAGAGATCTGGTCCAAGTAATTCATTTCACAAAGAGAAAAATCCAAAGGAGGAAATGCGTAATATTTTTCTGATTCCCCGCTCCGTTTCCCAGTGACCTTCAAAGCCAAAGATTGTGATACTGAGCATGCCCAAGGCAGGGTCTCGGGAGTCAGTGCCATTAGCTTGGTGATTCAAATCATGTTACTTTTGTTAGTTGTTCCTTCAACTCTAACCTTGCGCTCAAAATTCCCAGCCCTGCCTGGTTCCACATTCCTACCATCTCTCAGCTTTGCCCTGCTCTTATTATCTGTTCCAATTTCAGAACCCCTGGATCTTTGCAGATTATTAGCTGCTCAGATCTGATCATTTTGGACTCATTGACACCAGCTGGTGGAACCGTAGCCTACTCCCAGTCATTTCCCTGCAGATTTGAGTACTAGTTTGGGACTATCTTCAGTCTCTTGCATCTGTATTCATTCATCAGTGCTCTAAGTTCTGGTCTCACCTAAGTATTTCAACACCTTCCATCTGCCTACCTGGTGGGTTTTCCTGGATAGGTGACCGTGTCGTGCGCTGGCCTGTTTCCCTAGCATGAGCACTGTGTCTGGCACTAAGTACCTTTCCGGATGTGATCCAGTCCCTCGCTGGTAGTGCTGAAACTTTAAGGACAGTCTTCTGCCCCTACCCAGCCTATGCTCTCTGTGGCACTCACTCTTGTTAGGTTAGAAGGATGGAGGCCAGAAGAAGTGGATGCCACTTCTCTAATAAAGCAACTCAGGCCTCAATTTTGTGGAACAGAATGTTACTGATATTAGAATATAAATATGTCCATCAAGACTTTACTAGTTTTCTAAGATGCATTGGAAATGAATAAGCAGCAGGGGATATATAATCAAATACTTCTGCTGAAAAATAAATGTACAGCACAGACTTGAAAGGAACTTGAGCCACAAAAAGGCTTGCCTGAGAATGCCACTAAAATATAAGTGAATCTTCCTCCACATTTTTGAGCCAGGTCTCAGAGAGGTTGTATTAAGCACTCTAATTGCAGAATTATAACCTACCAGGGCCATTTGTTATGGAATTTCTCAAGTAGCAGCAATAGGAAACCAAGTGACCTGATCAAGAGCTTAATAATAACATTTGTAAAACAAGTTATGGGAGTGAAGAATTGTTAATTGGATAATTTGTGTCATAATAATATATGATGAATTTCACATTGAGAGCATCTCAAAATCTGACACTGATCTGTCTTCCCTTTGAACAAAATCTTTGGTTTGCTATTAAATGGGATTCCTCAGGAATGATCCTGACCTACATGTGTTCTTTTACAGAGGAATAAAAGTAATATTAATCGGGTTAACAGATCTCTAGCTCTGGGGAAAAATGATCTCACTGTGTCCTCATCCTGTGCCCTGAGGTCACTAGCCCTGCCGCACTTTGGGGAAAGATGGAAGAAGCTGTCGTCTGATACGTTTCCCACATCCACCTTTGCTCCAGCATCAACTCTCTGTCATTCTAAATGCCCAGGCTTTTATTTTTCATGTTATAGTTAGTGGCAGAGGTAAAATTCTTTCAAGGTGGTCAGTACACATGCCCTATAGCAATAACCTGCTGCATTCCTAAGTAAGCTGAGATACTCTCCTATCTCGGGATCTCTTAGAATCCTATACAGCGAGTGAGAAAAATCTAGATTTATATTTAACGTCAAGCACTCTGCAAACGCTAAGATTTTGTTTGGCTTGGATCCTAGCATTTATGGAGCTGAATGTTTCTATCGTGCATTTTCCTTGTTGTAAGTGATTCACTCAAAGAAACTAAATTGAAGTGTCTTGGGCCACTGATAATGGGATGTGCTTTCAGTTGAAAAAGACGTATTGACCACAGTGAAAGGGCATGCATTTTGGCTGTTTACGGTGGGGCTGGTGGACACGGGTCCCTTCACACACTCTTCCCAGGTCATACTTCCTTACCCAGGGGAGTGTTGAAATCGCTGAATCCCCTTCAGAGCTTCTGATTTAAATGTCATCGTGCACAGTTGATGCTAAGAAATGATGAACTATGATTGCTGACTGGCATGAGCTCTTTCCCAAATGCTGCTGCCCTCTCTGGTGCTCTCTCGTGCCTGCCTGCCTGGGCCTGGCCCCTAGTGGCTGTCCTATCTCCCCCTACTGTGTCAGAGAATCAGGTTCTGCCGCTGCTCCCTGCCTGCTTGCCAATAGAGCAGTACAGAGCTCTTTCTGGCATTCCCTATCCAGACTCAACGGCTTCCCCATTAGTGTCTGCCTTAAAGGCAATCTCTGATTCCAGTCTGAAGCCCACCCCAGCATGGCACACCTGATGAAGGAGCCAAGTATGCTCTACTCATATATAGAGATCCAAAGAATCAGTGCTTTTATTATTATTTTTAAACATTTAAAAAAGTCTCCAAGGCATCTTTCTGAGCTGGACAGATTGCAGAGTTGGAATGGGCATTAAAGTGGTTGATCCTGTTGGAGCCCCACCCATGTTTTCTATCCACAATCCTTTAGTGCACATGGACTCAACTCAGCATTGAGGCCACCAGCCTTTCTTTGTCTGAGGGCTTTCTCTGGCCACTAGAGCCCACTTTGATGTCCTTGTGGCCAGCTGAAAGCATCAAAGAATTAATAGTCCTGCCCCTTCTCCTAACAAACAATCACCAATGATGGGCCAGGAACTGGTTACCAACCTACTCCCTCACCTCTCAGGTGTGATTGATCCAAAATACTAACTCCTTTACACTCGCTCCCGGAGTCCCCAGTATGATTTATCCTTATTCATGGACTGCAAAGCCTTCTCTAGACATTTAAACTTACTGTCTATTTTCCCCAGTCCCCATTAGTGTTTCCTGGAATTGCCTCTAAAAGAAACTTTTGGCCGGGCATGATGGCTCATGCCTGTAATTTCAGCACTTTGGGAGGCCGAGGCAGGCGGATCATGAGGTCAAGAGATCGAGACCAGCCTGGCCAATATGGTGAAACCTTGTCTCTACTAAAAATACAAAAATTAGCCGGGTGTGGTGGCAGGCACCTGCAGTCCCAGTTACTCGGGAGGCTGAGGCAGTAGAATCGCTTGAACCTGGAAGGCAGTTCCTGCGTTGCAGTGAGCCAAGATTGCGCCATTGCACTCTAGTCTGGGCAACAGAGTGAGACTTTGTCTCAGAAAATAATTGAACAATGAGAACACATGGACACAGGGAGGGGAGCATCACACAGTGGGGTCTGTTGGGGGGAAATAGGGGAGGGACAGCAGGGGCTGTGGAGTTGGGGAGAGATAGCATGGGGAGAAATGCCAGATATAGGTGAAGGGGAGGAAGGCAGCAAATCACACTGCCACGTGTGTACCTATGCAACAATCTTGCATGTTCTTCACATGTACCCCAAAACCTAAAATGCAATTTAAAAAATAGTAAATTTTTTAAAAGGTACAAAATAATAATAATAATGATTTTTTAAAAAAGAAACTTTCCTCACTAGATTCCTCAAATCCATCACTTCTGGGGAAACCCAAACCAAGATGCCACTCAAGCAGGATCAAGGACAGGCGTTAGCCAGGAAACTGTGCCTTTCAGGTACCCGCATGGCTGGACTGAGGGAGCCAGATCCTTGCTCTTCCCACTTTCCATCTTCCGTATGGATCTGACCTGGGAAACCAGTCATTTTTTTTTCTTTTTCTAGTGGTAGAAAAAGTACAGTATGCTGTATAAAAATGATTACATAGTTTCCATTTTTACATTAAACAAATGAGTTGGTAGCTTGGATTGAAAGATATCAAAAGATTATTAAAAACTTTGCACTAGGTAGTACCCGATTTTCTGTCAATACAAACTGTGTCCTCTTAAAAGATATTTAAACCATGGTTCTATTTTTTAAATCTGCAGCATCAGTTGGACACCATGAAATATATCTGGTGTCAAGGACTATTATTTATACTTGCTGCTTCCCCAAACCCTCTGACAGAATTGTTTGTGAGCGTTTAGTTCGGTAGAGTAGGGATGCGGAAGATAAATACCAATGGGTCCTCTGAGACACCTCATTACAGAAGAAAGCGCTGCCTCGTGTTGTCTTTGTTCTGGTCATGCCAGGACAAAGAATTTGTTTTCTCTTTGGTATAAGTGGACTAATATTTTAAAGTACCTCTAAATATTGAGTCTGAAGAGTCGTATTAAGATGGTGCTGTTTATAGGGTTGGTTAGCTTGTTAAAACGTGCACATCAATGGTGGAAACCTCGTGCCTACAGATTAATGTATACAAAGCAATGATGATCCAACTCAAACATCCAGCTAGTTTCCGTCACCCCTTCTAAGGGTAGAGAGTGCGGTAGAATTTGAGAGAATATTCCAGTGGTCTGATCGGTGCGGTGTGCCTTATATATTTTATTTCCAATCTCACACCAATTGTCTGTAGCAAAACTATCTGTGGGAGGAAAATTTCCATTTTGAAAAAGCAAAACATCGCATGTATCTTGGGCTTCCTCAGCAAAGAGCGTATTCAGTAAACAGTTTCTTTCTGTGGGCACAGTTTATTGTATATTGTCTTGCCCTTGGTGAAATGCTATCATCTTTTGTTGTGTGACTCTTCTGGATTTTACCGTAAGCTTTGATGCAGGGATCCTGCTTCAACTTCTAAGCAGCCTGCGTTCCATACTCTGTACTGTTTATTCAACTAGGGCATTGTAACCACAGAGGGCATTTACAGATATTTCCTCAAGGAATATTCAACGGATCCATCATTTTTCATCTCATTTTAGTTTTATATACATTTTATACTTCCTGAAACCCAAACAATTGTGTCTACTTGCATAGCATTTTGGCATTCTGTGATAATGTTTAAAATGCTCTCTTAGAAGCTGCCTCTGCTACTAAGAGTGCAACGATTTTCTGTATAATGTTTAGGTAGAACTGTTGGAAATTGCCAGTCTTCAGACTTTGGTGTGCATTAGGTTCTTCTTGTCTAAAATATACCTGCGTAGGCCCTAGCCTTGGGTCTCTGGTGGTAGGTCTGGAGGGAAACTGAAATGTGTATTTTTAAGAAACTTCTTATGTACATCAAAGTTACAACCAATATTCTAACATCTTGCTATTGTCTTTCCCTAAATTCTAGGGAAGATTCTAGATAAAAGCTACATGGGGAGTACTCTGTGTATTTTTAAACTTTTTGTTAACCATATATAATATAAAGAATACGATCCTTTGCTTTAAGACCCTCATGTAAATATCATCATCACATCATGTCATGATATTACATTGTGATATCATGATAAATTCTTCCCAAAGCTCGGGGTCTAGTCACAGCCGAGATATTTTTTTCCTTGATAAATTTACTTCCAATGATTTCTTCATGAGTGAGATTGACTATGTGTCCTTCTTCACTCTGGCTATTAAAAAACCAAAACCAAGTTTTGTAAAATGACTGTGGTTCTGCTCAAACAAGCTTTTAAACTAATAACTCTTCATTTTTCCCACTTAGTACTTGAACCAGAAAAAGGCAAATGAGCCATGAGTTTTATGTTATTGTAAAGAGGCTTATATTTAAAGGCACATTCAATCCTTTTTAGAATTGTTCTTAGTCCTGGGCTCCCTAGAAAAGAGAGTTTGAGGTGAAGATTAAAATGCTGACGCTTCTTTGCAAGGTGGAAACCCATGGTAGCAAAAGCGAGGAAAAAACAGAGGAGGTTCAGAGAAAGACATGAAGCAATGAAAAGTGATTCATGACTGTGCTGGCTACAGCTTCATGATGAGCCACAAGATGACATAGAAGGGGACTCAGCAGGGCTGTCACTCAATTTGTGAGACACTTCTGGACTGTCCATATCGAGGACACGTGCTTTAAAGCAGCCCACAGGAGGGAGGAATCCAGGGGCCGTTTCTTTGTTCAGGCTTATCTCATCTTTGATTCTCTTTGGGGCAAAACGGGTCCCATGGAAAGCCAATTCTCCCGCACTTCCAGCTTGGGTCATCCAAACCTTTGGAGGCTGGCTTGGATGCTGATTCCACGCCCTCCAGTGCAGTGTTGCCCTCAAGTTCAGAAGCTGTGGAAGGAGCTGGAAACTCAGGGCATATGCCTGGCCTGGCACTTTCAGGGCAAGTGACTTACTGTCCTCTGGTGGTGTCATTAAGTGCATGAAACAGGCTAGCTGAGGCAATCCAAGATGACTGATAAGACTTGCATTTAATACAGAAGCAGATAAGAAGTAATGAGCAGTGAAGAAGACAGGGGGGAAGGAAAATTCAAACCTGAATCAAGTAATAAATATCCAAATGCTGGACAGAGGGAAAAGTGTATTTCACCAATTTGAATGGGCAAGTGAGGCCAGGCACGGTGGCTCACACCTGTAATCCTAGCACTTTGGAAGGCCGAGGAAGGCATATCACTTGAGGTCAGGAGTTTAAGACCAGCCAGGCCCACATGGTAAAACCCTGTCACTACTAAATATACAAACAACAACAACAACAACAACAACAAGAAGCCAGGTATGATGGCAAGCACCTGTAATCTCAGCTACTCAGAAGGCTGAAGCAGGAGGATCGCTTGAACCCAGCAGGCAGAGATTTCAGGGAGCTGAGATTACACCACTGCACTCCAGCCTGGACAACAGAGTGAGATGACATCTCAAAAAAATAAAGGTGGGGGGCAGGTTAAGGATTTTATGTTTAGAGAATAATTGGCTAGAAATTCCACTGAATACAGTATACAAATGTGAGGAACATGTTTTTAGGGAGGTAGGGGAGGGGATTGCGTAGGATGCGATAGTGAAGATGCTTTGGTCAGGTTGAGTTTGAGGTCACTCAGGCGAAGATTTCAGGTATTCGTTGGATATGTGAGCCTGGAACTTAGCAGGGAAACCAGGACAAACGTATTAACTTCAGATCATAACCACAAGATCGTGACCAAAGTCTGTGAGTGGATAAAATCAGTGAAAAGAGCAAGAAGAAAAGGAAAAGCAGCACAAGAACTTACGGGATGCCCACTCTTAAGGGACAGATAGTGTGTGTGCCTGGGAAGGCGGAGTCCACAAAGAAAAGTTGGAAAGTTTCTGGAAAATCGGAACAACTTAGAAATTTTCTGTGGTTATCACTAGTAACTTATTTGGCAGAACCTGCACCTCCTACTTATTATTTGTGTTAACACACAAATTGGTCCTCAGGTCTGTACTATTGCCCCAGAGCAGTAGCAGATCCGATTTAGCATGCACACAGTTCTAAGAGAAAGAAGACAGACGATATGAATGAGCGTTGATTATTCAAAATATATAACAAACTGTGCTGGGTATATTATGCACACAGCCTCCTTTGTTGCTCCTCTATACGTCTGTGAAATGAATGACATTATCTTTATTCTTACTAAGCAGGAAAATGGGCCTCAGTGTCAGATGACAGGCAGTAATGGCTCTGCGACTGGAGTCTCAGGTTTGTCAGATCCCGGTGCCCACGCCCTTCCCCTATGTTGGCCTACTCCGGCCTTTCAACCATGACAACTGGGGGTCTGTTCACAGAAATTCTCGCTGGAAAATCAGCTCTCTAGTTTCCGGACCCCAAGTCTTTCAGGTTAGTACTACACTTAAGCTGCTTGTCTGCAAAATGAAAACAGATGATAGTAAAATTTTACTTTTGACCCCTGTTGAGAAACTATTTGAACATTCAAAACTTTACTTTTCATTTTTACCGATCTCCCTTACCAGTGCTCAGAATAACGAACGTGAGACAAACATTTTCTCCGTAAGGAAATCATACACTGATATGGTGTAGGGCAGAATAATGGTTTTCTAAATGTGATTACATGAACCAGACAATAAATTAAAATGTGAGTTTCTGAGATTAGATCTCTTCTACAGATAATATGTGAAAGTTCCAGGCAGACACAATTAATGATGACACATTGATGTAGTTTAAATGGACCACAACCTAAATAATGCTGTAGTTGACATGCTGGGCCTGTATTTTTGCCTTGAATAGATTTTCTACATTTGAATGGAATATTTATGCTCTTATGCTAAAATGAAAGAGCAAAGTCAAATAAGCTATTACATGGTCCATTAAAACTATTTTCAAGTGACTCTCAGTAGCAGAAATTATCACAACTTTTGCATTTGCAAAAGGAACTTTTCAATTAAGCACAGACCGCAGTTCTCAGAACTCAGAGAAAAGTGCAGATGCCACTCGGGTCTTTTTGGAGGTGATAATTGTATATCTGTTATGTAGTGATGAGCTAAGACAAACCAAAAAAAAAAAAAAAAAAAAAAAAAAGAAATGCAGAAGGGCAAATCTGGTTTTTCAATCTGAGAACAGAAGAAAATTTAGTGCAGGACTATCTCGGGTTTCACGTATAGCCTGTTTTTCCCCTATGGCCCATCTCTTATTCCCCTTTTTTTCTGTTTATAGAACACATTGCAATCAAAGATATGCCCAAAGAATCAAGAGGGCATGAGGCATCATCTCTTTTTTAATTGCAGTCTCAAGGAAAACATGACAAATGTCCAAACACCAAATGAATGACTATTTCTGTATGAAACCTCGGTGCTTTTTCCAAGCAGAGAAGATAACGGAATTAAATTGTATTCATGCCACTTATGAAAGAAATTGTTGCTGCTTTCATCCAAATGAAGCAGACGACTCATTTTCTCTTAAGTGCTTCCACTGACAATCACACTTCCCAGACAGAGGCAATAAAAAAAAAAAAGTATATGATTTGGTTGATCATCCACTTGATTAAGATATTTTTGTGAGATTGTCTTTGGATATCCTCCCCCATGGGATAAATTGCCAACCCTGCATAGCTCCCTCGCAAACTCATTTTTGCTTTGTAATATTGTGTCTACCTAAGACACACCTAAGGCATGATATGCTTACAAAGGTTTATTGGTTTTGTCTATGATAAAAGATAAGTATATACCTAGGTGTTTTTTGTGCATACAAAAAATTTGTTTGGGTCTTCTTTAAGTTGACTCATGAGTGCCTCTGCAAATAATTTCTCAATTTCTTTGATTTATTATATAAAATGAAAGCTTTTCACATTGCAGATCTGGTAATCAATGGGGACCTATCTGTGGATTCTTTGTAGTTTTATTGGTTTTTCAAAGATTGGAATTATCAAAGGATATTTTTATTTTTGTTTGTTTGTTTGTGGTTGTTGTTATTTTGAGATGGAGTCTTGCTCTGTCACCCAGGCTGGAATGCAGTGGCACGATCTTGGCTTACTGAAACCTTTGCCTCCTGGGTTTAAGCGATTCTCCTGCTTAACCTCCCAAGTAGCTGGGACTACAGGTACCCGCCACCACGCCCGGCTCATTTTTGTATTTTTAGTAGAGACAGAGCTTCACCATATTTGTCAGGATGGTCTTAAACTTTTGACCTTGTGATCCACCTACCCGCCTTGGCCTTCCAAAAGGCTGGCATTACAGGTGGTGAGCCACGACGCCTTCCCTACTTGTTTTTATTATTGAAATAAACTGTGTAGCATTCACCAATTAGAATCTGTTAAAAACGCAGGGCATTTATTTAACAATTATAAAGATCAAAGATGCTGCCTTATCTTGGTACTGTTTTACATCAGGACAGGATAAAGGACTGAGACCTGAATCTGGTGCTATGTGCATTCATTGACAGCAAATGCAGTGACTTGCATCCTTGCTGCACTGTGGCTTTGTGGGCTCACGTGGAACTTGGGGTATCTCCTCAACAGTAGCTGACTAAAACAACAGGACTTAAAACTGGGGGGAAGCCAAGGTTCAAAGCTGTAAGAGTTTACAGCTGACATAGCAAGGGGCCCTGTATCAGTTCTCCATTAAGAAATCAAGACAGTGAGAGTAGGTAAGAAGAAAATTGAAAGAATCTAGAAGAAAATAATCTTATCTTACTGTTTTGTCATATGAACTATAAATGTGCTTTGGCTATGTTCAAATGACTGATGGTAAGACAGATTGGCCAATATTAGAGCCTAACTGTGGGTTTTACAAGTAAATTCTTATTGAAAGGGAGAACATGGAGTACCTTTGGGCAGTAATCAGTGCGTTGCTATCTGGGAAGACACACTGCTAGCCCTCAGGATTCTCATGGTGAAGTGGTGGAGTGCACCAGGGGACAATGGGAGGTGGCAACTGCTTTTGAGGTCTGGAGGCGATGAAGAAACTCCAGTGAATTAAAACAGTAGCTTATAGACCAGTGCTGGTCTAAGAACTGATTTTCACTCATCTCCAAAGAGACGAGTACAGATATGAAGAGTAAACATTTAGAGACCTTTTACCCATATTTTATAAAATAATTTGAATTCTGTTGAATCCGATGATAAAATTGGGGGCTTGCATTTTAGAAGCTTTTGTTTTTATTTTATTTTCCCACTAATTTAATTTTTATTGAATTTTATTAAAGTATGGTCTGCAATGTATTGAAAATTAGAAGTTGCAGATGACAAAAAAATGGCAGATCGGAGGCAGAACTAACCTGTAGCTCCCACTTGGACAGACAAAGCAGTGTGTGGACACTCCCATTCTGAACTTTTGCTCCAAGAACTACCACAGGAACATACCAGGAAAGCCAAGAGAATCCACAGACCCTTTGAAGGTAATGATTTGCCACTGCAGGCTTTATGAGACAGCTCAAAATCTGTGAGTTCCTGAAGTGTGAAAGGGGGAAAGTCTGCCCCTGAACACACATCCTCATTGGGGAACTTGATGGTCCAGATCATGGGAGAAGGATTGAACTTTACCTTGACTTGAGACAAATTGAGAGATCCAAGTGAAAGATAGGCGTAGAAAAAGCAGCAGGAAGAACCCTGTGGGCACTCTCAGTCCCCAAGGAAGCCATTTCTGACTTTGTCTCACAGGGGTTCTTGGGGAGGACTACCAGTGGAACTGGGGAAGGACATCAGGGAGGAGGAAACTTCCAGCTGATCCCTGTAAAAATTTTGACTGAACACAAAGTTTCCTGGACAGAATCAGGGGAAGTGAAGATACCAGCCCAGAAGCCACAGCAGGTGGGGAGGCATGAAACCTGAAAGCCCCACTTGCTTTCTCTGCAGGAAGGCTTGTAGCATGGGACAAATCCTCAGCCCTGTTCACTGGCTGCCTGAAAATAAACTGGGCCCTGTTGTGGGGGCGTACTGGGAGTGAGACAGACCTTTCTGGCTGTATGGAAGCTGAGTTAGGCCTGTCACTTCTGACTTTCCCTCATTTCCTTGGTGACCTGGATGATACAGCAGAGGCAGACATATTTCCCCTAGGAACATAACTCCTATGGTCTTGAGAAATGCATCTCATCTACAGCAGCAGCCACAACAAGCCCTGCCCAAGGACGGTCTGAGGTCAGACATACCTAACCCTGCCTCAGCCCAGTGATCTTTACCCTGGTAGCCAAAAGCAAAGGAATAATCTCTTGGGACCTCCATGGCCATGCCCACTGCATGATAAACCCAAATACTTATGCAGGCAACCCTAGGGCAAGCTTGTATCCTCTCTATACTACTGCAACTGATGCTCTCTTGAAAGAGCTACCTCCTGGTTGGAGGCCAACCAACATAAAACCAGCACACTAAACAAAAAGACAACCAAGGACCCCCATAGAATCCACTTCACTCCCTTGCTACCTCCACTGGAGCAGGTGCTGGTATCCAAAGGTGAGAGACCTGAAGACTAATTATATCCCAGGACAATTTGTAGACACTCCCCTGTGCCAACCTAGAGCCTGGTAGCTCTGCTGGGTGACTAGATCCAGAAGAGAAATAGCAATCACTACAGTTTGGCTCTCGGAAAGCCACATCATTAGGGGAAGGGAGAGAGCACCACATCAAGGGAGCACTCTGTGGTTAAAAAAAAAAAATTCTGAACAGCAAGTTTTGAGCCTGAAATCTTCCCTCTGACTTAGTCTACCGAAATGAAAAGGAGTCAACAAAACAATTCTGGTACTTTGAAAAAACAAGGTTCTTTAACACCCCCAAGAAATTATACTAGCTCACCAGTAATGGATCCCAACCAAGAAAAAAAAAAAAAAATAGAAAGCATAAACAAAAAACAATCACAACTTCTGGAAATAAAGGACACACTTGGAAAAATGCAAAATACACTGGAAACTCTCAACAATAGAATTAAACAAGTAGAAGAAAGAACTTCTGAGTTTGAAGACAAAGCTACTAAATTAACCTAATCCAAAGAGACAAAGGAATAAAGGATTTATAAAAATGAACAAAGCCTCCAAGAAGTCTGGAAATACATTAAATAACCAAACCTAAGAATTATTGGTGTTTCCTATGAAGAAGAGAAATCTAAAAGTTTGGGAAACATATCTGAGGAAACAATCAAGGAACACTTCCAAGGAACACTTCATTGGCCTTGCTAGAGATCTAGACATTAAAATACAAGAAGCTCAAAGAACACCCAGGAAATTCATCACAAAAAGTTCATCACCTAGGAATATAGTCATCAGGTTATCTAAAACTAAGATGAATGAAAGAATCTTAAGAGCCATGAGGCAAAAGCATCAGGTAACCTATAAAGGAAAACCTAATAGATCAACAATAGATTTCTCATCGGAAACCCTGCATGCCAGAAGGCACTGGGGTTCTACCTTTAGCCTCTTTAAACAAAATATCTATCAACCAAGAATTTTGTATCCAGTGAAGCTAAGCTTTGTAAATGAAGGGGAGGTAAATTTCTTTCAGACAAACAAATGCTGAAGGAATTCACCCCTATCAAGCCAGCACTACAAGAACTTCTAAAAGGAGCTCTAAATCTTGAAATAAATTCTCAAAATACACCAGCATAAAACCTCCTTAAAGCACAAATTTCAGAGCACCTATAAAACAATAAAACAATTAAGAAAAAAGAAAACAAGGTATTCAGGCAACAACTAGCATGATGAATAGAACAGCACCTCCCATCTCAATGCTAATGTTGAATGTAAATGGCCTAAATGCTTCACTAAAAAGATACAGAGTAAGAATTTGCCAACTAAGTATCTGCTGTCTTCAAGAGACTAACCTAACACATAAGGACTCACATAAACTTAAGGTAAAGGTGTAGAAAAAAGATATTCCATGCAAATACACACCAAAAGCGACCAGAAGTAGCTATTCTTATGTCAGACAAAACAGACTTTAAAGCAAAAACAATTTAAAAAGACAAAGAAGGACATTGTTTAATGATAAAAGGACTAGTCTAACATGAAAATATCTCAATTCTTAATATATATGCACCTAAAACTGGAGCTCCCAAATTTATAAAACACTACTACTAGACCTAAGAAATGACATAGACAGCAACACAATAATAGTGGGAAACTCCAATACTCCACTGACAGCACTCAACAGGTCATCAAGACAGAAGTCAACAAAGAAACAACAGATTTAACATATACCCTAGAACAAATGGACTTAACAGATATTTACAAAAAAATTCTACCCAACAGTAGAATATACATTCTATTTATCAGCACATGAAACATTCTCTAAGATAGACCATATTATAGTTTATAAGTCTCAATAAATTGAGGGAAATCAAACTATAAGTACTCTTTCAGGCCACAGTGGAATAAATTTTGAAATTAATTTCAAAAGGAACTCTCAAAACCATACAAATACATGAAAATTAAATAACCTGCTCCTGAATGATCATTGGGTTAATAATGAAATCAAGATAAATATGTAAAAATTCTTAAAACTGAATGATAATAGTGACACAATCTATCAAAACCTCTGGGAAACAGCAAAAGCAGTGGTAAGAGGAAAATTTCTAGCATTAAATGCCTACATCGAAAAGTCTGAAAGAACACAAACAGACAATCTAAGGTCACACCTCAAGTAACTAGAGAAACAAGAACAAACCAAACCCAAACCCAGCAGAAGAAAAGAAATAACAAAGGCCAGCACAGAACAAAATGGAACTGAAGTAAACAGAAAACATCACAAAAGATAAATGAAACAAAAAGCTGGTTGTTTGAAAACATAAAATTGATAGACCATTACTGGGATTAAGCAAGAAAATAAGAGAGAAGATCCAAATAAGCTCAATTAGAAACAAAACATGAGATATCACAACTGATAACAAAAGATTATTCAGGGCTACAATGAACACATTTATGCATACAAACGTGCAACCCTCTTAGATTAAACAAGGAAGAAATGGGAACTCTGAACAGACCAATGACAAGCAATGAGACTGAAAAAGTAATAAAAAAAATTGCCAACAAAAAAATATTCAAGACCAGATGGATTCACAGCTGAATTCTATCATTCAAAGAACAATTCTTACTAATCCTATTGACACAACTCCAAAAGACAGAGAAAGAGGAAATCCTCTCTAAATCATTGTCTGAGGCCAGTATAACCCTAATAACAAAACCAGGAAAGGACATAACAAGAAAAAAACTACAGATCAAAATAGATGCAAAAATCCTCCACAAAATACTAGCTCACCAAATCCAACAGCATATCAAAAAGATAATCCACCATAATCAAGTGAGTTTCACAGCCAGGATGCAGGGATGGTTCAATGTATGCAAACTAATAAATGTGATATGCCACATAAACAGAAGTAAAAACAAAAATTATATGATCATCTCAATAGATGCAGAAAAAGCATTTGACAAAATCCAGTATCTCTTTGTAATCAAAATCCTCAGCCAAAGCAGCATAGAAGGGACATAGAGTAAGGTAACAAAAGTCATCCATGCCAAACCCACAGCCAACATTATACTGAATGGGAGAAAGTTGAAAGCATTCTCCCTGGGAACTGGAACAAGACAAGAATACCCACTTTCACCACTTCTATCCAACATAGTACTGGAAGTTCTAGCCAGAGCAATGAGATGAGAGAAAGAAAGAAAGGGCATCCAAATGAGCAAAGAGGAAGTCAGATTGTCCCTGTTCACTGATGATAGACTTGTAGACCTAGAAAACCCTAAAGACTAATACAAAAGCTCCTACATCTGATAAATGAATTCAGTAAAGTTTCAGGATACAAAACCAATGTACCCAAACCAGTAGCACTGGTATACACAAACAGCAACCAAGCTGATAATCAAATCAATAACTCAGTGCCTCTCACAATAGCTGCAAAAACACAAAATACTTAGAAATATACCTAACCAAGAGGGTGAAAGACCTCTACAAGGAAAACTACAGAACGCTGCTGAAAGAAATTATAAACAACACAAACAAGTGGAAACACCTATCCCATGCTCATGGATAGGTAGAATCAATATTACGGAAATGATCTTACTGCCAAAAGCAATCCACAAATTCAATGTGATTCCTTTCAAAATACCACCATCATTGTTCACAGAACTAGAAAAAACAAGCCTAAAATGCATACAGAACCAAAAAAGAGTCCACACAGCCAAAGCAAGACTAAACAAAAAGAACAAATCTGGAGGCATCACATTATCTGACCTCAGAGTATAATGTAAGACTATGGTCACCAAAACAGAATGGTACTGGCATAAAAACAGGCACATAGACCAATGGAACAGAATAGAGAACCCAGAAATAAAGCCAAATATTTACAGGCAACTGATCTTTGACAAAGCAAACAAAAACACAAAGTGGGGAAAGAACACCCTATTTAACAAATGGTGGTGGGATAATTGGCAAGCCACGTGTAGGAGAATGAAACTGGGTCCTCATCTCTCACCTTATACAAAAATCTACTCAAGATGGATCAAAGACTTAAATCTAAGACCTGAAACCATAGCAGTTGTAGAAGATAACATGAGAGAACTCTTCCAGACATTGGCTTGGGCAAAGAGTTCATGATCAAGAACCCAAAAGCAAATTTGACAAAAATGGAGATAAATAGATGGGACTTAATTAAACTAGAAAGCTTCTGCACAGCAGAAGAAATAATCAGCAGAGTAAACAGACAACCCACAGAGTGAGAGAAAATCTTTGCACACTATGCATCCAACAAAGAACTAATGCTCAGAATGTGCAAGGAACTCAAACAATCAGTGAAAAAAAAAAAAAAAAACAACAAAAAAAACCACACACACACACACACAAAAAAAAAAAAAAAAAAAAAAAAAAAAAAACCCAAATAATCTCATCATCAAAAAGTGGGCTAAGGACATAAATAGATAATTCTCAAAAGAAGACATAAAAATGGCCGAGAAACATATGAAAAATGCTCAACATCACAAATTATCAGGGAAATGCAAATCAAAACTACAAAGCAATGTCATTTTACTCCTGAATGACTATCATTGAAAAATCAAAAAAATAATAGATGTTGATGTGGATGTGGTGAAAGGGAACACTTTTACACCCTTTGGTGTGAGTGTAAACTAGTACAACCACTATGGACTACTTGTAAAGATCTACTTTTAGTTCTTCAAGGAATCTCCACTGTTGAGTGTGGAGATTCCTTAAAGAACTAAAAGTAAATCTACAATTTGATCTAGCAATCCCACTGCTGGGTATCTACTCAGAGGAAAAAGAAATTAATGTATGAAAAAGACACTAGCACATGCATGTTTATAGTATTGCAATTTGCAATTGTAAAAATGTGGAACCAGCCCAAATATCCATCAAGTGGGTAAAGAAAATGTGATATTTATGTATATAAACACACACAATACTACTCAGCCACAAAAAGGAACAAAGTAATGGCATTTGCAGCAACCTGGATAGAACTGGAGATCATTATTCTAAGTGAAGTAATACAGGAATGGAAAAACATCTTATGTTCTGACTCCTAAGTGGGAGCTAAGCTATGAAGAGGCAAAGGCAGAAGAGCAATGCAGTGTACTTTGGGGACTCAAGGGAAAGGGCAGGAGGGGGAGGAGAAGAATACATTAGGTAGAGTGTACACTTCTCAGGTGATGGGTGCACCAAAATCTCAGAAATCAGCACTAAAGAATTTATTCATGTAACAAAACACCACCTGTTCCCCAAAGCCATATTGAAAAAATCAAGTCAATTAAAAAAAAATCTGTTGCCTGTACCAAACATATTTTGAGAAGCACTGATGATGTAAGAGGAATAAAACATACCTTATAGGGTCCCCAATTTCTCCCTTGCCTTCTACCTTTGCCTGCCTGCCTGCCTGCCTTCCTTCCTTCCTTCCTTCCTTCCTTTCTTCCTTCCTTCCTTCCCTCCCTCCCTCCCTCTCTCCTCTCTCCATCCTCCTTCCCCCCTTCCCTCCCTCCCTCCTTCCTTTCAGCTTTTGACATTTTCTTTCCTTCTTTCTCTTTCTCTTTTTCTTTCTTCTTTCTCTTTCTTTTTCTCTTTCCTCTTTTTTTCTGTTTCTTTCTTTCCCTCTCTCTTTCTTTCTTTCCCCTCTCTGTCTCCTCCTTCCCTCCCTCCCTCTTTCCTTCCTTCCCTCCCTTTCTCCCTTCCTCTCTTTCTCCCTCCTTCTCTCCCTCCTCCTTTCCTCTCTCTCTCTCTCTCCTTCCCTCCCTCTCTCTCCTTCCCTCCCTCTGTCCCTCCTTCCTTCCTTCTCTCCTAATTTCTTTCTTTCTTTCCTTCTTTCTTTCTTTCTTTCTTTCTTCTTTCTTTCTTCTTTCTTTCTTTCTTTCTGTCTCTTTACTTGTGAACTTTGAAGACCTTTTAAACCAACACTTGCTAAATTACTTATTTTAAAAGATTATTTTGATGGTTATTAATACCCTGGACTGCAGTTTCTGGTTAAAGTGGAAAAAATGCTGCCTAGGTCAAAATTTCAAAGACACATACGGGACTTTCCCCTACTCTGTAAAATCCTGACCCTGTTTCCACCACCAGGAGTCACCTGGTCTTCAGTGTTCCTGAGGATGCATCGAATGCATCGATTGAATAGTTTTTTGTTTTTTTGTTTTATTTATTTATTTTTTTAAATCTCTATCTGAATCCCTTACATTGTTTTCTTTCAACAGCTAAAAATATTTGAAAATATTCAAGCAATAGGGTGCTGAAAGTGAGTCTCATTTTCAAGTTGAGGGGATGGAGGTGAGTCTTAACCTGCTTGCCGTCGGTCTGTGACACATGCGTGGCAGTTAAGTGTTCAGGTGTGGACAGAATAGTAGATGTTTTTTCCTAACGCATTGGGCTAGAGGGACAAAAGTTACTTCTCTTCTGCCCAGTGGGGTCCCGTGACTTAAGAGAGGAATGGAGTAGCTTGCTAGTCTGTGGACAGCTGGGATGGGACGGGCACGGCAGTGTGGGCTGACAGCAGGAGATGAGAAGGCTCTGCTACCAGGACTACGTCAGGAATCCAATCTGCACACTCGTGGAGAAAGTGGAGCTTGGCACTCGAGACATTTGGAGCCCTTCAGAAGGCCTGTTATTAGGACTGTGACATCCTAGCAAGATCAGATTATAGCAAGCATGACTCACGGCTCTGTCCTGGAGCATAGCATTAGAACTTCCTCACTTCCTCTTGTTGAGATCAGGGCCGCCTAGGGACTGTCAAAGGCGAGGCTGAGCATGTGGTGAAGGGAAGGTGGGTTCAGCAGGGAAGGAGGAGGAAGGCTTTGTGGGCTGGAACCCGGGCAGGAACCTGCCCACACCCTGTATGAAGTGATGTAGGAATGCTTTAGTTTGTCCATTTTTATCTTGCTTAAAGTCAGCATGGCTCATGCCAGAAAGGAGGTCAGAATAACAGAATATTTGCAATATGCAAGAGAAATTTCACCTTGCTTATCTGTTGACTTTTGTCCTGGGAAGAATAATGGATGTTAGAGAAGTTGCAGATTGAGAGATCCAGTATATGGAAGTAAAGCAAAAAAAAAAAAAAAAAAATCTTTCTTCACCACCTTCAGTCCGCTAAATAGCTTCAATACATATATACACGCACATGTTTAATTAAGCAGCCATTTAGTGAGCAGCACAGGGAGCAAGACTCTTGCAGGTGGGGTTAGATAGAGGATGCCTGTCTTGAGACGGCATTGTTGCTTTGAAGCAGTTTTTAGCAAGCAGGGAGATGTAGGCATGGCAGCACACGAGACTATGCTAGCTCAAGTAGATCAGGACCAAGGGGAATCCCGCACTCTGCTTGAATGGAGATAACAGTCTAAGGAACCCAAAGGGTGACTCAAGCACTGTGCATGGTAAGGAAAGACAACAGAAGGGACCAGTCTCGGGAACGGAGGACTCACCGGGCTGAGGGAAGGGGGCCCCCTATGCCTCCCACCATTCTCCTTAAACAGTACGTGCTCAGGCATACCCTTCCCCCCTGCATCTCCTGTCCAGATGTCTTCAGCCCACTTTCCCACCTGCCTTTACGCACAGCCCTGGGAGAGAAAGCTACACGTAGGTGAGCATGGCCATTGGCTTCCGCAACTCTTGTTAAACTTTAGCTCTCAGGTTGAGGGAAGCTGACATTTCTTTAAGATGGCTTTTTATCAGGTGAGGTGTTCCATATTTTTCCCAAAGGGAAAACTTACTTTTCATGGAGAGGGCCCTTTAAATACTGGAAAACCCTTTTTTTAGTCCAATTTTTCCAATTTTACCTGGGCAATATAGCTCTTTAACTTCCTGGAAGTCATTATGAAAAAACATTTATGTCTATACATGTATGTGTGTGTGTGTGTATGTATACATATGTATGTGTGTGTACACATGTGTGATATATTTGACAATGAGATTTCTACTAATTCACCTAAATTATAGACCAAAATTGAATACCTACTATGTGTCAGACCCTATGTTAGAAATATGTAAATCAATCAGACATTTCTTATTCCCCAGCGGCCTATAACCAAGTAGAATAGGAGTGCAGAGTATTAGATAACCAAAGTGTAATGAGTGAAAAAGAGAGAAGCAGGAGAAAGAAATTACAATGAGGGAATGTGTGATACCTTAAGATTTCATTTCAGAAGTGTTTCAGAATAGAGGTCAATGTCAGACATTAAGAGTTCAGAAAATCTTACATAAAACTTCTGATTGATTTGTCTATTCCTCTTACCGAATTAACTATTTTGCAGTCAAACTCCTCCCCCTCCACCCCAAATTGTAATAATTCACTAAATATCAGACATTTGTAGTGCTGATCAGGAAAAATCCTGTAACCATCCAAATCTTTGGTGGTCACTACACCTAAGAACTGTAGGTAGAACATTAAGGAAGCACTTTCTAGCTGTTGGGATTGTATCTCTTTGAATTTTAGGACAAATATTTTATCTATTTTCTTATACATGTCCTCATAGAGTTCCAAAATAAATTCATTATCTTTTTAAAAATATACATTATGCAATGTATATTTATTGCAGCACTAGGCACAATAGCAAAGACTTGGAATCAACCCAAATACCCACCAATGATAGATTGGATAAAGAAAATGTGGTACATATACAACATGGAATATTCTGCAGCCATAAAATAGAATGAGATCATGTCCTTTGCAGGGACATGGATGAAGCTAGAAGCCATCATTATCAGCAAACTGACACAAGAACAGAAAAACCAAACACCACATGTTCTCGCTCACATGGACACAGGGAGGGGAACAACACACCCTGTCAGAGGGTGGGAGGTGAGGGGAGGGAGATTATTAGCACAAATATCTAATGCATGCGGGGCTTCAACCTAGATGACTGCTTGATAGGTATGGCAAACCACCATGGCATATGTATACCTATGTAACAAACCTGCACATTCTGCATATGTATCCTGGAACTTAAAGTAACAAACAAACAAAACATATATATGTATATATATGTGTATATGTATGTGTATATATATACATATACATACATACACATACGTACATGTATATGTATAAATACACACACACACACACACATTGTGCATTACTTTTTTCTTTTTTTTGAGATGAAGTCTATCTGTCACCCAGGCTGGAGTGCAGTGGCATCATCTTGGCTCATTACAACCTCCACGTCCTGGGTTCAAACAGTTCACCTGCCTCAGCCTCCCAAGTAATTGGGATTACAGGCATGTGCCACCATGCCCAGCAAATTTTTGTATTTTTAGTAGAGATGAGGTTTCACCATGTTGGTCAGGCTGGTCTTGAACTCCTGACCTCAGGTGATCCACTCGCCTAGGCCTCCCAAAGTGCTGGGATTACAGGCGTGAGGAAGTGTACCCAGCCATCTGTTGTGCATTAGGTTCATGTCCAAAGAAGGTGTATCACTCACTTATTGACATATGAGAAAGAAACATTAAATCGAGTGTGCCCTTTTTTTTCTGAATTGTGGTGTAATCCTATAAAACAAAATTTAGGGAGTTTTTAAAATGCACATCGTCTTTGCCCCTTCAAAGATGTTTGAAACATCTTTTTTTGGAAAGGCATATTACTGTCTTGATGGGAGGGAGACAGACATTATAATTACTCTTAAAACTCCTCTCTCATCTATAAGCATTGGCTTTAAATTATCATGAAATTCAAATAATACCTCAATAAATTTTCCCATCCAGGTTAAAGAAAAAGAATCGTTTGAATATTTCTCTAAAGATTAAGCATTCCTTCAGAGTTCAACTTATCTGCATTACCTTTTAATGTTTATTCATTTCATTTGTTCATCCATTCATCCATGAAAACATTTATTGAGCACCTGTATGTGTCAAGTACTCCTCTGAACTCAGAAATATGAATTAACAAAAGACAAAAGAAAAATCTAACTATTGAATGTTAGGTTCAATGCAGCATTTCCAAAAGTAATTAAAAAGTAAAATATATAATGTATTACCTGTTCCTAAATGCTGTGGAGAAGGATAAGATAAAATAGGGGTAGGGGCTGTGGTGTGCAGTTTAGCTGGAGCACTCAAGAAAGCCTTCACTGAGGTGACATTTGAACGAAGCCTGGAAGGAACTGAGGGCAAGCCCTGCCCAGATCCAGGAGATGAGCAGACAGAAGAAGCAGCAAGCCCAGGCCCAGTTTTCCAATCTGAATGATTGCAAGTGGCCTGCACACCAGTCTCTCTCCCTCTGCTCTTCTCACCTCCATTAGACAACTATCCACAAAGGAGTTGGAGTAATCTTATTAATAATATTTCAGTCTAATGACTCTGATCAAAAACCAAAGTCACCAAGTGACCTGGAAGTCCTCACATTGTCTTGACCATTCATGTTGAGTGTATACATGTGCTAAATTCTCTTTATTCATAGCAGTTATCTTCTATACTCATCTCTCCCTGAGACGCTAAATAAGCCAATATTGAAATATTGCTTCTACAAGAAATATGTACACCTATCTATCTATCTATTCATCCATCCGCATATCTCACATAGAATATAATCTTAAATCCTAAAAACAACTCATTCTGGATTTTCTTTATTTACGAAAGAGAAAATGAGGCACAGGCATAGTTAAGTGAGTTGCCTGGAGCCACCCGATTAGCAAGTGCCAGAGCTGAGACTCAAACCCCAGTCAACTGGTCCCAGAGCCAGAACTTCATGCACTACCCTATGCGGTGCCCACGGCCTTCATCCTCTCTGTGGAAGAGCTGGAACAGGGAGGCAGAGGTTGTCTCATTCAGCCTCAGCTGGCTACTTACACAGGGGCTACTCTATTGATTTTGCGCTTACAAATACATTTTATCAAGTAGACAAATTACAAATATGAATCTGTAGATAATAGTGAAGACTGAATGAATGTAGACATATACAGTCATGTGCCGCATAACAAAGCTTTCGTCAACAATGAATTGCATATATCATGGTGTTTTCACAAGATTATAATGGAGCTCAAAAATTCCTGTCACCTAGTGACATCCTGGTGATCTTGACCTCATGTAGACCTAGGCTGATATGCATGTTTATGTCCTTATTTTTCACAAAAAGCTAATAAATTTTTAAAAAATTAAAAATTTCAAAAATAGAAAGTCTTATAGGTAAGGATATAAAGAAAGAAAATGTTTTTGTACAGCTGTGTAATGCAATTGTGTTTTAAGCTAATTGTTATTACACAAGAGTCAAAAAATCAAGTTTATAAAGTAAGAAAATTACAGTAAGCTAAAGTTGATTTATTATTGAACAAAAAATAGGGATTTTGTTTTGTTCTGTTTTGTTTTTTGAGACAGAGTCTCTCTCTGTCGCCCAGAGTGCAGTGCAATGGCTCAGTTTCAGCTCCTTACAACCTCTGCCTCCCAGGTTCAAGTAATTCTTCTGCCTCAGTCTCCCAAGAAGCTGGGATTACAGGAAACTGCCACCACACCCAGTCAGGTGTGGTCTATAAATAGATAAGGCCACTGAGATAGCTGTATTAAACTGGGAGGCCCCCTGTCATGTGTGCCACAGAAAAGTCTCACATGAAAGTGGCAGTGGGGCTGTCAGGTGTCAGGGTGTCAGTGTCAGGCTGGCATAGGGGAAAGGAGAAGCAGGCAGCCGTCTCACTTTGGTGCTTCGAGGGCCATGTCTATAAAACTCTCCCCAGCCCAATTGGCCACACCTGAAATTCACAGACTAATTGAAAAAATAGTTTTTATAAATGTAGCATAGCCTAAGTGTACAGTGTTTATAAAGTCTACAGTGGTGTTCAGTAATGTCCTAGGCCTTCACATTCACTCATCACTCACTCAATGACTCACCCAGAGCGACTTCTAGACCTGCAAGCTTCAATCACAGTAGGCACCCCCTACAATGTACTATTTCTTATCTTTTACATTGTATGCGTGTGTGTGTTTTTTTCCTTTTTGAGATGGAGTTTTGGTCTTGTCACCCGGGCTGGAGTGCAATGGCACGACTTTGACTCACTGAAAACTCCTCCTCCTGGGTTCAAGTGATTCTCCTGCCTCAGCCTCCCTAGCAGCTGGGATTACAGGCATCTGCCACTGTGCCTGACTAATTTTTGTGTGTTTTAGTAGAGACCGGGTTTCACCATGTTGGCCAGGCTGCTCTCGAACTCCTGTTATTAGGTGATCTGCCTGCCTCGGCCTCCCAAAGTGTTGGGATTACAGGCATGAGCCACTGTCCCCAGCCTTACATTATGTTTTTGCAGTACCTTTTACATAAATGCTTACCACTCACTCACTGACTCACCCTGAGCAACTTCCAGTCCTGGAAGCTCCATTCATGAGATGTGCCTTATACAAGTGTGCCATTCATATTTTTTATGCTATATTTTTATTGTACCGTTTCTCTGGTTAGGTATCCTTAAATATGCAAATACTTACCATTGTGTTATAGTTGCCTACGAATTCACTAGAGTAGACTCTGTATAGGTTTGTAGCCTAAGAGCAATAGGCGATACCCTATGGCCTAAGTGTGTAGGTAGGAGATACCATGTAGGTTTGTGTAAGTACACTCTGATGTTCAAAGAACAAAATTGCCTTATCATGTGTTTCTCAGAACATATCCCTATCCTAAAGCAACATATCACTGTGTGGTGTGTATACATATACATATACACATATATATGTGTGTTTGTATACATTTATACACTTATATATGTGACTCTGTGTGTGTGTATAATTTTTCTATTTGGGTGCATCAAAGTCTCCTGGGAGATCCATCTGAACAGTTGGAAAGGTGTTACCACTCTCCACAAAGCCACTGCCTGCTCAGTGTTCAGAACAACCCTAGAACACCAACAGCATTGTTCGCAGAGGCTGTTGATAGAGGGGAAAAACAAGCCTTCAGATGGATCCTGGAGTGCTCTCCTTAAAAATAAAAAAAAAAAAATGCAATTACATGACTTTCAATATATCCTTTTGCTTTTCCTTTTTATCTAGTTTATGAACATAACTAATTACCTATTCAATAACCTCAATCACTCAATTTAGGAACAAAGCAGGCAAAATATATTGAGATCCACTGTGTCAACAGCTTTCTTAGAAGCAGTTCGTGTAATGTCGTATCTTCCATGTTTTCAAAAAAATTTTAAGAATGAAGAATAGGGATGATTTTCCATTCAAATCGATGCCAAGAAAATATAGGATGATTAGTATATAAGTAAGCATTTGACCTGTCAAAAAAGACGGGTATAAATAGCATCTGTAAGAGAAGGCAGCCTGCCAGAATAATTTGAATATGCCTGAGGATGCCAAAAATGAGGGTTCTTTTCAGAAGATTAAATTGTTATGAAATGTCCCACTCACAAGTTAGGTCTTTCTTTTTGTCCAAAGCAAAGGGTTGGCATGATTAAAAATAATCATAGTTTACATTGATTGAGCTGTTTGGGCTTTTTCAAAGTTGTTTACCTGTATTAACTCATTTAATTTTCATATGAACTCTATGAGTAGGTACAATTATTATGTCCATTTTAAGAAACAGACACATAAAGGTTAGAGACACATATTGAATGAAAAGAGGGAAATTAGGGAGCTCTTCTCCATGAAAATGATCTGTAGGTATGTTATTTTTTCATTTCTTCTGTCTCCTCCTTATTTTCAGGATCAATATATTTGGAATTTTTGAGTTAGAGTCATTTCTCGGCTTTATACAGTGTTTTTGTTTTCTACATATCAACACTTTCTCTTATCTATAATTTGTGAGCTCTGTTATTCTCTCTACCTTGTAAATCAAATGAGATCAGGTGTGGTCTATAAATAGATAGGGCCACTGAGATAGCTGTATTAAACTGGGAGGCCCCCTGTCATGTGTGCCACAGAAAAGTCTCCCCTGAAAGTGGCAGTGGGGCTGTCAGGTGTCAGGGTGTCAGTGTCAGGCTGGCGTAGGGGAAAGGAAAAGCAGGGAGCCATCTGGCTTTGGTGCTTTGGGGGCCACTGTCTATAAACTTTCCCCAACCCAACTGGCCGCACCTGAAATTTCACCTTTAAAGGTGTTTACTTCTGGTGTTGAAGACTTTCTAATATTCCTATTAAAAGATCAATACTGTAGGACACAGTAGACAGCCAGGACTTAACACAGCATTTGGCAGGCTGGCTACTGAAAAAAGAAAGACCTGCTGTAAGAGATGTGTCTCCAAGCAGGAGGGAAGGAAGATCAAAGAGCTAGAATGACGCCGAAGATTAGACCTCGGTACCCAACAGCTGGCTTATGTGTGAATGACAGAGAGGGCGAGGGAGAAAGCACAATCTGGTTTTAATAAACCAGATTAACAGGATATATTGACAATTAGCATTTTTTTTTGGACTCTAAGAAGAGTCCTATTGAGTCTGGAAAATCACCACCAGTGCTGCATCCGCTTCCCTGGGCCTTTTCATTGGCCAGGTGGCAGGTAAAGCTTTAAAGCTGAGGTTGATGGAGACACATTAGGACTTTGAGCTGATGTAGCTAAAGGGTAAATATCACAATCCTTTGACAGCTGTAACCTATCACTATTGATGCTTACTTAGGAAAATCATAGAGGCCAACAATCCCCAACACTTGGGAAGAAATGAGAAATAGCCTGGAAGAGACACCACTGCAGGGAAGACAGAAGGGAAGAGGCAGGCATCTAGACTTGTTCATTCTACATACTGCTTTCTACCACCCTAGCTAGTAACAAGTAACTGAGCTTCAGTCTAACCCACTGTGTACCTTGATACCATAACCCACAACTTCACGTTAGAAGCACAGTCCACTTCAGGCAAAAAGGCAGCTGAATTAACAATTGTGTTTTCGAAAAAATGAATCTTATGAAAACATTTTACATAAAAAATATGCCCTGCTGTGTTAGTGCTTCCAGTATCCATTGAGATCTATGGCACTGCCATGGGAAGAAAAGAAAAAGCACGTTTCATGTCTTTGAATTTTCATTTGCATCACATCAAAACCCAGACCAACAAGAAGATATTGCCCCCATATGCTGTTATTTAATATATGGTTAAAAGTCACTTTGAGTACACTTCAAAGGAATAGAGTGCTTCAGAGTAGGTCTATTTATTTCGGGTTTCTTAACGTTCAATTCAGAGCACAAAAAAACAAACAAACGAAAGAAAACCAGCTAAATTCCTTAGGTTTCTTGAGGTATGCCATAGTGACTATCTCCAAGACCAAAATCAAGCTTATATGGAGACGATTTGCTCAAATGTTAAAATCTATCATCTCCCCTCTGCCACACAGAATACGTCTAAACCATCATCCAGTAAAGCAGCTCTTTAAATATTTAGAATGATCCACTGTGTCTCATCTGAATCTTCACAGTAGGATGACAGTTTTCCAGCCCCTTCTTGGGTCATGCATCCAACATGGCTAAAATTGTCTTTTAATTACTGAGAATAAATTTCTTCCCTAGCTTTGGATTTTGTTTGTTTGGAAACAGCTTTTGAAGATGCAAAGCCATTTGCCTCCCAATTGAATTTTCAAAGCTTTGCATATATACTATTTAAATAGAGAAAGAATTGGTTTAGAAAATGTGTGTTCTTTGTTTAATCGACTGTTTGGTACCCTGCAGTCTATGCCTGCAGGCAGTGCGATGAATTCAGAAGCCTAAGCATTTAAACATCCTGTACTTTGGAATGACTGTAGTATGGAGTAATAGAATAACACAGACTTTTTTTTTTTTTCCCCCAAAGGCAATACAGACTCTAACTAGGTCTGTGGCAACCCCTGATGTTGGTGAGTTTTCTGATACTGAACTCATAGGGAAGAGCTGTTTTCACTATTAAAGTGTAAGATCGAACGTGCCAGCATTCCTCATATTATTCTTATGGGGGTGGCATGGCAAACTGTCATAGTTTCCCAAAGGGTGATGTCCCCGAGGTTTCTTACTTGGGGCACCTTAAGTTTTGTGCTTAAAATTCGATGGGAAACTAACGGGTGTTCCATACCCATATCCCCCATTTCAACTAGAGCAGCCATGCTTTCTGTTTTTCACATGACAGTTTCAAAATCAGGTGGTCGTTTTATTTTTTAAACAAAACAAACAAAAACAAAACCAGAGTTGTTCTATTTTCCCTCCCTCACTCTATTTTTTCCGTAAAAGACCTAGTATAGTAATTAAGGTAATTAATTTTGAAATAGGAAATAAAGTTTTGACTTTAATGTCTTTGAACCATGATTTTCTCATCTGTAGAAAGAGCTAATAGTATTCATAAGGTGGTTTTGAGGATTAACTGTGATAATATCCCTTTCATCCTTTTAGGCTTCCTTGATATCCCCCAAATTCCATATCAGGGTTTGATGAGAAGAATAAACCATCACAGTAGATATAGAATAAGGCCTTTATGATAAGGATTAGACCTCATGCAATTGTGGGAGCTGGTGAGGCAGTCTTGGTAAGGCTGTTTTTCTGCATCTTTTGTGGGACCTGCTGGAAGAATAATGGAGGTGAGGTAGGGAGGAGCAGAGAGAAACAGCACTGGGGTGGGGAGGGAGACAGTGGAGCCCAGGAGGACAAACTGGAGGCTGTGTCTGTGTCTTTGTGTCCCCAGCCTCAGTCACATGGGTGACTGACCTGCAGGATAGACTGGGTCCTTGCACCCGGTTCCTGCACACACATCTGGCCCCGGATTCAACAACCCTGAGGGTGGAGATGCAGTGGGAGCTGGAGGTGCCTGTGGGCATGGCCTTGCCCCATGCATGAAGGTGAGACGGCAGATCAGCAATGATTCCGTACAAAGTGTCACTGTACTAACCGCTCTTTCACACTCTGGAACTTCCTTCTCTTACCTACACCACCTTCATACATGACCTGACCATCCCTGTGGCTTTAGATGTCACCTATGTGTTAATGACTCCTTCATCTACGAGCACCTTCCTTGTCCTGAATTTTCGACAATACACGTTGATGGGCTGGAGCTTGGAAGACACGGGCATGAAGAGTAAGCCACTAGCACCCCACTCCTCACCACGAACAGCAGTGGCTAATAGATGATGGAAACCTCTCCCTATCAGCTGAGGTGAGGGCTCATAGTCTTTTCAGAGAACTCTAGACAGTTACTACCAACCAATCATAATTGACACATGAGCTGAATTATATTTGCTATCCTTAGAGGAATAAGTAGAACTCACTGAGATGGAACCTAATGGGAACAAGCATTCATATCTAAGTAATCAAGCAGAAAGATAGAGAAAATGAAGATGTGGCTTAGCAGAAATGTGTGTGGAAAAGCCTAGGAGAATTGATTGATAGCAGGTTCAATATGAGTATAGATTAGCGTCTCAAGGTACACACACACACACACACACACACACACACACACACACTCTTATACTCAAAGCTTTAAATGGTGTCAATAGAAGTAATAGTCACAGGATCTGTGACTGTCCTCTACTTTGCACTGATGAGACCACAGTAGGGACTTGGCCCTCAGTTTGAGAGTTGTAGTTTAAGAAAATTATCAACGAACAGGACATGCCATCTAGAATGGCATGGAGGTGACGCAGAAGCTCCAAAGCACATTCTAATGAAGCACACTGTCAAAGTGCGGGTTGACTTTCAGCCTGGTAAACAAAACCGTAGGGGAGATACCTCTGAAGTATTTGATGTAATTCAAAAGATGAGAACACATTTGTGCTAGGAACCCACACAATGCAGAATTTAGGCTACTGGATAGAATTCAGCTGTATTTAAAAAAGTGTTTAGGCCAGATAGGGTGACTCACAACTGTAATCTCAGCACTTTGGGAGGCTAAGGTGGAAGAATTGCTCGAGCCCAGGAGTTTGAGACCTGCCTGGACAACATAGCAAGACTTCGTTTCAACAACAACAACAAAAAAAATAAAAATAATAGCCAGGCATGGTGGTGCATGCCTGTGGTCCCAGCAGAATACTAAGGAGGCTGAGGCAGAAGGATTGCTTGAGCTCAGGAGTTTGAGGCTGCAGTGAACTACAATCATGCTACTGTATTCTAACCTGGGTGCAAAGCAATTCCTCATGTAGGAAGGAAGGAAGGAAGGGAGGGAGGGAGAAGAGGAAAGGAAGAGAAAGAAAGGGAAGGAAAGAAATAGAAAGGAAAGACAGGCAGAAAGGAAGGAAGAGAAAGAAAGAAGGAAAGAAATAAATAAATGGAAAAAAGGAAGAATGAAAGAAAGAGAGGGAGGGAGGAAAGATGACAGAAAGAAAAGAAAAAAAAGGAAGGAAAGGAAAAGAAAATAAAAGAAAGAGAAAGAAAAATAAAGAAAGAAAAGAAAGGAAGAAAGAAAGCAGAAGAACAAAGGAAGGAAGGAAGGAGGGAAGAAAGGAGGGAGGGAGGGAGGAGGATGGGAGGGTAGGAGGTCTTTAAGTGTAAGATGTTTCATGCCTCCAATGGTATTAGGATAGTTACAAAAATTAATTCTGCTTGTCAACAATTTAATAAATTTATACAAACCCTATGGAGTTTTGGAGGGACCAGTGGTATCTTCAAGCCTTGGAAGCTTTAAAAAAATACAGATTTCTAAGTTCCAATCTAGATTTACTGAATCATAATTATCTCGGGTAAGGCTGAAATTTCTGTTTTTAAAAACTCCTACCTGATTCTCACTTGTCAAGTGGGCAGATATGAGAAGACTGGACTAGATATCAAAAGAGCTTTTCATACTTCCTTGATTCTCTTTCTAGTCCCTGTCATGGGAGGCAATATTCACAGTGGGAGGAGTATAGACTCTTGAGCCAGAATGCCTGGGTTCGAAACCCAACTCTGTCTCCCACTAGCTAGAGGGTTTTGAGCAAGTCTCCATACCTCAGTTTCCTCCTCTGTGAAATCAGTATAACGACAGTATCTACCACTAGGGTGCTGCAAAGAGTAAATGAGTAAACGGGAAAACGGGTGAACAGTCAGCACATCAGTGCTTACATGTGGCATATACCAGTATTAGCCATTTTCTTTCTGCTGAAAGATGAGAAATTCATGTACAAGACAGTTTGATTAATGAATGCATTGGAAGTGGAAGAGAAAGAAATTACTCAAAAACAAAGGCCTTACTGTTTTTACCTTTATATTATTAATCATCTTTCAAAATAGTTCAGCTTTAGTAAACATTATAATGCAGAACATATGTAAATATTTCTTTGAGCGTTTCGAGGTTATCAAAGCATCAGTATGAATATAAATATTTCTTTCCGGTAATTGAAAACAATAAAAATTGTAGGGAGTTAATGAGGACAGAAACTGAATAAACTGAAGCTTCCGATTTGCAGAGGTTTATGTATAGAACTACATCCATCTAACATTTAAATATAAAAATGAAGTGTAATGTGCAGCTCTTGAGTATACAATAAGACAGATTTTGGTAAATGAATATACTCTGTAACTACCAGCCCAAATCAAGATATAGAACATTTTAATTACTCTAGAAAATTCCCTTTTATTCTATTCCAGTCAATTTCTGTGCCACTTTTTAGGCAACGTGATTCTGAAATCTATTTTTACAGAAGAACTTTGCTGTTCTTGAGCTTTAGATGAATGGCATCATACAGGATGTACTCTTTTGTGTCTGACTTCTACATCTATACATTATGTTTCTGAGATTTAGTTATGTTGTTGCATTCATCTATAGATTTTTTTTTTTTTTTTTTTTTTTTTTTTTTTTTTTTTTTTGAGACGGAGTTTTGCTCTTGTTACCCAGGCTGGAGTGCAATGGCGCGATCTCGGCTCACCGCAACCTCCGCCTCCTGGGTTCAGGCAATTCTCCTGCCCCAGCCTCCTGAGTAGCTGGGATTACAGGCATGCACCACCATGCCCAGCTGATTTTTTGTATTTTTAGTAGAGACGGGGTTTCACCATGTTGACCAGGATGGTCTTGATCTCTCGACCTTGTGATCCACCCGCCTCGGCCTCCCAAAGTGCTGGGATTACAGGCTTGAGCCACCGCGCCCGGCCTCATCTATAGATTTTTTAAAAATTCCAGGTGTTATTTTAATTGCATGAATACACCACATTTTGTTTGTCAATTCTTTTGTTATGGACATTGGGGTTGTTTTGAGGTTTGGCTATTGTAAATAGAGATGCCAGCAACATTCTTGTAAATTTTTTTTTTAATACAAAGTATTTGCTCCTTTTAGGTAAATAGGAGTAAAATTTCTGCTACTAGACATTTCTTGTCATAAGGTAGATATATATTTAACTTAATATTAAGTACTATCAATCCATTTGCCAAATTATTTGTTTCATTTTGCAATCTTCTCAGGAATGTGTAAAATTCTAGTTCTTCCAGATGGTCATTGACATTTGATATGGTTTTAATTTGATGTTAGCATTCATAGTGGGTATGCGATAGTATTTAATTGTTCTTTTAATTTGCATTTCCCTAATGACAAATGATGTTGAGCACCTTTTCATGTGCTTATTGGTCATTTTTATGTCTTCTTTTATGACACATGTGATAAATTATTTTGCCTTTTATCAAATTAGTTGTAGGAGTTAATGATATATTCTGGATACAAGTCCTGTATCAGATACATCTTAGAAATATTTTTCCCTAGACACTGTCTTATCTTTCTGTTTTCCTAATGGCATCTTTTACAGGCAGAAGCTATTGCTTTTTATAAAATCTAATTTATCACTTCTCAATAGTTAATACATTTTGTTTCCTAAGAAATCTGTGCCTATTCTAATTTCATGAAGATATAATTTTATGTTTTTATAGAAGATATTTAATGGTTTTATGTTTTTATAGTTTTGGTTTTTATATTTAAATCTATAATTAATGTTATTGTTGATGTGTGTTGGAAGGTATTCTTAAGCTTTATTATTGGTTAAATTGTATTTAGAACTGTTAGGTTCTCCTGATGAATTTCTTCCTTTGTCATTATAAAATACTTTCTCAATCACTGGTAAAATGTCTCGTCATGACATCTATTTTGCCCAATATTAATATAGACACTTCAACTTTCTTAAACTTATTTCCATAAGTTTAAGGATGTCTTTTTCTATCCTTTCGCTTTCAACCTATAAGTGTTCAAAGTACATCTTTGAATTCAGTGTATATTTAATCTGGCTTTTTATCTAGTCTGATAGTTTTGGCCTTTTGACTATTTAATTCATTTATATATAATGTAATTATTGATCTCGTTGACATTAGCCCTATAATTTTGCTATTTGTTTTCTATTTGTTTCTTTCATTTTTCTGTATTGCTATTCCTTCTTTTCTGTCTTATTTTGAATCTAATGCTTTTTATTATTCTATTTTATTTTCTCCATAATTTTTAGCTTTCTTTCTTTGTATTTGCTTATCTGTTGTTCTAAGGCACTACAGTATACAATCTTAAATTATCACTACTCCATTTCATATAAAATATAATAGCCTTTCAACAATATTGTTCTAGTCTGACCCATTCTTGAGCTACTGTTGTCATATGTTTTACATGTCCATAGATTATAACAGCATAATATATAATATAGATATAGTGTTTTAATTTTTTCTTTAAATTGTTTGCTTCCATCAAATAATTTTAAAAGGTAGATACCCACATATTAATAATTTCTGAGATTTTTCTGTTTTTTTTTTCCCATAGATCTGAGTCTAAATCTGGTATCATTTTCCTTCCCCCAGAAGATCTCTATATAGAATTTCTGTAGTACTGGTTTGCTGGCAAACTATTCATTTCAGTTTTGTTCATTGAGACTATTCTTGGCCTACCTTCAATTTTTGAAGGATATTTTTGCTGGAAATAGAATTCTGAGTGAACAGGTTTTTTTTTTTCTGTTTGTTTTTCCTTTTTAATTTTTTCTTTTATCACTTTCTGTTCCTTGAGCAGGTCAGTCCCGTTTCCACTCTGGGCCTCTATGCTTGCTGTTTGCTGCCCCTGGTTAGCTCTTTACCCCACTCTTCACATCTCAGGTTAATCAACATTGTCTGGTTCCATTTCACACTTCTCCGAGAGGTCTGTTGACCATACTATCCCAAATCACTCTTCTTCTCACTTACTTTCTCCCTCATTATCCTGCTTGCATCCTGTGCAACAGTTTTACAGCCTTTAATTCTATTTTATAATTTGTATGCTTGTTTCTTGTCTTTTTCTCTGATTAGCTCCATAAGAAAATGTACTCTGTCTGTCTTATTTTCTCCTATATTCATAGCATTCAGCAAAGTATCTCACACCATAATAAAGGCTCAAAGATATCTCTCTAATGTAGAATGGATACAATTGAAGTCATAGGGACTTCTAGCTTTGCTATACTTGAGTAGTCACATACTGCTAAAGTCTCCGGGACCATCTGTTTTACAAACACCATGCTAGGAAATATAAATACCAAGGTGATACATCTTCAAGGAGCTTTTTCAGATCTCTGAATTAAAAACAATCTCCTCGTCTACCTCCTAAACATTTCACTTCATCCTCATTGTAATACTTTAAATTGTCTACCTTGCATCGTTGCTAATTCTATATCTGTTTTCTGTCTCCAACTAGATTGTCTGACAGGTCCTTGCAGGTTGGAATGATATTTTTCTAACCCATATTAGGCAGTCTTGCAGAAATAACCTTTAGGTCTGCAAAGGTGTTAGGATACTCTTAATATGGTGTTGTGCTGAAAATGAATTGAATAAGGAAGTTAGCATTTCTTTAGTTCTCCAAGGAAAAGAAGAGTCATATACTTCCAAAGTAATTAGGATTTCAACTGTGCATTAATAAAGCACAGTTCCCACCAAGGACACTGTGTCATGTGTGGAGGAGGACTCCTCTGCCCCTTCTCTGCCTTTGTTCTTGTTTATAAGCACTGCCTTTCCAATTTATAGTCCCTGCAGTTTGCATCGCAATAAAATGCCAAATAGTTTCTGCCCATGCCTCTGGCTGCAGAGCTTGAGAACTGTTACGGAAAGAAACAGATCGGAATATTTTTTAGATTTGTTGAAGTTCTTAAAAAATGCCCATTTTTAAACATAAATATTTATGCCTATTGCAAGCTGCACCTCTATTTGTTCTGGGGAGACCTTTGATTAGCCTGTAGCCTGAAGAGGACCCATATAAATAGTATTAGTATTTATTATGACAAGATTAATGGGGAACTCTGGAAGGAATAAACCCTGAAGCTGGTTTTAGTATTCTGATTCCATGCATAGAAAAGGAGATGGGTCAGCTCTGGATAAACATTTAAACAACTCACACACTGGTAGTGATAACTTATAGCCTTTGGGTTTGGGGATCATAGTACTCTTCAGAATCATGCATACCTGTGAAATGGAAAGGCAGTATAACCATAGCACTTTCTTATGGAATTGCTTTTTTTTTTTTTTTTGGTAAGGTCCTGTATTGTTCTGACAAATTCAAGTTCCCAAAAGGAGTATGATTTTATGGGAGAATTATTTGTAAAGTGCAGGTGTATGATAAGGTTGGGTATTATGTTCTGAAACTTCTTGTCTGTTTCCAAGCCCCAAACCAAAGCTTAGAGTATCAGAATCTCCAGAAGTTGTGCCTCCCTGGGAACCTGGATTTTATCATGGTCACCGGAGGATGCATCCACACTCTGAAGTTTGAGAGTCACTGCTTGAGAAAATAGGTTTCAACATTTGTCTGTTTTATCTCTGAACTGGCAGCTTGTACCTGAAAGGTTGTCAGTCTCTTAGGTTCCTTCCTACAAAGATCCCAGATACTTGTGGTTACATTGTTCTTCTCAAAATTAAATGGACTCTTAATTGAACAATTAGGTAAGTCAATACCTGACTATGTGATTGAAACGAAAACAAAAACAAAGCTAGCCCTCATGTCAACCCATCCAGCTTATGATATACATTTCAAATAGGTCTCTCTGAAATGCTCATTGGGCCATAGGAATTTGAACGCCTCCAGGAAGCTCTACTTTTTGTTCAGATTGTAGATATGGGCAGTTCTCAGGAAACTGACATTCAGCAAGCAGGACTCATTGGATTCGATGCAATCCTAAAGTAACTTTAGGCCAGGCGCTGTGGCTCACATCTGTAATTCCAGCACTTTGGGAGGCCAAGGCAGGTGGATCACTTGAGGGCAGGCGTTCAAGACCAGCCTGGACAACATGGTGAAACCACATCTCTACTAAAAATATAAAAATTAGCGGGGCATCTTGGCACATGCATGTAATCCCAGGTGCTTGGGAGGCTGAGGCAGGAGAATTGCTTGAACTCTGGAGGCAGAGGTTGTAGTGAGCTTAGACAGCACCACTGCACTCCAGCCTGAGCAACAGAGCGAGACCCCATCTCAAAAAAAAAAAAAAAAAAAAAAAAGAAAAAAAAAAAGAAAAAGAAAGTTCATTCTTGCCCTCCATTTGCTTATTCAAATAGTCTCTGTGGGGTTATTTTTTCCAATCTTTTAGATAGAAAACTGGGTCAAGTTTCATGAGTTTTCACTTACTTTTAAGTATTCAAAGAGTCCTTTGCTGACTTGTAAACACGTAAATTCTGTATTTCCTTAATTAATATATTTATGATAGAGCAGTAATTTTTAAATATTTCCAAAATTTACTAAAAGTTAGTTGTTCCCCTCTTCCAGCTCAGTTCTGCTTGGGGCTGTGTATCTGACATGGGAAAAGAGGGTGTGGGAGGCTTCTCTCTTTGTCTCTGCCTGGAGCATTTGCTTTTCTTCTTTTACCTCAATGCATTGTTCTGGTTCCTCCAGGGTTGAGGGATGCAGATGGAAGGCCTGCGAGGGAAATGGACATTTACTTGGTAGATCCTGTGCACAGCTAACCTGGATACTGCTTGACTGGGCAGGAAATACAAACTGATTCTTCTTCTCAGGATGCTTTTGTGAAAGGAAAATAAATCTTGGGACCCCAAAATCACTAAGCCAAGGGAAATGTCAAGCTGGGAAACTGGCCTCCCATTTTCTTCCTAAATAAGATAGCTACAAATTTTCAAAGCTACGTACAGCCCTCACAATTTGCCCATAAAGAAATTCCTTGTGGACAAAGGACTGACAGAATTTAAAGTCATCCCTCTGAGGCTCACCTGAGACAAAAGCATATGTGATTGTTTCCTCCACCCTATTGTTGATGTAAAAATGCACTTTCACTGAGCCAGACTAAATTCTGTATTTAGTGAGAGGCTGATCAAGGTCTCAAAAGAATGCAACCTTGTCTCTTGTCTACCCATGACTTGGAAGCCCCTGCCTCAAGTTATTCCACCTTACCGAACCACACAATGTACATCTTACATATATTGATTAATGTCTCGTGGCTTCCTAAAGTATATAAAAGCAAGTTGTGCCCTGACCACTTTGGGCACGTGTCCTCAGGACCTCCTAAGGCTGTGTCAGAGGTGCATCCTCAATCTTGGCAAAATATATTATCTCAATTGAAATCTATTGAAACCTGTCTCAGACATCTTTTGGTTTACAATTTCATGGCTTTTTCAGGGACGCGTCATTACTTAATACAGGCCAAGTAGCTTCTCTGGGATCACTTTAAGCACCTAGGCGACCAGATGAACACGTCTAGCATCTTTCTGCTGAAGTCTCATTGCCCTCAACTTCACACAGCCCTTTTGGGTCATATCTAAGAAGTCATCAAATCAGCTTCTCTCATACAGGGTACATGCAGCCTGTGGGAAGCTTTCACATATCCTTTCTTCTGACAAGCTGTGAGAACACAGGTCATGCCCAATTCTGCCCACTTTTATAGTTTGCCACCAGAGAAGATAACAAACCACAGTCTCGAGCCCTTTGGATCTTGCAGATGATGTCAGAGTCCAACCTACCACTTCCGAGTAACAAGAAGATGCTCCTCAAACCCTCTAGGTAGTTCTATAGAATCCCTTCTCTACAGGCTTAAGGTGAGGCGAAGAACTCCACAGTCCCACAAGGAACTCACAGTACAATACAGCTCGGTCTTAAGAAAGTATCTACCAATTTCTTTCTTCTTCAGTCTCTTCTTTATACTGGTGGTGAGTGGTCAGCACAGGTTCGTGACCACTTCCCCTAGACGTTCTGCACTGATGCTCTCTTACCTTATTTTGGCAATGTGGGTATATTTATCATTTGTGTCTAGGACTTCCCAGTAGGACTTCAGCTGGCACACTCATAGAGAAAGCGTTCCATTTTAACATCTCTTCAAAACAGTAAGAATAGTGAGCTCATATTGATCACTTGTTACGTGCTGGACACTGTCATATACATGCCATATGTCACTCAGCCTTCTCCATAATACTGTAGGAAAACGAAGTCCAGAGAGATCAAATAGTTTGCATGAAGTTACCCAGGGAGCAAGTTGCAAAGGTGTTCCAGCAAAAGGACATTTTATTTTCTTTTTAGGAAAAGAGGAATAACTTTGCCTCTTAGAAATTAAATATCATTCATTGATAAAAACAAATGCTACAGCTTTCAGTCCTGGTGTTTACTACGCTAGAACAGAATTTTGTACTCATTTGCTAAACATTATATATATATATATATATATATATATATGTCTTTTTTTTTTTTTTTTGAGACAGGGTTTTACTCTGTCATCCAGGTTGTCATTCAGGAAGGCAGTAGCAATATCATAGGTCACTGTAACCCTTGAACTGGGCTCTCAGCCTCCTGAGTAGCTAGGACCACAGCTGTGTGCCACCACGCCTGACTTTTAAAATTTTTTTGAGACAGGCTATTGCTATTTGGCCTAGGCTGGTCTTGAACTCCTAGTTTCAAGTGATCCTTCTGCCTCGGCCTCCCAAAGCATTGGGATTACAGGCCGTTTTAGTATCTTATTCACTTAGATCTTACAAAACCTAGTGATGTGATTGGCCTTATCTTTGTCTTTCAGATGAAGATACTGAGGCTAGAAAGAAGTTATGTGACTTTCTCTGGATCACAAAACAAGAAATGACTGGAGTCAGAATTAAAATCCAGCATTTCAGATCATGACCAACTTTACTTTTCTCTCTATTCTGAAAGGACTATTAGCAGAAAGAATGTGTTTCATTATGGGTTTCAGCTCTGTGGTAAATGTTTAGAGCTATTTGATTAAAGCTGCTTTTTAACATAAATTGGCTCTAGATGATGAGTCAAGATTTTTACTAAACTTCTGAAAGCAAAGATCATCTTCTTCAACTTGGATTCCCTAGTACCTGGCCCAAAGTTGATACTGTTTAGCGAATTAATTAAATGAATGAAAAAGTGAATGAATAGATTGTCTTCTAAATTCTGGTGGAAAGTAAGACTTCACACGAACCAGATTGATGTATTATTCTTCTCCTGGTATTTACATTTTATAAAATGATCCAAGAAGGAACACCTAAATGAATAATGTCTAGAGCTGAATTTCCATTGCTGCCATTGGAATAGAGTGGAAAGGAATTGGGATAGAGTTTTTTCCTGGAGTCTCAAATTTCACTGCAGAGATGACAACGTATTATGTCTACATGCTCTAGACAAAAATAGAATGTATGTTTCTTTAAACAGTATAAAATGTCCAGAACAGTATAAAATGTCCAGAAACACCTTACATCAACTCAAAGAAGGATGCTCTAATAATTTAAGCCATCCAGAAATGGAATAGGCTGCTTCTAACATATTCATTTTCATATTTCTGCTAAAAGAACTGTTGTCTGTACTATGCAATAAGGGGTTGAAGTGTCGGTGTAGCAGACCAGGAGTTCTCTCAGATACTCTGTCCCTGAACTTCTGGAGTTGCTAGGATTCATGCAGGCAGTTGATGACTGGATGCAACTAACCAGGTCTGTCTGTCATCCACAGGTCTGAGGCGCAATTACAGATGTACCATCTGCAGTGTCTCCCTAAACTCAATAGAACAGTATCATGCCCATCTGAAAGGATCTAAACACCAGACCAAGTAGGTACTTTTGTGCTTTCATTTTTTGGTTTCTTCTGTGTAACTTTTAGTAAGATGATTAAAGGCTAAACACTTCATTTATTTCTAAATAAGTAGAAAGGAAATTATATCTCTTTTGCTTCAAAGTTCACATGATATTTATGCTTACTTGAAGAATGGCTTCTTCTCTTTTTTTTGGCATGAGTAATGAGAATCTTCTATTTTTTTCACTTTTTCAAGGACAGTTTAACATACTTTTATAAAATTGGGACATATTGTAATCTGTACTGTTTTAAAATAAATAATATTATTCTCATTTGTAGGATGTCCCAAACTTTGGTGATGTGAAGACAAATTCTATGAATATCTTCTCCCACTTTCCCTTTCTGGATGAATATTGTTGATTATTATAGAAACATAACAAATCCCCCAGTATATTAAGTCACTTGTATACATAGCTAATTCCAAGTGAATGGAAACTCATTCCATTTTTTTCAAAGATTCTCGTAATTTTAAGCTGAGAAAGGCTTACCAGACAGCATTTCACCCATATTTATGCTATGCAGCTCTTTAAAAACCACTGACATTAACTTCACAAACATTTTTAAACCAGCTGCTAGGACTGTTAATAAAATGCTAATAAAACATGAAAATAACAAAGAATGTCTCAAAAAGATGTAATTTTCCTGAGCATAATTGTTTTCATTTCTCTAGTATTCATTAGGAGGATCATGTAACAGCTTGGACTGTATCAAGATCTCATGAATTATGAATGTTAATTTAACATTTACCGAGAGCCCACTATGTGTCACACTCCAAGCTGTGCACTGGGGAAGAAAAGATCGAGTCTTTCCTCTTGTGGAGTCCCCTGCCAGGCTGGGTAAACAAGTGTATAAACCCATAGATTGTTCTCTAATGCCACGTGCATACCCCGAGCTTTAAGTATGGGGGAGGGCAAGCTTTAGGGGACACTGGTGCAGAAGCTGGGGCATGAAGATGAGGTTATGGTCTGATTTTGGTCAACACACTAACTTTGTTTCTTAGCACAGCACTAGACACATTTTAGGGGCTTTATACACTTTTGATTAAATGAATATGTGATTTCAAAAGATGAGTAACAATTTTCTAGACAGGAGTATGAAATGAAGCATTACAAAGCAAAGAAATTGTTTTGCAAAGATATTGTAAAGATGTACCTCACAGAGGGGAGTCCGGCTCAGGTGAGAAAATTTAAACCCAGGGTTAATTATTGACTCTGTTTTCTCCTCAATATTACGCTGTCTTGTGAGTTAAAGCCAATTCCCTGGCTTGCATTATTCTGGTCCACCCAAAGGACTCTTATCAGGATAATTCTTCAAAAAGAAGATTTTCCTTGATTTGTTATGGAATACCTAGAGTTCTTGTATTGATTATTGGATACTGCCCATTCCCCCAAGCTGTTTTCATTATTTTTCTAAGTAACATGTTGCTAGAGACACCATATACATTCGAATTAACCTGTATCTGATGTGCAGACAGACACACAAATACCTGCAACAATAAAAGATAACTTTTTGGGACCATATATTCATTGCTCAATAAATAGAAAATAATAGAAAAAGATAAACAATGGTGACTTTAAATGATATGAATTATGTAAATAACTAATATAGATAGTGCCTCCAGATTCAGAAAAATGTCTCTCTTCCCTGTTCTGTACATACATAAGTTCATGGGCTAGAATCTGTGCTAGGTATTTTCACATCCATTACCTCATTTAATTCCCTTAACTAACCTTGAGATAAATATTAATATTATTGACCTATTATCTTACATGAGAAAACTGATGCCCAGAGAGGTTAAGTGACTTGCCCGCTATCACCCTGGCAACAGACGGCAGAGCCAGCACTGATCACAGCAGTGTCTGACTTATGTCTTTACTTACTCCATGTCATTCAGTTACCATGAACTTAGGCTTGGGATGAGAGCCAATAGAGAGTAGTATGTGCATTTTGAAAAGAGGGTACCACTTCCTTGAAGTGATTTAAATATACAAGACTTCAGGACATCTAGTATAGTGCTGTCTTCTTTCCTGTGAATAAGATGTTACTCATTTCTAACTGAAAAGCACAAAGGTGCTCTCTTTCTGAAGTGTAAAATTAAAGACAGGTGAAGAAAATAATTATAATGTCCTGTTTCACATGCCTGTTTTATCTGCCCTTGGACCTAATTTGCATATCATGTGCAGGCATGCTTGAGAGAGAGAGAGAGAGATTGAGAGAGAGAGAATAAATGACACGTTTGCTCAAGTCTTTTGTCTCTTTATAAAAATTGGATTGTTTTCTTAGTAAGCTGTAGATGTTTCTAATTTTTAAGGGAGTCTAATTTATCGGTCTTTTTTATGGTTAAAGTTTTTTAGTGCTATTTAAGAATTATCTGCTTATCTCGAGGTCATTAAGATAACCTCCTATGATATTATGTTGTTTTCCCTTACAAATATAGGTCTTTGATCTGCCCAGTGCTAATTTTATGCATAGTGTAAGGGAGACGTTAAGTTTCAGGATTTTTTTCAATACAGTAGGATACCAATTAATCCAATACTATTTACTGAATAGACCATCATAGACTTTTTATAAATTAGGTGATTTTCATATATGTGTACATGTGTGTTTGTCTCTATATTCTGTCTCAGTATTATATGTCTTTTTTATGCAAATGCCACATTACTTATTTCCTATAGTTTTATAGCAAGTCTTGCTATCTGAGAGGGTAAATCTTCTAATTGTATCTTCTTATTCAAGACTGTCTTCACTATTCTTTCCTCTTCATGTTCCCCTATAATTGATAGAATCAGCTTGTCAACTTCCTCAAAAAATCCTTCAAATTACTGAGTCTTCTAAACCATAATCATGATATATACCAGCATTTGTTTATATCTTCTTTAATTCTTTCAATAATGTTTTGTAGAGTTCTTTGTAGAGGTCTTACACATCTTCATTTAGACTTATTTCTAAGAATTTGTAGTTTTGTTGTTTGATACTAGAATAAATTTGATTATTTAAAAATTTCATTGTTAAAATTCATTATTAAGTTAAATAAGAATTAAAATGTATTATTTATAATTGATACATAATTATACATATATTTATGGCATATAGCATGATATTTTGTTATATATTTATAATTACCAAGTTCATCACCTTAAACATTTATTTCTTTATGTTGGGAACATTCACAATCCTCTCTTCTAGCTATTTGAAAATATGCAATAAATTGTTGTAGAGCACTAAAACTTGTTTCTTTTATCTAGGTGGAATTTTGTATCCATTAGCCAATATTTGCCTCTCCCATCTCTCCACTATTCTTCTCAGCCTCTAATAACTACTATTTGACTCACTTCTAAGAGATCAGCCCTTTTAGCTTTCATATATGAGTGAGCAGATGTGGTATCTTCTTTTTGTGCCAGGCTTATTTCACTTAACATAATATCCTCCCAACTCATCCATGTTTCCATGAATGATAAGAGTTAATTCTCTTTAATGGCTGAATAGTATTATATGTCTTTATATAGATGACATTCTCCCTATCCATTCATCTGTTGATGGACACATGGTTTGATTCCATATTTTGGCTCTTGTGAATACTGCTACAACAAAAATGGGAGCACAGACATCTCTCTCTCTCTCTCTCTCTCTCTCTCTCTCTCTCTCTCTCTCTTTGAGATGGAGTTACACAGTTTCCCAGCCTGGAGTGCAATGGCCCAGTCTCTGTTCACTCTAGCCTCTGCCTCCCAGGTTCAAGCGATTCTTCTGTCTCAGTCTCCCAAGTAGCAGAGATTACAGGTGCCCACCATTATGCCTTGCTAATTTTTGTATTTTTAGTAGAGATGGGGTTTCACCATGTTAGCCAGGCCAGTCTTGAACTCCTGACCTCAGGTGATCTACTCACCTCAGCCTCCCAAAGTGCTGGGATTATAGGCATGAGCCACCACACCCTGCCAACATCTCTTAAACATAATGAATTTCTTTTTTTTTTTTGGATAAGTACCCAGTGGAATTACTAGATCATATGGTAGTTCTATTTTTAGATTTTGCAGGAATTGCCATACTGTTTTCCACAACAGTTGTACTAATTTTCATTCTCACCAACAGCGTATAAGGTTTCCCCTTTCTCTGTATCCTTGCCAACGTTTATCATCTTTTTAATAACAGACATTCTAAATTAGATGACATCTCATTCTGATAATTAGTGATATTGAGTGTTTTTTCATGTGCTTGTTGGACATTTATATGTCTTCTTTTGAGAAATATCTACCTAGGTGTTTTTTTTTTTTTTCATTTTTAATTACCTTATTTTTTTTCTTTGCTGTTGAGTCATTGAGTTCCATGTATATTCTGGATATTAATCCCTTCTCAGGTGAATAGCTTGCAAATATTTTCTCCTATTCAACAGGTTGCCTCTTTATTCTGTTGACTGTTTCTTTTGCTGTGGAGAGCATTTTAGTTTTATACAGTCTTGTTCATCTATTTTTGCTTTTGTTGCCTATACTTTTGAGGTCTTATCTATAAAGTATTTGGCCAAACCAATGTTCTGAAATATTTTTCCTGTTTTCTTTTAGTCATTTATAGTTTTGGGTCTTACATTTAAGCTTTTAATTCATTTGAGTTGATTTTTATATACGGTTTGAGAAAATAATCTGGTTTCATTATTCTGCATATGAATATCTAGATTTCCCAGGATCATTAATTTATTGAAAATTCTGTCCTTTCTCCAATTTGAGTTCTTGGTGTCTTTGTCAAAAATCAGCTGGCTATAAATATATGAACATATTTCTGGGTGCTCCATTTTGTTCCTTTGGTGTAAGTGTCTGTTTTTATGCCAGTACCGTGTTGGTTTGCTTACTGTAGCTTTGTAGTATGTTTTGAAGTCAGGTGGTGTGATGCCTCCAGCTTTGTTTTATCTACTTTTTTCCCCCTCAGGGTTTCTTTGACTATTTGGGATTTATTGTGGTTCCATATGAATTTTTTAATTATTTTTTTTTTCTATTTTTTTTAAGAATGTCATTAGTATTTCAATAGGGATTACATTAAATCTGTAGATTACTTTGGGTAGTATGGTCATTTTAACAATATTAATTATATTATTCCATGATCATTGTATGTATTTCCAATTTTTTGTGTGTCCTCATCATTATTTTATAGTTGTTCTTTCAGAGATCTTTTATCTCTTTGGTTAAATTTATTTTTAGGTATTTTATTTATTCATTTTTTTGTAACTATTGTAAATAGAACTGCTTTCATGATTTCTTTGATTTGCTAGTGTCTTGTATCAATTTTAGCATGTATGTTCATTATGAATATTGGCCTGTAGTTTTCTTTTATGTGTGTCCTTGTTTGTTTTTATTGTTTGTCTGTTTGTTGCTGTTTTTGTATCATGATAATGCTGGTCTCTTAGAATAGAAAGATTCATTCTACTTGATATTTTTGGAAGAAAAAATTGAATATTAGTTCCTCTTTAAATATTTGGTAGAATTCAGAACAGAAGCTATTTGGTTCTAGATTTTTCTTTGTTGGGAGACATTTTAATTACACATTCAGTCTCATTACTCGTTATTGATTTATAGCCTGATATATGGTTAATAACAAGATTTCATACATAGACAAAAAAATGTGCAATCTGCAGGTTCAGGTTTTCTATTTCTTCTTGGTTCAATCTTGTAAGTCGTATGTGTCCAGGAGTTTATCTGTTTTCTCTAGGTTTACTAGTGTGTTGGTGTATAGTTGTTTATAATAGTCTTCTAATCATCCTTTGTATTTCTGTGGTTTCAGATGTAATGTGCCCATTTTTATTTCTAATTTTCTTTATTTGGGTCTTTCTCTTTTTTTCATAGTTTAGCTATCTGTTTGTCAATTTTGTTTGCTTTTTAGAAAAAACAAAAACTTTTTCTTTTGTTGATCTTTCTAAATTTTTTGGCCTCAATTCTGTTTATTTCTGCTCTTTATTGTCTACCTTTTTATAATAATTTAGGGTTTAATTGTTCTTGCATTTCTAATTTTTTGAAGTGCATTTTTAGGTTGTTTATTTGAAATCTTTCTACTTATTGCTGTAAATTTTCCTTTTAGTATTGCTTTTACTGTATTCCATAAGTTTGAGAATGTTGTGTTTTCATTTTTATTGGTTTCAAGAAATTTTTAAATTTTCTTTTTAATTTCTTAACTGACCCATTTGGTAGTTCAGGGATATTTATTTAACTTTTATGAATTGGTACAGTTTTGAAAGTTCATCTTGTTATTGATTGCTAGTTTTATTCTATTGTGGTTGAAAAAGATATTTGATATCATTTTTATTTTAAAAATTGATTGAGACTTGTTTTAAAGCCTAACATGTGGCCAATCCTGGAGAATATTTCACATACAGATAAAAAGAATGTGCATTATGCAAATGTTGGATGAAATGCTCTGTAAATGTAGTGTAGCTTAAATTCAATGTTTCCTTGTAGATTTTCTGTTTAGATGATCCGTTTATTGATGACAATGAGTCACTGAAGTCTGCAACCATGATTACACTGAAATCTATATTTCCATTTAGATCTAATAGTATTTGCTTTATGTATCTGGGTGTTCCATTGTTGGGGACATATGTATTTATAATTGTTAAATTCTCTTGTGGAATTGACCCCTTTTTCATTATTTAGTGATCTTCTTTGTCTCTTTTTACAGTTTTTAACTGAAAGCCTGTTTTACCTCAGGTCAATACAGCTACTCTTGCTTAAGTTTCTGTTTGCATGGAATATTTTTTTCTTTTGTTTCTTCACTTTCAATCTCTAGCAAAGTGAAGTGAGTTTCTTGTAGGTAGCATATAGCTGGGTCTTTTTAAAATCCATTTAGCAGGCCTTTATCTTAACATTAGAAAATTTAATTTACTTACATTCAAGATCAATATTTTCTTTTATTGTACTTTAGGTTCTGGGGTATGTGTGCAGATCATGCAGGATTGTTGCATAGGTACATACATGGCAATATCGTGTGATGCCTCTGCCCCCATCACCTACATCTGGCATTTCTCCCCATGTTATTCCTCCCCAACTTCCCCACACCCCAGCTGTCCTTCCCTTCCCCCCACACAACAGACCCCAGTGTGTGATGCTCCCCTCCCCATGCCCATGTGTTCTCATTGTTCAACACCTGCCTATGAGTGAGAACCTGTGGTGTTTGATTTTCTTTTCTTCTGTCAGTTTGCTGAGAATGATGGTTTCCAGATTCATCCATGTCCCTACAAAGGATAGGAACTCATCATTCTTTATTGCTGCATAGTATTTCATGGTGTATATGTGCAACCTTTTCCTTGTCCAGTCTATTGTCAATGGGCATCCAGGTTTTTGCTATTGGAAACAGTGCCACTATGAGCAAACCTGTGCATGTGTCTTTATAACAGAAAGATTTCTAATCCTTTGGGTATAAACCCAGTAATGTGATTGCTGGTCAAATGGAATTTCTATTTCTTTTCTTTTCTTTTCTTTTTTTGAGACGGAGTTTTGCTCTTGTTGCCCAGGCTGGAGTGCAATGGCACGATCTCGGCTCACTGCAACCTCCACTTCCTGGGTTCAGGCAATTCTCCTGCCTCAGCCTCCTGAGTAGCTGGGATTACAGGCACGCACCACCATGCCCAACTAATTATTAGTATTATTATTTTTAATTTTTAGTAGAGACGGGGTTTCACCATGTTGACCAGGATGGTCTCGATCTCTTGACCTCATGATCCACCTGCCTCGGCCTCCCAAAGTGCTGGGATTACAGGCTTGAGCCACCGCGCCCGGCAGAATTTCTATTTCTAGGTCCTTGAGGAATTGCCACACTGTCTTCCACAATGGTTGAACTACTTTACACTCCCACCAACATTGTAAAAGCGTTCCTATTTCTCCACATCCTCTCCAGCATCTGTTATCTCCAGATTTTTTAATGATCGCCATTCTAACTGGCGTGAAGTGGCATCTCAATGTGCTTTTAATATGCATTTCTCTAATAATCAGTGGTGATGAGCATTTTTTCATATGTTTGTTGGCCTCATATATGTCTTCTTTTGATAAGTTTCAGTTCATATCCTTTGCTCACTTTTGGATGGGTTTTTTTCTTGTAAATCTGTTTTAGTTCGTTGTAGATTCTGGATATTAGCCCTTTGTCAGATGGGTAGATTGCAAAAATTTTTTCCCATTCTGTTGGTTGCCAGTTCACTCTATTGATTGCTTCTTTTGCTGAACAGAAGCTCTGGAGTTTAATTATGTCCCATTTGTCTATTTTGGCTTTTGTTGCCAATGCTTTCGGTGTTTTAGTCATGAAGTCCCTGCCTATGCTTATGTCCTGAATGGTTTTGCCTAGGTTTTCTTCTAAGGTTTTAATGGTGTTAGGTCTTATATTTAAGTCTTTAATCCATCTGGAGTTAATTTTAATGTAAGATGTCAGGAAGGGGTCCAGTTTCTGTTTTCTGCACACTGGTAGCCAGTTTTCCCAACACCATTTATTAAACAGGGAATTGTTTCCCCATTGCTTGTTTTTGTCAGGTTTGTCGAAGATCAGATGGTTGTAGATAGCGGCATTGCCTCCGAGACCTCTGTTCTGTTCCATTGATCTATGTCTCTGCTTTGGTATCAGTACCATGCTGTTTTGATTACTGTAGCCTTGTACTATAATTTGAGATCAGGTAGCATGATGCCTCCAGCTTTGTTCTTTTTGCTTAGAATTGTCTTGGCTATGCAGGCTCTCTTTTGTTTCCATATAAAGTTTAAGGTGTTTTTTTCCAGTTCTGTGACAAAGGTCATTGGTAGCTTGATGGGGATAGCATTGAATCTATAAATTACTTTGGGTAGTATGTCCATTTTCACAATATTGATTCTTCCTAACCATGAGCATGGAATGTTTCTTCATCTGTTTGTGTCATCTCTTATTTCCTTGAGCAGTGGTTTGTAGGTCTCCTTGAAGAGGTCCTTTACATCCATTGTTATTTGTATTCCTAGGTATTTTATTCTCTTTGTAGCAACTGTGAATGGGAGTTTCCTCATGATTTGGCTCTCTGTTAGTGTGTTATTGGTGTATAGGAATGCTTGTGATTTTTACATATTGATTTCATAACCTGAGACTCTGCTGAAGTTGCTTATCAGTTTCAGGAGATTTGGGGCTGAGACAATGGGGTCATCTAAATATACAGTCATTTCATCTGCAAATAGACACAATTTTACTTCCTCATTTCCTAATTGACCCCCCCCCCCCCCGCCTTTTTTTTCTTGCCTGATTGCTCTGGCTAGAACTTCCAATACTGTACTAAAAAGGAGTGGTGAGAGAGGGCATCCTTGCCTAGTGCTGGATTTCAAAGGGAATGCTTCCAGTTTCTGCCCATTCAGTATGATATTGGCTGTAGGTTTGTCATAAGTAGTGTTATTGTTTTGAGATATGTTCCTTCAATACCTACTTTATTGAGAGTTTTTAGCATAAAGGGCTGTTAAATTTTGTCAAAGGCATTTTCTGCATCTATTGAGATAATCATGTGATTTTTGTCTTTGGTTCTGTTTATGTGGTGGATTACGTTTACAGACTTGTGTATTTTGAACCAGCCTTGAATCCCTGGAGTGAAGCCTACTTGATCGTGCTAGATAAGCTTTTTGATGTGCTGTTGCAATCAGTTTGCCAGTATTTTATTGAAGATTTTTGCAGCTATGTTCATCATAGATATTGGCCTGAAGTTTTTTTTTCTTGTTGATTCTCTGCTGAATTTGGGTATCAGGTTGATGTTGGTCTCATAAAATGATTTGGGAAAGATTCCCTCTTTTTGTGTTGTTTGGAGTAGTTTCTGAAGGAATGGTATCAGCTCCTCTTTGTACATCTGGTAGAATTCAGCTGTGAACCATCTGGACCTGGACTTTTTTTGGTTTGTAGGCTATTAATTGCTGCCTCAACTTCAACCCTTGTTATTGGTCTATTCAAGGTTCCAACTTCTTTCTGGTTTAGGCATGGGAGGGTGGTTGCAAGTGTCCAGGAATTTATCTATTTCTTCCAGGTTTACTGGTCTATGTGCATAGAGTTGTTTGTAGTAATCTCTGATTGCAGTTTGTATTTCTGTGGAATCAGTGGTGATATCTCCTTTACTGTTTTTTATTGCATCTATTTGATTCTTCTCTCTTTTCTTTTTTATTAATCTGGCTAGTGGTCTGTCTATTTTGTTGATCTTTTCAAAAATCCAGCTTCTATATTTATTAATTTTTTGAAGGTTTTTTTGTGTGTCTCTATCTCCTTCAATTCTGCTCTGATCTTAGTTATTTTTTGTCTTCTGCTAGGTTTTGAGTTTTTTTGATCTTGCTCCTCTAGCTCTTTCAATTTTGATGATAAAGTGTCAATTTTAAATATTTCCTCACTTCTCATATGGGCATTTATTGCTATAAATTTCCCTCTAGACACTGCTTTAAATATGCCCAAGAGATTGTGATACATTGTGTCTTCATTCTCATTGGTTTTGAAGAACATATTTATTTCTGCCTTCATTTCATTGTTTATTCAGTCAACATTCAGGAGCCAGTTGTTCAGTTTCCATTAAGCTGTGTGGTTCTCAGTTAGTTTCTTAATTCTGAGTTCTAATTTGATTGTCCTGTGGTCTGAGAGGCTGTTCTTTATGATTTCTGTTCCTTTGCATTTGCTGAGGAGTGATTTACTTCCAATTATGTGTTCAGTTTTAGAGTTGGTGCAACGAGGTGCTGAGTATATATATTGGATTTGGAGTGGAGATTTCTGTAGATGTCTATTAGGTCTGCTTGGTCCAGATCTAAGTTCAAGTCCTGAATATCCTTGTTAATTTTCTGTCTCATTGATCTGTCTAATATTGACAGTGGAGTGTTAATGTCTCCCACTATTCTTGTGTTGGAGCCTAAGTCTCTTTGTAGGCCATTAAGAATTTGCTTGATTTATCTGGGTGCTCCTGTATTGGGTGCATTTATATTTAGGATTGTTAGCTCTTCTTGATGCATTGTTTCTTTTACCATTACATAATGCCCTTCTTAGTCTCTTTTGATCTCTGTTGGTTTAAAATCCATTTTATCAGACATTAGGGTTGCAGCTCCTGCTTTTTTTTGCTCTCAATTTGCTTGATAAATCCTTCTCCATCCCTTTATTTTGAGCCTATGTGTGTCCTTACAGGTGAGATGGGTTTCCTGAATGCAGCACATTGATAGGTCTTGACTTTTTATCCAATTTGCCAGTCTGTGTCTTTTGATGGGGGCATTTAGCCCAGTTACATTCAAAGTTAATATTGTTATGTGTGAATTTGATCCTGCCATTTTGATGCTAGCTGGATGTTAGTTGACGCTTTTTTTGTTTGTTTGTTTGTTTTCATTTTGTCGATGATCTTTACCATTTGGTACGTTTTTGGAGTGGCTGGTACTGGTTGTTCCTTTCTTTGTTTAGTGCTTCTTTCACGAGCTCTTGTAAGACAGGCCTGGTGGTGATGAAATCTTTCAGCAATTGCTTGTTCATAAAGGATTTTCTTTCTCCTTTGCTTAAGAAGCTTAGTTTGGCTGTATATGAAACTCTAGGTTGAAAGTTCTTTTCTTTAAGGATGTTGAATATTGGCCCTCACTCTCTCTGGCTTATGGAGTTTCTGTGGAGAGATCTGCTATGAGTCTGATGGGCTTCCCTTTGTGGGTAACCAGACCTTTTTCTCTGGCTGCCCTTAGCATTTTTTCCTTCATTTCAACCCTGGTGAACCTGATGATTATGTGCCTTGGGGTTGCTCTTCTTGAGGAATATCTTTGTGGTGTTCTCTGTATTTCCTGGACTTGAATGTTGGCCTGTCTTGCTAGGTTAGGGAAGTTCTCCTGCATAATATCCTGAAGAGTGTTTTCCAGCTTGGTTTCATTCTCTCCGCCACATTCAGGTACACCTATCAATCGTAGATTAGGTCTTTTCACATAGTCCCATGTTTCTTGGGGGCTTTGTTTATTTCTTTTCACTCTTTTTCTCTATTCTTGCCTTCTCATTTTATTTCATTGAGTTGATCTTCAATCTCTGATATCCTTTATTCTGCTTGGTTGATTCAGCTATTGAAACTTGTGTATGCTTCACGAAGTTCTTGTGCATGCTTCACGAAGTTCTTGCGCTGTGTTTTTCAGCTCCATCAAGTCATTTATATTCTTCTCTAAGCTGTTCATTCTCTTTAGCAACTTATCTAACCTTTTTTCTAGCTTTCTTTGTATTGGGTTAGCAAACATTCTTTTAGCTCTGAGAAGTTTGTTATTACCCACTTTCTAAAGCCTGTTTCTGTCAATTCATCAGATTCATTTTCCATCCATCCTTGATCCCTAGCTGATGAGGAGTTGTGATCCTTTGGAGGAGGAGAGGCATTCTGGGTTTTGGCATTTCATCCTTTTTGCACTGGTTTCTTCTCATCTTTATGGATTTATCTGTCTGTGGTCTTTGTAGTTGGTGACTTTCAGATGGGGTCTCTGAGTAGACGTTCTTTTCGTTGATGATGAAGTTGATATTTCTTTCTGTTTTTTAGTTTTCCTTCTAACAGTCAGGCCCCTCTGCTACAGGACTGCTGGAAGTCCACTCCATACCCTGGTTGCCTGGGGATCACCCACAGGGGCTGCATAACAATAAGGGTTGCTGCCAGTTTCTTCTTCCATGATCTTCGTACCAGAAGGGTACCTGCCATATGTCAGCCTGAGCTCTCCTTTATGAGGTGTCTCTTTGGGTAGATGGGGGTCAGGGAGCTGCTTGAGGAGACAGTCTGTCCCTTATAGGAGTTCGAGTGCTGTGCTGAGAGCTCCATTGTTCTGTACAGAGCTGCTGGGTAGGTGCTTTTAAGTCTGTTGCAGTGGAACTCATAACCACCTTTTTTTTCCCAGGTGCTCTATCCTAGGAAGGTTGGCTTTATTTATAAGTTCCTGTCATGCTGCTGCCTTTTTTTTGTAGATGCCCTGCCTGATGTGGAGCATTCTAGTCACAGTCTGCCAGCAGAGTCGTGGCTGAGCTGCCGTAGGCTCTGCCCAGCTGCTGTGTGAACTGCCTCGGTAGTGGTGGTTGCCCTTCCCCCCTCTGAGCTGGACCATCCTGGTTCCAGCTGTACTTGCTGTGAAACTCTCAATCCAGAGTGTTTCAGATTGCTTTTTTTGTGGGGGTGGTACCCACCGAGCCAGATTGCCTGCTCCCTGTCTCTTTCCCCTTCCTTTCAGTTGAATGGGTGACTCTGTCTCCCTGGTGTTCCAGGCACCAGTTGAAACAGCCGCCCAGATTTGTGTGAGTTTCTGTGCTCCAACCTGGCACTGGCTAAAATCGCCATGCCGAAAACTCCTGGCACTTTCTGGCCTGGGAATCTTCTGGTCTGTGGACAGTGAAAATTTGTTTGGAAATGCAGTGGGCACTCACCCTCTGCTTTGTTCTTGCTGAGAACTGCACTCCGGAGTTGTTCCTATTCCAAGATCGGTATTAATATGTTAGAACTTACTCCTGTCATTTTGTTAATTTATTTTCTGGTTGCTTTGTACCTCTTTTGTTTCTTTTTCTCTCTCTTATTGTTTATCCTTCCAGTTTGGTGGTTTTCCCTAGTGATAAGGTTTGATTCCTTTACCTTTCTCTTATATCTATCTGTCCTACTGGTGAGACTTATACTTTCACATGCATTTATAATGGTAGTTATTCTTCTATTATTTCTAGATGTAGGACTTCCTTAAACTTTTTTTGTGAGGCTGATCTGGTGATAATTAATTCCTTTAGTTCTGCTTGTTTAGGAAAGGTTTTATTTCTTCTTCATTTCTGAAGAAAAGCTTTCCAGAGTATAGTATTCTTGATGACAGTTTTTTTTTTTTTTTTTCCTTTTCTTTCAGCATTTCAAATATGTCATCCCATTTTCTTCTGGACTGTGAGGTTTCTGGTAATAAATCTGTTGTTAGACCGATGGAGATTCCCTTATATGTCATCTGATGCTTTTCTCTTGCTGTTTTTAGAATTCTCTCTTTGTCTTTGACTTTTTATAATTTGACTATAATGTGCCTCAGGGAGGACTTTTTTGGATTTAATATACTTGGGAACTTTTGAGCTGCCTTGATCTGGTTGTTTATGTCTGTGAAGACTTGAGAAATTTTTAGGTGTAATTTCATTAAATAGGTTTTCTACATGTTTTCCCATCTCTACTCCTTCTTGAACTCCCGTAATAAAAATGTTTGTTTTATGGTTTCCCAAATGTTTTTAGGTTTTCTTCATTCTTTTTTACTCTTTATTATTTTTCTATTTTTTCTACCTGAGTTGTTTCAAAAAGCTTGTCTTCAAGCTTAGAAATTATTTCTTCTACTTGAGCTAGTCTTTTTTTTTTTTAATATTCTTGATTGTGTGTTTTATTTTATCATTGAATTTGGCATTACTAAGTTATGTTTGATTATCTTTTTTGAGATATCTAACTTTTTGTTGAATTTCTCATTCTGATTATGAATTGTTTTTCTAATTTTATTGAATTGTCTCTCTGTAGTCTTTTGTATCTCACAGAATTTCCTTAAGATTTTTATTTTGAATTATTTTTCTTGCATTTTGTAATTTCCTTTTTTTATGGTTCTGTTACTGGGGCATTATCTTCCTTGGGAGTTGTCATGTTTCCTTCATTTTCATGTTTGTTATTTCTCTACATTAATAACACTGCATTGGTAGAATAGTCACCTCTTCCAATTTTATGGAATAGCTTTCAAAGAAAAGACTTTTTCCTGTAGATGGACCCCAGGGTCTCAGTAGGGTAGAGTGTACTGATTTTGGTTCTAGGTAAACACAGAAGTAGGAGTCTTTGTACAATGTATCCATCTCTAATTCACAGGAGTGATGTTGTAAGTGCCTCAGTGGCCTCATCTGTGGGAGTTTGTGGTGGAAATAGTGTGGCTTTGCTGAAGGTAAGCTTACTGAGCTGGTTCTCAGGCTAGGGACATGGTCATGCACTTGTTGGGTCAGCTGGCTCTGGGACTGACTCTTTTGGGATGAGGCTTTTGAGCTATTTCTCCAGCCTGGGGCATAGGCATTTGATGGCTTGGGTTTCTCAGGGATGTGTCTGCTGGGTGTGGGTCTACAATGCTATTTCTCTGTCTGGGTACATGGCATACAGTGGCTCAGCAATTCAGGAACGTATCTGACAGCCTGTTTCTCCAGCCAGTGGTGCTAGGGAGGACTATCTGGGGGCAGGTTTGCTGGGCTGTTTGGATTGAACAGCCTGAAGTTGACTTCCCTACTGTCCAAAATGAGAGTCATGGCCATTTCTGAGCCTCAGCTTTCAACAGCTGGGGGTAGCCATGTTGCAGCCACTCATATGAGCTTGGTGAAACAACAACAGAGTCCCAAGGCTAGAAAGGCACAGTGGCTATCAGCTCCCCAGAGCAGGTCATGCTCCAGCAGTGACTTTGATTTCAAAGTAATGCCATACTGCAGCAGCTTGGGTCCTGGGGTTATGGTCAGTATATAATGTGTGCTCCTACTTTGGAATAATGTAGCCACATGAATTCTAAGCATCTCTTCAAACTGTGCTCAGTGCTTGTGAGAACTTTGTGATTCTCCTGTAGTAAGAACTAAAGGCACCTGCAGTGACAGTGTGGGCTGATGAGGGCCTTCTGCCTATCTTTTCTCCACTTGGGAAAGTCCCTCTTGGCTCTGAGTCAAATGTGATGGAGAAGACAGGGTGGCAGAGGTGGGTGCCTCATTCCCCTCTCTATGCTGCCATCCTGAGCTTTTGTGCTCCACAGGGAATTTGCCCGTTTTGTTGCTGTACTTCAGCACCTGCCTTCAGACACTCTAATCAAATTTTAGTTGTTTATTCATTAATTTGGTTCCTTTTTTGTGGGAGGAACAAATGCCAGGCACTACTAGTCAGCCATCTTGCTGACATCTCCTTACCTATAGTCTGTCTGCATATTCTCCCCAGGAGAAATAGGTAAGTTGAAAACCTTTACCTATAAATATGGATTTGCCTATGTATCCCTTTTTCTGTAATTTTTGGTTTTATATACTCAAAGTATATTATTAGATACTTACAAACATAAATTTAAAAAATGTATTTCCATTCAATTGGCCCTTTGTATCACCTTTTATTCATTTTGAAATGTTTTTCTTTTTCTCTAGCATATTTTTCCTTAAAGTATACTCTTTCTGATATTAGTGTACACCAACATCAAATACACTAACTCTTAAAAGCTTTTAAAGATTTGAAATATTTTTCCTTTAAATTTAATAATATCTAGATTTTATTTTGTTTTCAGATGGAAGGTTGGTGTAATGACAGTTACTGTACTATAGTTGAAAATGTAAGTCAGCACTTAACTATTGCAATTTGATCAACTAAATAAATGTAAGTATTCAGGTGCCAGTAATTGTAGAGGTATCAGATTATATTTTTAGTAATAATATCTAAAGAAGTGTTGGTAAGAGTAAAGATGATTAAACTGTGTGGTGTAAAGAGCACTGAATTGTGAGTCAGGAGATTTTAATTCTCTTGCACCTTTGCCACTGAATGATCTTGTCCACTGACAAATCTTTTCTCAATTTTAGTTCCCTCATGAATTAGTGACCAGTGATGACAAGAACATGACAAATATGGGTCCACTTTCCATGCCCTTGCTCGTGAGTGTGATCCTGGCACTCTTTCCAGCTCATCCTAAATTTAGCTTTAAAATTGTTCTCAAAATGGGTTTCCAGCTAGCCTTTACCATTTTATTGGAGCTAGCACTTGGTGAATATAGTAGGTTGAATAATGTCTTCCTAAAACTCAGTTTTCCCCAGAGCCTCAGAATATGACCTTACATGTACCTAGGGTCTTTGCAGATGTAACCAGTTAAGACTCTCAATAGGAAATCATCCTCGATCTACAGTGAGCCTTCAATCCAATGGCTGGTGGCTTTAAAAGAGAAAGGAATGGGAAATTTGGACACACGGAGGAGAAGGCTAAGTGCAGATGAAGGCAGAAATTAGGGTTATGTTTCCACAAATCAAGGAATTGGCAGGAACTGGAAGAGTCAAGGAAGGATTTTCCCCTAGAGCTTTTGGAGGGAGAGTGATAAAGCTGACACCTTGATTTCACACTTCTGGCCTCCAGAGGTTGTGATAAAATCTTCTCTTATGGAGAGAATGAATTTCTGCTGTAAACCGCTCATGTTGTAACTTGTGAGCCTCTGGAGTTGACTCCCCAGCAACAAATTAAAATGCTCTGAAAATGTTATCACATCTAAAATGTACAGCATTCTTATAGTTGGCCAGATGTTCTTATCTCCATGTTATAGGTTAGAAAATTGAGTCTCAGAAAAGTGACTTATCCAAGGCCCTAAAAGTAATTTTTAGCAGAGACAAGAATCAGGTCATCTGCCCTTATTACTACTACTACTATGATAATTCATCAAAAAGTAATCATATATTACTCTTTGCTGGTAGTAACACAGACAGTCTTCTACTTTTTGGGGCAAATGCTGTGAGCAGCATAATGGTGGTCAAATTTCTCTCCATTGTTAAATAGCAAGAGAAATATTAACTACCTGATGAGATTAAAGGTTTGGAAATACAAACGTTCATGGCAATATATAAAGCAATTGCCTATTAGCAGATTTTTCAGGGCTTCCAGGGGATACAGTCTGTCAATTAATACAAATGATTAAAATAAAATTTAAAGGCACTATGAATATGGACCATAGACTAATGAACAATTCCCACTTAATATACTTAAATTTGGGCTTAGGGAACATTCCAGGCCTCAGGACATTATGTTACCTAGAAATAAAGGATATGAAAGTTCTCATTACTTACTGTGATACTTCAGTTGGTTGCAAATGAGACACAAGTGTCTAAGAGAATAAATCAGACTGACCAAATGTTAGCAGTAATTTCTAAATCTGCTTCTTACTTTGAGAAGAAGCCTTAAAGCATGACACTCATTGGCTTCTCTGAGGTTTTTTCCAGATGGTATGAATCCTCCTGACAAAGGCCTTATATTATTTATTTCCTCATTATACTCATTTATTTGGGAAGTACTTGAATGAATGTTCAGAAAAATTTTCAGGGATGGAGTATCTTTGTTTTAAGTATTTTGGAATTCACTTCCCATATTCAGCATACTAGTGAGTTAGCTGAGGGTTGCACAGTAATAAATAAGACATTTTTGTAAGATATGCAAACCCCCAAGAATCGTATATGTTTAATAAAAAACAAAAGCAGCTTAAAAGCCCAAGAAGATGCTCCTTTTGAAAACAATCAAACCACAAATCACGCATGGACTTCAAAAGCTAAACATATTAATACTCTTTGTAGAATTTTCAATGTAGCATACTGATATTTAACCAAGACCTCCAATAACCAAGAAACTTGAGACTTCAATATTATGCTTTTTATGAGAAAGTATTTTTTTTCTAAAAAATGCAAAATATATATTACCAGTAAAGTTTTGAGATAATCGGCCATAAGAAAATACTGAAATTAGAGCTATCCTTTTCCAAATAATGCAAAGTTATTTTTCTTCAGCTGATAATCATTTGTAAGCTGCTAGCTGGATAAAGACTGAAATCTGAAACCCAAGGCTAATTTTTTGCTAGCCCTGTTTCATAATTCAGGATGTACAAAACCGCTCTTCTCTCTGAAAGTGAGACTTGTGGTGTGTCACCAAGTCTTTCTAGCTAAGGGCTATCTGGGTAATCAGCATCACTGTGGCAACTACAGGGATGTGGCTGTGTCACAGCCTTTGGGCCAAAGGGTGCTTTCTACCTAGCACTGTCTTTAATTGGTAGCACTGAAGTCCACTATTGTTAAGAGCCCTCTCTTCTATGAGGCAGGCTTCAGAAGGAACAGGCTCTATCTTCTCACATGGAAAAAGGCAGTAGTTTGTAGAGAAAGGAATTTCAGAGAGGCCAGAAAAGACTATATCTCTATATATCTACAGCACTAATACACAGGCAATTTTGGCAGCTCTATTTTTCCTAAGTTACAGTTGCATGCTTTAGCTATACATGTCGTACCTAGGGATACATTATCATTACAGTATGTGACTAGATGAGGTCTTTTGCAGGCTTGAAAAGAACTAAATGGGAAGCACGTTCGTGCTTTCGTATCACTTCTAGAATTACCGATGACACCTAATATTGTTTAGCTCATTCATTTCCTCTCTGCTTTTTTCTTGGGGGACCTATAATCATTATTTTGTCTTGCTTAAAATTTGCATGAGTCATGATTGCCTCCAGAGTGGTTCTGAGCTGATGATTTAATGTCTCAGCTTTAATTGTGAACCCCTTGGAATACCTCTTATGTTCTTATGACGCTGCTTCAGATTAGTCCTCCAGTACCAATCTCCAGGGATGCAAGGCCATTACCCGATGTGGTTCTGAGTAGTTTATTTGCATCCAGAAAGAAAAGAACTGGAAGGAGAGTGGTGGCGCCATGCAGGCCTGGCCTGGGAAGCAGGTGGCTGGAATCCCAGTGTCGGCCCTGTCTCTCACATCCTCAGTGACTTTAACCACTCCACAATTATTTTTTCTGTTGTGATTCTTTGTTGTTTTTGACACAGGATTGCTCTGTTGCCCAGGCTAGAGGGCAGTGGTGCCATCTCAGCTCACTGCAACTTCCACCTCTCGGACTTAAATGATCCTCCCACCTCAGCCTCCGGAGTAGCTGGGACTCCAAGCGCAAGTCGTCACACATCACTAATTTTTTTTGTATTTTTAGCAGAGACGGGGTTTTGCCATGTTTCCCAGGCTGTCTTAAACTTCTGGGCTCAAGTGATCCTCCTGCCTTGGTCTCCCACAGTGCTAGAATTGTAGACATGAACCACTGCACCTGGCCCCAAAAGTTACTTTTAAATAAACCAATTGAGCATAGGTTTCAGTTTACAATCTGATGGGTTTTGACAGTCATCTACACCGTGCAACCATCAGCCCAATCAAGATAAAAAACATTTTCATAACCATCAAAGGTTCTTTTGGGTCCCTTTTAGGCCAATTTCCTGCTCCCGTCACGGCTAACCATTATCTGATTTCTATCACTGTAGCCTAGTTTTGCTTATTCTAGAACTTAATGGAATAATATGGTATGCTTTCTTTTTTGGCTGCTTCTGCTCAATATAATGTTTTTGAGAGTTGCTCACATCGTTATATATATCCTTAGTTCTTTCTTTCCCTTTGTGGATTTGAACTAATCAAGTTTCCCCACAAAGTTTTAGTGTCCTCATTTGAAATCAGAAGGATTGAAATATGGGATAGTTAAGGTTTCTGTCAATTCCAACAATCTCTAGTATTAGGATGTGAAAGTGTAACTGAGGTTTCTTTAGTGTTTTTAATATTTTCCAGCTGGCAGAAGGTTGTCTATAAAATCTTTCTTCTCCAGTGTTTACTTCCTTACTGCAAAGGTGGCCCAGAAGCTGACCCATGCTCCAGTTGGGTTCAGCTAGGTCTACTATAAAGAAAGACATTCTAGAGTCCTGTTTTTCTGTCCTTACATTAAAGGCAAGGGAGTTGTTCGGGTGGTTATGACTTGGGACAGAAGGGATAAAGTTGATTTTACAGGGAGAAAGTGAAGAAAGGAGCTTATTTTCACCTTATTTCCTGCTATGAGAACAGAGCACAAACCCTAATGCCTTCTCAGGAAAACAGGGGTGGGTAAGAGGAAATCAAGAGGGTTCTAAAGGAGACCCAGGCCCCTCCTCTGAGCAGGCCAGGCTGCTGGATTTAGACTCATTCTGGGTCTTCCGTAAGTTAGTATAGACCCTGCTCACACATTTCACCACATTTCATGAGAAATTTAATATGTCCATTTGTTAACCATCTATAGCAGGCATTGGTTTTTACAAAAGCTTTAGTAGAATTTTGAATTTAGCCAACATTTCTCTGATCTCTTAGAAGTTATGGAATAACTTGTGGAATACCTGGAAATGGAATTAAACAAATGAGAAATGTCACTTTATTTAAGTAGATTTTGTTGGGGAAGTAGGGAGAGAAGATAAAATGGAAATGGACATGCCCTTTGCTTGTGTTCCTGAATCAGTTATCTATCACTTCTCTTTGGGGTAGAGGATAAGAGCCCATTTTGGCTGGGATTTTCATTGTGTAGATGGAGTCGGGGTGTGAATTATTGGACAAAGAGCCCCCTCATCCTATTTAATTTAATCCCATAATAAAAATCCAATGAACACTGACTTTGTCTGGGATATTAAAACAGGCCCTAGGGGCAATGCAAAGTGATTATAGAGATGATTGTGCCTCATAACAAGTTAATAATCTACTTGAGGGGATGCGAAAAGTAGTGATTACAGTTAAAGTCAACATGTGATATGGTGAGTACAAGAGGTACAGAACACTGCGGAATTCAGGGGAAGAAGTAATTACATTTGCTTGGGGCCATCAAGAAAGGTTACTGTGGAGTGGGTGCAGTAATGTGTATTGGGAATGAGACCAGCTGGGTTCATTCCTAAACCTGCCTACTAATTCTGTGACCTTGAGCAAATACGTAAATACCTCATTGTGGCTTAGTTTTCATATCCATGAAATGTAGTCGTTATAAAAAATACCTACCTAAACCCACTATAGTGAGGACTGAGTTTTAAGACCAGAAACAAAAATAATAAGTACTAAATGGGCCCTGAGGAATGGGTAGATGAATGTTGAGGTATAACCCTCAATATTTCTACCCCAAGATTATGAAAATGTCCAGAATTTTTCATTGCATATCTAGTTTCTTGCCCAAGGTTGGGGTTTCTGGATTCTCACAACATTCTGGCCTGCTCAGGGTTTCGAATCCCAGTGGATCTCAGTGAAGCTGCAGGACAGAAGAAGTGATCCAGGAAAGTTCTCTAAAGAGAATTCATATTCTGAGTTTCTTGTGGTCTTCTGTCTCATTTTATACAAGTTTCAAGCTTGATATTCAGTCCTGCACTCTCAGAAGAAATGTTTTCTGAATGCTCTCAATAATATGCGGCCATTACACCCCAATTTCTCACTCAGATTCTCCACTTTCTCCAGCTCTTTGATTACCAAGTTCATTTTGTCATAATGTATGCAATGTACAATTATGTTCATAATGTACAATTAGCACATTATTCTCTAGAGACCATGCATGGTGTATTAACCCTGACAATAAATAAAATAAATGGAACTATGTTCCTGGGTGAATTTCCTGAAGTCACTCTCCTCGTGGTCTATGAGATTCCCTACGTGGAGTTTCTTTACCATTTTGATTTTATAAAGCTTATTTTTCTTCCCATTTGCATTTTTCATTTTATCATTAAAAATATATTCACTGCCTACTCAGGAATCTTTCTGCTACCACTGATAGTATATTCTGGCTAATCTCAACATTCACTGATTAAATCTGAGTGGTGACATTTGATAAATGCTATATTTTTGAGAGTGTGAAGGATTTTTTCAAAAAACAAATGAAGTCTATGAATGAGGGAGACACCTCTTTAAGTATTAAACACTTATTTAGGTTATAATTTAGTGAGAAACATTTTAAAGAGTTTTGGGTTTTTTCTTATTTTTTGAGTTAAGGTTATCTAGACTATTCTATATTATGTTAAGGATAGCCAGATGTAACCAGAATCTGCACCTCATTCAGAATGTAAATTTATGTAAATAGCAATAGTAGTAGGTATTATTTGCAGTAGTCCTTAACAGCAAATAGGAACTCTTGAACTTTTTCTTTAGCTTTTAGAGTAACAGAAAAAGCTCAGTCCATTTCATGCCGAGTAGTCAAATACAAATCAAAATCTATAAAGTTCGCTTTCAGAAATGTTGGTGATATTTCAAGCTCTAGGACACAATTAGTTCAAAGTTCTATCTACAGCCTCTGGTGCTATTGTACTCTCCAGAGATATATCTGTCTTTTCGCTTCCTTATGTAAGTGCCCTTCCGTCTAAAGACACCCAACAGGATAACATGTGCACTTTACTCTTTTTGATTTCTAAAACCATCACCAGTGAACTGATATCTGTTCTAACAAAAACGCTTATAAATGCCTTAAATAGATGAGTTTCAGACCTCTGTTTTATTTCCGGGGAAATGGATAAAGTTCAAATAATACATTCTGTTTTCCTGACATCTTTCCAGTGCTAAATGAGATAAACTTACTGGATCACTCAGATGTCATGGGCAGATAGCTTACTAAATTAGAATCTCATTGTCCCTTAGTATCTGTATTGGAATGGACACTTTAAGTCACTGTGTAGGTGGGCCTAACTGGGTGTGTTAAAGTTTCTCATTTTAAATCTAGCTTCTGGTCAGCGTAATTCCTATTCAAGGCAACCGAGTAGAGAGAGCTTCAGATTTTTCAGTATCCTCCATACCAGAAGGTTTGGAAGTCATACAGGTTTCTATTTCTTAGTCTTGGAACCAGATGTCATCATTTCTGTATTCCACACCCTGTAAGAGCACTAAAAGTAAAAATGCACCTCCCATGGAAAGGAGAGATCAGGTCAAAGTGTAATTTGAGAAAGTCATTCCAGCCTGGAAATCCAATGACCACCCTCTGCTACTTCCCTTCACTAGGTAATAGGAAGGAGGACAGGCTCTCTCACCCCACATTTCAGGAAAACATCAGCACATATCAAAAAAAAAAAAAAATTTTGATCAATGCTCCTCATTATATGTGCATGCTGGAGAGGCAGCTTTCATTTCAAAGTTACTCTAAAGAAACCCAGTATAAAATAACTAGTCAACCTTTTGGAGCATGCGAGTGATATTTCTGGAGTGAATCTTGAGAGTTTATTTCTGTGGATGAAATCTGGTCCACTCACGATCTGGAGGTTTTCAGTGAGATAGTGTGTCATGGTAAAGGAACATCAGAAGATTCCTTGATTTGGTCAATAGTTTAGCAAATATTTATTAAGTGACCCACCCACTCTGTGCTAGGATCTGAATCACATAGTAAATGACAAGTAAATAAATTGCATTCTCTGTCCTTAAAGTGCTCATGTCAGTTTTAAAATGTCTAAACACTAAAGCTCTGTGATTCCAGAAAAGACATCCACATTCTTGAACTCATTGGAATCACAGAAGAGAGTGCTGGGGGCCTTCACAGTGGTGAAGGTCATGGAGTCCTGTTAGCAGTTTTCCAGAGTGTGGTGTCAGGTGACTGGGCACCAACATGGACCTGCAGTTCTTCCAAGCCCAACATCATCGCCAGCAATTTAGATTCTCTTGTGAGCTCTAAAAAAAAAAAAAAGTAGCCTGGAACCTGAGTTGGAAAAGAAAGAAGGCAGGCTTAGGATCTGGGAGGAGTGTCAGATATGAAAAAGATGGTGGCAATGCCCAGGCATGGTGGCTCATGTCTGTAATCCCAGCACTTTGGGAGGCCTGAGGTCAAGAGTTTGAAACCAGCCTAACCAACATGTTGAAACCCCATCTCTACTAAAAATACAAGAAATTACCCAGGCATGGTGGCAGATGCCTGCAACCCCAGCTACTCAGGAGGCTGAGGCAGAAGAATTGCTTGAATCTGGGAGGTGGAAGTTGCAGTGATCGCATCACTGAACTCCAGTCTGGGCATCAAGAACAAAACTTTGTCTCAGAAAAAAAAAAAAAAAAAAAAAAAAAGATTGTAGTACCAAGCCAGCCCTTGCTGTTGTGTTGTATGAGTAGTTTTAGAAGCTTTGACTTCTAAGGACTTACCCAAAGAAATTACTTTTGTGACTCAGGAACTCATATTTTCTGGGTCTTCTCTGAAAAGTTCTCATGACTTATATATGAGGATTTAAATCTTGTAACACCTGATAGAATATTTCATTGCAATTAAGTAAGGGAAGAAACCAGAAATAAAAAATTATGTTAAGAACAAATGACATTTGTGATCAAAGAATGATGATTAGAGACATCTATCTGTCCAATCTCTGTTGAAAATTACTTTGATTATTCTTTCTCCCTTATAACACTTGCTCTAGTGTCATTTAAGAAATTGGTAGCAAATGAGCAGCTCCAATAAGACAGTGCACAGATAAAAGTGTAAGACTGGATGTCAGATTTTGTTAACAAGAACTGCTTTATTGTTCTAAAGCAGATTTTTTTACTATCTGTGCAGGTAATTTTTTTTTAACCTTGAAGTAAGATTATTCCTGGATCTTCTGATTAAAATATCTTATCCTGTGCCCATTGGATGCTCAACAATTAATAGTCTTTCTTTTCTCAATTGTGCAATTAGGGTTGAGGCCAACTCATAATTTGGATGAACAAAGTCAATGAATATCATGAACATAATTCCAAAATGTTCCCTGTTAATGTGAGTAATTTCTCCATTCCCATGAGATGATGTAACAGGCTGCAACAGTGGGCCTGCCTTATGATGTGATTTCAAGAAATTGCTTTCTTTTCTCAAAGCGGTATCTTCTCTCCTATACACCTGCTAGGAAACTGTGAACATTTTTTCCACAGAGTAAAACTTCACTTTTGTCTACCTTGCAGGCAGGGATAACTGCACAGCGAGATGTGTAAATGACAAATAGCAGAATCTTACCTATGAGAAGTTTAGAGGGAGATGGCCCGAGACAGAAGTATACAGTGTCATTGACAGGCAAAGGGAAGGCACAGAAAGGAAGCTGGCACCAGTGAGGAAAATCTTGGCCTTTTAGGGTCCAGAGTTGGGCAATTCTATAGAAATAACGCCTGCTTCAATACATTCTTGACTAATAAAAAGAGAAGTGATCAATACAAAACTCAATGAGTTAAATATTGTCTTCTACACAAACATAGTCCTGGACTCCCTTACCACGGTGGCTTTGTCCCTGAGGATTTCTTTACCCTCTCCAGCTTTGTGTTCATAAGGCAAAGACTTCTGGAACTACATGACTTCATTCATGCTTTTTTTTTTTCTTTTTGGAGGACAGAGAGTAAGTAATTTCATGATTCTATTTATTCAGAAAAGGCTGGTAGAGATTAGATGTGTGGTTTCTGAGAGTCTGAGGGAGCCTGGGATGAGAAAGTGAAAGGACACCTCTTTCCTCAGCCACCGCGTGGAAACCCACTGGTTTCCCCTGTAGGGGACTCGCCATGGGGAGCCAGGGTAGGGGACAGAGGAGACTAAGAGGCCCTTCTGCTGCCTCCCAGTCTCCTGGCATCACCCCAGTTTCTGGATGAGTTTTCAGAATCAGGGGACAGCTACCTTTAAGGACAGAGCCACTGTGGTCTAATAAATCATGTCCTTATCCTCTATCCTAAAATGCCTTGGTCTAAAAAGAGAGATGGAGGTGGAGAGTGACACCTTATCAAGTCGTGCAGAATCATGCATGTGGAATAATTTCATAAGACGTCTTTGTAATTCAAATTTGAAAGTCTAGTTCAGAACATTTCCTTTTCTTACGTATTTTTTCATTTTGAAATTGTTTCTCCTACTAGTAATGCTCAAAGAAGACAAATTGCATCTGTTACCTTTGGATTTAGACAGCAGATATATTTATGGTTATGTTCCACTTTTGCTAGAGACCTAATACTTTAGAGAGATTCCATTCAGTTCTGTGTATTTACTCTGTGTCTAGCTAAGTGTCAGATATTGTAAGGATATAGTACCCACTAACAGTGTGATTCCTGCCTGCAGTAAACCTATTGTGTAACTGAAAGAGACCAAATGAATAGATGAAAATAATTAAAGAACACTCAAATGCTAACATATTTGAGGCTGACTTTATATAACATGTAAGGACTTGAGAGAAAGGAGAGATGGTGCAAACATGAGGAATGAGAGAAGGCTGCCGGGATGAGATGAACCTGGGCTGAGAGTGAGAATGAATTCAGTTTGAGGTGGACTGAGTTTAAGGGGCCTAGGAACTTTCAGATGAAGATGCCAGTGGGCACTGAGGTTTATGGATCTGGAGTTCAAGAAATAAATGAGGGCTGAAATTACAGATTCAGAACCATATAAGGTCACAAGTGCTGGTTGGTGTCTGATATGCAAGTAGATGAGGTCATTCAAGGTGAGTGTGTAGAGTAAGAGGAACTTGAGGAATAAACACACATATGTTTACATGCACACACACATGCTTACCTGCACACACATAGTGACAAAGAAAGGGAAGCCAACACTCTTTCTCAAAATGACACATTTTGTATTTCTTTTCTAAGTAGGAGAACAGGACAGATTAGTGCCAGTACCAGCCACTCCAAAAACATACCAAATGGTAAAAAGCACCAACACAATGAAGAAACTGCATCATCTAATGGGCAAAACAACCAGCTAGCATCAAAATGGCAGAGTCAAATTCACACATAACAATATTAACCTTATAAAAAGTCAAAACCCATCGATGCGCTGTATCCAGGAAACCCATCTCACATGGAAGGACACACATAGGCTCAAAATAAAGGGATGGAGGAAGATTCACCAAGCAAATGGAGATCAAAAAAAGGACTTGCAATCCTAGTCTCTGATAAAATAGACTTTAAACAACAAAGATCAAAAGAGACAAAGAAGGGCATTACATAATGGTAAAAGGATCAATGCAACAAGAAGAGCTAATGATCCTAAATATATACACACCCGATACAGGAGCACCCAGATACATAAAGCAAGTTCTTAATGACCTACAAAGAGACTTGGACTCCCACACAAACCACACAACTTCATGGAAACTGAAAAACTGGCTGTTGAATGTTGACTGAATAAACAATGAAATGAAGGCAGAAATAAATATGTTCTTCAAAACCAACGAGAACAAAGACACAATGTACCAGAATCTCTGGGACACATTTAAAGCACTGTCTAGAGGGAAATTTATAGCAATAAATGCCCACATGAGAAGCAAAGAAAGATCTAAAATTGACACCCAATCATCAAAATTGAAAGAGCTAGAGGAGAAAGATTTAAAAACAAAACAAAACAAAACAAAGCAAAACTCAAAAGCTAGCAGAAGCCAAGAAATAACTAAGATTGGAACAGAACTGAAGGAGACAGAGACACAAAAAAAAAACCCTTCAAAAACTTAGTAAATCCAGGAGCTGGTGTTTGAAAAGATCAACGAAATAGACAGACCACGAGCCAGATTAATAAAAAAGAGAAGAGAGAAGAATCAAATAGATGCAATAAAAACGATAAAGGGGATATCACCACCAATTCCACAGAAATACAAACTACAATCAGAGATCATTACAAACAACTCTATGCACATAAACCAGTAAACCTGAAAGAAATGGATAAATTCCTGGACACTTGTACCCTCCCATGCTTAAACCAGGAAGAAGTAAAAACCCTGAATAGACCAATAACAAGGGTTGAAGTTGAGGCAGCAATTAATAGCCTACCAACCAACAAAAGCCCAGATCCAGATGGGTTCACAGCCAAATTCTAGCAGACATAGAAAGAGGAGCTGGTACTACTGCATCTGAAACTATTCAAAACAATACAAAAAGAAGGAATCCTTCCCAAATCATTTTATGAGACCAAAATCATCCTGATACCAAAACCCAGCAGAGACTCGAAAAGAAAACTTCAGGCCAGTATTCATGATGAACATAGATGCAAAAATCTGCAATAAAATACTGGCAAACTTATTGCGATAGCACATCAAAAAGCTTATCCACCACCATCGAGTAGGCTTCATTCCCAGGATGCAAGGCTGGTTCAACATACGAAAGTCTATACACATAATCCACCACATAAACAGAACCCAAAACAAAAACCACACGATTATCTCAATAGATGCAGAGAAGGCCTTCAACAAAATTCAACAGCCCTTTATGTGAAAAATTCTCCATAAACTAGGTATCAGTGTAATGTATCTCAAAATAATAAAAGCTATTTACAGCAAACTTACAGCCAGTATCATACTGAATGGGCAAAAACTGGAAGTATTTCCTTTGAAATCTGGCAATAGAAAAGGATACCCTCTCTCACCATTTCTATTCAATACAGTATTGGAAGTTCTTGACAGAGCAATGAGGCAAGAAAAAAAAATAAAGGGTATTCAATTAGGAAAGGAGGAAGTCAAATTGTCTCTATTTGCAGATGACATGATTGTATATTCAGAAGACTCCATTGTCTTAGCCCAAAATCTCCTGAAACTGATAAGCAACTTCAGCAAAGTCTCAGGATACAAAATCAACATGCAGAAATCACAAGCATCCCCATATAACAATAACAGACTTAAAGAGAGTCAAATCAAGAATGAACTGCCATTCACAATTGCTATAAAGAGAATAAAATGTCTAGGAATACAACTAACAAAGTAAGTAAAGGACCTCTTCAAGGAGAACTACAAATCACTGCTCAAGGAAATAAGAGAGGATACAAACAGATAGAAAAACATTCCATGCTCATGGTTAAGGAGAATCAATATTGTGAAAATGACCATACTGCCCAAAGTAATTTATAGATTCAATGCTACCTATGACCCTGCTGACAGAACTGGAAAAACCACCTTAAACTTCATATGGAACTAAAAGAGAGCCCATATAACCCAGTCAGAGCTAAGCAAAAAGAACAAAGCTGGAGGCCACACGCTACATGACTTCAAACTATACTACCAGGCTACAACAGCGTGGTACTGGTACCAAATCAGAGACATAGACCAATGGAACAGAACAGAGGCCTCGGAGGCAACACCACACATCTACAACTATCTAATCTTTGACAAACCTGACAAAAACAAGCAATGGGAAAGGATTCCCTGTTTAATAAATGGTGTTGGGAAAACTGGCTAGCCATGTGCAGAAAGCAGAAACTGAACCCCTTCCTGACACCTTGCACTAAAATTAACTCCAGATGGATTAAAGGCTTAAATATAAGACCTAACACCATAAAAACCCTAAAAGAAAACCTAGGCAAAACCATTCAGGACATAGGCGTAGGCAAGGACTTCATGAGTAAAACACCAAAAGCATTGGCAACAAAAGCCAAAATAGACAAATGGGATCTAATTAGACTCCAGAGCTTCTGCAAAGAAAAAGAAACAATCATTAGAGTGAACTGGCAACAAACAGAATGGGAAAATGTTTTTGCAATCTACTCATCTGACAAAGGGCTAATATCTGGAATTTACAAAGAACTAAAACAGATTTGCAAGAAAAAACAAACCCATTAAAAAGTGGGAGAAGGATATGCACAGACACTTTTCAAAAGAAGACATATATGAGGCCAACAAACATACGAAAAAATGCTGATCATCACTGGTCATTAGAGAAATGCAAATCAAAACCACATTGAGATACCATCTCAGGCCAGTTAGAATGGTGATCAATAAAAAATCTGGAGACAACAGATGCTGGAGGGGATGTGGAGAAATAGGAACACTTTTACACTGTTGGTGGAAGTGTAGATTAGTTCAATGATTGTGTGGCAATTTCTCAAGGATCTAGAAATAGAAATTCCATTTGACCCAGTAATCCAAAGGATTATAAATCATTCTATTATAAAGGCACATGCACATGTATATTCGTTGCGGCACTGTTTACAATAGCAAAAACCTGGAACCAACCCAAATGCCCATCGATGATAGACTGGACAGGAAAAATGTGGCACACATACACCATGGAATACTATGCAGCCGTAAAAAATGATGAGTCCATGTCCTTTGTAGGAACATGGATGAACCTGGAAACTATCATTCTCAGCAAACTCACACAAGAACAGAAAATCAAACACCGCATGTTCTCACTCATAGGTAGGTGTTGAACAATGAGAACACATGGATACAGGGAGGGGAGCACTACACACTGGGGTCTGTTGGGGGGGTCTGGGGGAGGGACAGTGAGGGGTTGGGAGTTGGGGAGGGATAACATGGGCAGAAATGCCAGATATAGGTGATTGGGATGGAGGTAGCAAATCACATTGCCATGTATGTACCTATGCAACAATCCTGCATGTTCTTTACACGTACCCCAGAACGTAAAGTGCAATAAAAAAAATATAGAAATATATATATAGATATATATATAAAATATATTATATATATTATATATAGAAATATATAATATAAAATATATTATATATATTATATATAGAAATATATATAAAATATAAAATATATTATTATATTATATATAGAAATATATATAATATATATAGAAAATTTATATTATATATATGTATATATATAGAAAATATATATTATATATATGTATATATATAGAAAATATAGAGAAGTAAATCTCCAGGTAAAAGTGGTTTCTTTCTTTTTTTGTACTAATACACAGGAAGTAGGATTGTAATGAGAGACATACATACAGACCAGGATGGCCTCCTGTGTGTCCAGAGAACAGATGAAAAGTTAAGGTTTTATTGAGGAAAGAGAAGTTGATAAAAGGTTGTTTTGAAATTTCATTGGTGGTCGATGTCTTTCGGGAGCGGGCAAGCTTTGCTAAGTGACAGTGGTGGCATTGCTAGGTAAAACTTCTAATCTCAAAGTCATAGCAACTGTATCTTTGGATTGAGTTTGTAAAACAGTATGTCAGGCAAATGTTTTTGCATAAGTGGCTAGCTGTTCTTTTGATCATTCCTGTTATCAGGCAGATCGTATCATGAGAGCCTTCCCACCATGATCTTCCCTGGCTCTGTTTTGCCAGAGTTTGACATAAGTGACTCCATTTTAAATCTCACAACTACTCTTCAAAAAATCAATAAATCCAGGAGATGGTTTTTTGAAAAGATCAATAAAATAGACAGGCCACTAGCCAGATTAATAAAAAAGAAAAGAGAGAATAACCAAATTGATGCAATAAAAAACGATAAAGGGGATATCACCACAGATTCCACAGAAATCCAAACCATCATCAGAGCTTATTACAAACAAGTCTATGCACATAAACTAGTAAACCTGGAAGAAATGGATAAATTCTTGGACACCTGCATCCTCCCAAGCCTAAACCCGGAAGAAGTCGAAACCCTGAATAGACCAATAACAAGGTCTGAAGTTGAGGCAGCAATTAAGAGCCTACCACCCAAAAAAAGCCCAGGTCCAGATGGGTTCACAGCCAAATTCTACCAGACATACAAAGAGGAGCTGGTAGCATTCCTTCTGAAACTATTCCAGATGATCCAAAAGGAGGGAATCCTTCCCAAATGATTTTATGAGACAAACATCATCCTGATACCAAAACCCGGCAGAGACTCAACAAGAAAAGAAAACTTCAGACCAATATCCATGATGAACATAGATGCAAAAATCTTCAATAAAATACTGACAAGCCGATTGCAACAGCATATCAGAAAGCTTATCCACCATGATCAAGTAGGATTCATCCCAGGGATGCAAGGCTGGTTCAACATACCCAAGTCCATAAACGTAATTCACCACATAAACAGAACCAAAGACAAAAACCACATGATTATCTCAACTGATGCAGAGAAGGCCTTTGACAAAATTCAACAGCTCTTTATGCTAAAAACCCTCAATAAACTAGGTATTGACGGAACGTATCTCAAAATAATAAAAGCTATTTAGGACAAACCAACAGCCAGTATCATACTGAATGGGCAAAAATCGGAAGCATTCCCTTTGAAATCTGGCACTAGACAAGGATGCCCTCTCTCACCACTCCTATTCAATATAGTACTGGAAGTTCTAGCCAGAGCAATCAGGCAAGAAAAAGAAATAAAGGGTATTCAAATAGGAAAGGAGGAAATCAAATTGTCTCTATTTTCAGATGACATGATTGTATATCTAGAAGACCCCATCGTCTCAGCCCAAAATCTCCTGAAACTGATAAACCACTTCAGCAAAGTCTCAGGATACAAAATCAACGTGCAAAAATCACAAGCATTCCTATACACCAGTAACAGACTTAAAGAGAGCCAAATCAAGAATGAACTGCCATTCGCAATTGCTACAAAGACAATAAAATACCTAGAAATACAGCTAACAAGGAACGTAAAGGACCTCTTCAAGGAGAACTACAAGACATTGCTTAACAAAATAACAGAGGACACAAACAGATGGAGAAACATTCCATGTTCATGGTTAGGAAGAATCAACATCGTGAAAGTGGCCATACTGCCCAAAGTAATTTACAAATTCCATGCTATTCCCATCAAGATTCCAATGACTTTCTTCACAGAACTGGAAAAAACCACCTTAAACTTCATATGGAACCAAAAGAGAGCCTGCATAGCCAAGTCAATTTTAAGCAAAAAGAACAAAGCAGGAGGCATCACACTACCGGACTTCAAACTACACCACAAGTCTACAGTAATCAAAACAGCATGGTACTGGTACCAAAACAGAGATATAGACCAATGGAACAGAACAGAGGCCTCAGAGGAAATACAACATATCTACAACCATCTGATCTTTGACAAACCTGACAAAAACAAGCAATGGGGAAAGGATTTTCTGTTTAATAAATGGTGTTGGGAAAACTGGCTAGCCATGTGCAGAAAGCAGAAACAGGACCCCTTCCTGACACCTTACACCAAAATTAGCTCCAGATGAATTAAAGACTTAAACATCAGACCTAACACCGTAAAAACCCTAGAAGAAAATCTAGGCAAAATCATTCAGGACATAGGCGTAGGCAAGGACTTCATGACCAAAACACCAAAAGCAATGGCAACAAAAGCCAAAATAGACAAATGGGACCTAATCAAACTCCACAGCTTCTGCACACCTAAAGAAACAGTCAGTAGAGTGTATTGGCAACCAACAGAATGGGAAAAAATTTTTGCAGTCTACCCATCTGACAAGGGGCTGATATCCAGAATTTACAAAGAACTAAAACAGATCTACAAGAAAAAAACAAACAAGCCCATTCAAAAGTGGGCAGAGGATATGAACAAACACTTTACAAAAGAAGACATACAGGAGGCCAGCAAACATGGAAAAATGTTCATCATCACTGGTCATTAGAGAAATGCAAATCAAAACAACATTGAGATACCATCTCACACCAGTTAGAATGGCGATCATTAAAAAATCTGGAGACAACAGATACTGGAGAGGATGTGGAGAAATAGGAACACTTTTACACTGTTGGTGGGAGTGTAAATTAATTCAACCATCGTGGAAGACAGTGTGATGATTCCTCAATGACCTAAAAATAGAAATCCCGTTTGACCCAGCAATCCCATTACTGGGTATATATCCAAAGGATTGTAAATTATTCTACTATAAGGACACATGCACACGAATGTTCATTGCAGCACTGTTTGCAATAGCAAAGACCTGGAAGCAACCCAAATGCCCATCAATGATAGACTGGATAGGGAAAATGTGGTGCATATACACCATGGAATATTACGCAGCCATCAAAAACGATGAGTTTGTGTCCTTTGTAGGGACATGGATGAATCTGGAAACCATCATTCTCAGCAAACTGACACAAGAGCAGAATATCAAACACCACATGTTCTCACTCATAGGCAGATGTTGAACAATGAGAACACATGGACGCAGGGAGGGGAGCACTACACACTGGGGTCCGTTGGGGGGAAATGGGGGAGGGATGGGGGGTGGGGAGGTGGGAAGAGATAGCATGGGGAGAAATGACAGATACAGGTGAGGGGAAGGAAGGCAGCAAACCACACTGCCATGTGTGTACCTATGCAATGATCGTGCATGTTCTTCACATGTACCCCAAAACCTAAAATGCAATAAAAAAAAAATCTTACAACTTTCACAGTAAATGCTTAATATCCATCTAGGACGAACTTGTACTCGAGTTGCTAAAGAATTAAAATATCACCTGGAGAATGCGTAGCTTCATCTGCATTCTGATATTATTTTGAGGGAAAAGATACGATTATTTGTTTTCCCAAAATAAGCATGATGAATAAAAGGAAATAATGTATTTCTGCTGGTACTGTGGCATAGGAATTTACTATGAAGCTTTCATGGAAAATGGACTATCTGTGATTGGAAGTATTATTATTTATGTAATTTGTTAATGACAATGAGTTTGGAAAAACTGTACAACTTCCCTTGGAGAAATTGTCTATTTCACTTTCTATATATATATATATATATATATATTTAAAGTTTGACAAGATTATGGAAGATAACTCCAAAGTAGATCACTTGGCACTGTGTGACTAGCTGAAGCTAGAAATGTGTTAAAGGTGCAGGTACTGACAGTGGCAGGAAGCCATGGACACATGGGCATGAGGACAATGGTTAGTGGGGAGAGTGGGACAGACCTCAGGGAGCAAAAATGCATAAAAATTACACCCAATATGGCGTCTTTGCCCAGCCCCAGTATCTCCTCTGTGGTTTCTGCCTGAGGAAAATAATCACATAAATTTGATCACAAAGAGGCCATCGGGATTATTTCTGGGTCATCTATTCTTCTCTATTAACATACTCAGGAAAAGATCTAATCTAATTTCACACAGATGTGTGTTTGTGTGTTTGTATTTGTGTGTACTTATGTTCTTGTGTATATTTTTGTGTCTGTGATTACGTGTATTCGCATATATGTTTGTGTGTTGTGTTTGTGTGGTTGTATTTACGTGTGTGTGTGCCTTCAGTTCTATAACTCTGCCCTATCCCCTGTGTCAACTGAAAAATTATATCATTTATAAATTTAGAAGGGAGACTTTATTTTTTATAACGGGTTACAGCCTACAAAATGGCCATTCTGACAGGCTGGGATGCATTGCCTCTAGCACAGGTCAAAAAGCAGGCACTTCACAGGAGGGGAGGGAGGAACAAGAATTTGTGCTAAATGGGCTGGGCAAGTGCATGTATTTAACAGGTTATAGGAGGAGGTATGAACGTTCACGAAGGGGTTAGGATATGTTAGGAGGAGGTATGAATATTCATAAAGGGGTTCAGTGTGATGCAGACATACTGAACAAACATGCATGTTACATGGGTCCCACGTTCACTTTGAGGTGGAGACTTAACATTTAAGGGTATTATAATTAGGTCCTCTATTTCAAGAGGTGAAGCAGGGACGTGAAGGCACTCGGTGCACAGCCTCTGTAAAACCAGCCAGAATCAGTTCATAGTCGGTGGTTTTTCATCGGGAGAAAGTTACATAAATCAGTGTATTGTGCAATCAAAGCTCTAGTTATGGTTGTAGAACAGGAGGGCTCAGTCAGTCAGTGTCTGGCGGTGGGCGAGCTGCAATTGTTTTAACACTGCGTGTTTCAAGGCCAGTGCTTGTTAGCTGCCGGAGAAAAAGACAAACCCGTGGCAGTTACGACATCGTTATTCTTTAAGTGCAGGAGTGCGGGACTTAACCCTTGTCTGGCATGGCCTTAGGTCCTGTTTATGATTTGGTAACTTATTGCCACAAAGAGTCTGTTCCTTCAGTCTTATGGTCTCTATTTTAACATTAATGCTGGTCAGCTGTTGTGTCTTAACCACAAAAGGCAGTGGGCATAATGAGGCGTGTCTTTCCTCTCATCCTGCCGTGGCTGAGATCTCTGGGGTCCTCTTGGCCAAGAAAGGGGAGGCCCAGTCAGTCAGCTGGGGGCCTTAGGTTTTGGTTTTTGTTTCTCACCTGGGAATCCAGACTGTCAATTTAGATGTGCAACAGGCATCTCAAACTTCACATGGTCAAAAAGAGAATACTCAATGTCAGCCAATCACCTTCTACCTCCTTCTCCCCCAGTCTCCCAGATTTCTTAATAGCCCTATTTTTTCCAGTTTCTGAAGGCAGAACTCTTGAAAATAATGACAGTTCCTTCCTTCCCCTCTGTTTACACATCTGTCCGTAAGCCAGTTCTGTGACTCTGCCTCCACCTACCTCAAATCTGCCTCCTTTTCTCCCTTTCTTCTGCTAGTCCCTTGTCCAAGCCTCCAGTCTCTCCCTTTGATGGACTGCCCGTGGCAGCTTCCTCACTAGCTCCCTGGGAGCACATTTGCCTTTCTATGCACCATTTCTCACAGCAGCCAGAATGGAACGTTGGAAAATATCATCCAGATCATAGTCCCCTCTGCTGGCGATCTACTGACACCTTTCCATTGTACTCAGAAGAGGATTCTGACTCTTCACCCTGGCTCCCAGATCCCCGTGTGATCCAATATCAACCTGCCTTGACTGAAGCAAACCTCCGCTACCCACCACACCCACGGCAGCATGGGCCGCCTTCTTTTTGATCTTCAAGTAGCCAACCTTTTTCCTGCCTAACTGGCATTTCCTGCTCTAGGTGGAATTGCTTTCTGATGTGCGTTGCCCCCAGTCATCACAAGACTAGCTTATTCTTGTCAACTGAAGCTCAGATCAAATTTCCCCTCAGTATTCCCTGTCACATCATCCTATTTTGTCTCTACCTAGCAGATAACCCCCATGATTTTCCCATCTCTTTATTATATCAATCAATCTATCCACCCATCCATTCATCTATCCATCTATCATGTATTTATCTCTTCCTTTACAGAGTAAAAGAGGTGCATGACTTTTCTGGGTCTTGTTTACTGCTGCCTCAAAGGAGCAGCACAGAGAAGGCAGGCACTGCACAGTAAAGTTAGAGAAGGCCAGAGAGAGGGATGTTACCATAAGGTGGGAAACGCCATGTTAAGGGAAAGCAGAGAATGCCACGGGAGTATCAAAGAGGGGCCAGCAACCTCACATGTGAGGACACCTCCTTGAAGAACTGGTACTTGACTTGTGTTGTTGAAGAATGAACAGATATACAGGAAGAGTAAATAGGTTGGTTCAGGACCATAAGTAAAGGCTGATTTATATCTTTAGGAGGGATACTTGCATGATGTCTTCAGGGAACTACAAATCTTTAAAATAGTACTAGAAAAAAACCCCTGGAATGCGGAGAGGAAAGAAATAAGCCTGAGACATTAGCAGGAGGTAGGAGCTAGAGTAGAAAGTCTTAAATGGTATTTTAAATTAACATTATTCTATTCTTTTTATAGTTGAAGAGTATTCTATGGTGTATATATACCATATATTCATTGGTCAATGGACATTTAGGTTGATTCCATATCATTGCTATTACGCATAATGTTGTAATAAACATGAGAGTGCAGGTATCCCTTTGATGTATACATTTCTCTTCCTACCGGTGAAACTGGAGGTCATTATGTTAAGTGAGGTAAGCCAGGCACAGAAAGACTGATGTCTCATGTCCTCACTCATGTGTAAGAGCTAAAAAACAATTGATCTCATGGAGGTAGAGAGCAGCATGATAGATATCAGTGTCTATGGAAAGTTTGTAGGTGGGAATGGGAGTTAAAGAGAGTTGGTTAGTGGGTGCTAACATTCAGTTAGACAGAACAAATAAGCCCCAATATTCATTAGCAAAGGTGGGTGACTATGATTAACAACAATGTATTGGGTATTTCAGATCAGCTAAAGGGAAGAACTTAAGTAGTCCTAACACATAGAAATGGTAAAAACTCAAGGTGATCCCAAGTACTCTGATCTGATCATTACACGTTTTACACATCTAACAAAATACGTGTACCCATAGATATGTAAAAAAATTTCGTGTCAATTAAAGTATTCTACAGGTGGCAGAGTCACATGGAAGTGCTTTTAATTCAGCAGATGGGAAGTTGGTTTAAGGAGGAAAAGTCTGGCAACAGAGATAACAATTAAGAGAATATTTAGCTAGTCCAGGCATGGTGTGATGTGCTTCTTACCCAGGAGAGTGGTTGTAGGACTGGGTGCAGAAAGGGACAAGAGACTTATCTAAGACATTAACAACACTGCTAAGTTGGAGACAGGGATGAGTGAAAGATAGTTGTGTAAAACAACACCAGATTTCGTATTGAAAAATTGGAAAGATGATGGAAGCATCACTCAAATAAAGAAGGAAATGCTAGTTTGAGAGAATGAGAAAGATCATGAGCTGAATTTTATGCATGTTAAGTTTGAAAAGTCTATGGATCGTTAAGAACTTTTAAATTAGAAAATTGAACAAGAGTTCCATTGTGGACTGTGGGTATAGGTGAGGAGGTGGAATGGGTCCATAGACCAATTAATATATACCAATTAATAGAATACTCTTCAGCCATGAAAAGAATATAATAACGTTCATTTAAAGTGCCATAGCTCCCATACAAGAGTGAGAACATGAGGAGGCACGCAATAAGTTAAGGTTGGAAATATAAGATTTGAGTATTGTCATCTAGGTGGTGGGTGCTAGGTAGAAAAAAGAATATAGGGTAAGGAGAGGGTCAAGCAAGGATAAATCCTTAAAAACAGAAAAATGCAAGTGTGGGAGGAAAGAGATGAAAAAGGAATTGTTATAGATGTAGGAGAACCATGTGACTGATAGCTCAGAATGCAGGGCAGACTTTTAAGGTTAGGGACCATTGGCAGTGTCAAATGCAAGGGAGAAATGTGGTAAGATAAAGTCCAAATATTATCTGCATCATCTGGAAGTGGGGTGTTTTGATGACCTTAGCAAAGGCAGTTAGTTGAGTGGCTGGGAGAGAAAACAGATTGCAGTGTGTTGAACATTGAATAGAATGGGAGAATTATGTCTGCAAGTAGGAGGAGCAACCCACTGTGAGACTTGGGGAAAGAATGGAAGGGAACATAGTATATTATTCATTGAGTGAAGGAGGCTGGGGAAATTCATGCTGTAAATGATGGAATTCATCCGTGATGAAGGAACAATCAGTCATGAGTGAAGAAGTAGAGACTGTAAAAGAGACAGTATACTTTGCAGTGGAGAACATGGATTCTGACATTACAGTTATGTGTTGCCACTACAGCTCATTAGCTACGTGACACTGGGAAAGTAGCTTATCCTCTGAGTTTCAGTTTCTTTATCTACAAAATGGGAATATCACTTCCTGCTTCATGGGACTATGAGAATTAAGGACCATTGTCACACATCTGAGGACAAGGTTTAGTAAAGGTTTGCTCAGGCAAATCTTGTCCTCAGATGTGTGATAAGGTTTAGTGCCATCCATACCCTCCATTGTCTATACCTGAGCAATCCTTTACTAAATGTTACCTGCTATTTTTGTGATGGTGGTTGTTCATCTTGAAGACCGTGGAGGATATCTGAGATTGTGATTAAGAAGTATTCGAAAACTAAATACAGAACTACCATATGATCCAGCAACCTCACTCCTGAGTGTTCATCCAAAGGAAAATACATCGGTATACCCAAGGGATACCTGCACTCACATGTTTATTGCAGCACTATTCACAGTAGCAAAGAGACAGAATTAATCTAAATGTCCATCAATGGATGAATGTATAAAGAAAATATAGTATATACACAATGGAATATTATTTGGCCATAAAAAATGAAATCATGTCATTTGCAGCAACATTGATGGAACTCATTATATTAAGTGAAATAAACCAGGCACAGAAAGGCAAGCATCACATGTTGTCACTCATATGCAGGAGTTAATAAAGTTAATCTCATGGAGGTAGAGAGTAGGATGATAGATACCAGAGGCTGGGAAGGATGTGTGGGTGTGGGCATAGGTAAGGAGGTAGAATTAAGAGAAATTGGTTAATGGGCACCAAATATAGTTAGATAGAAGAAGTAAGTTTTGATGTCTGATAAGAGTAAAGTGACTATAGTCAGCAACAATGTATTGTTTGTTTCAAAGTAGCTAGAGTAGAGGACTTTAAATATTACCAACACATAGAAATGATAAATACTCAAGGTCATGGAATATGCTGGCTTGATCTTTACAGATTCTCTGTATGTAACAGTATATCACTTATGCTCATTAATATGTAAAATACTGTACATAATTAAATTTAAAAATGAAAAAGACATATTTGAGAAGTAGTCGATGAAGGAACAATACAGATATTTTAAACATTTTATTCATAGATAAAAATACTATTGATGACCCAACTGGGATGAATAAGAAAGTAGTATGAGACAGAATGACATTTTTCCCCAAAGGTTCTTGATTGATTTCCATATGTTTATAATTGTTTAACCTTTTCAGGCAAATTCTGTAAGGACAGAAGTTTATATCTAGTTTTTTTCACCAATGTATTCCTGGCACCTAGATTACTGTCTTTAATTTTTGTCTGTCTTAAAAAACAACGGTCGGTTTGTAGTTATCGAAAACAGAAGCAGAAGTTCGTAATCTTGAAGGTGGTGGTTTGATTGAGGTTGTATTTGAAACCTGTTCTATCCTTGCCTTTTACCCAAACACAAAAAGCCTCTAAGTGACCCCCAGAAAAGCACTTAGGAATAATCCTACCTTATACAGTGTCAGCTTATAACTGCAAAAACAAAAAGGGGACAGAAATTCTAAGACCAGAATGTGGTGACTTAGATATATGATGTTGTGATGATATGATATGATGTGACATGCCATGCCATGCCATGACATGTATGTATAATACCTGTACCCTTAAGTGGCATGAGTGGCCACTGAAAATGCTGTTGTAAATTTCTTTCACCCTTGGGAGTCCTCATCTGAAAAGTGATGCTATCGTGAGCTGTATAATTGGATGTGATGATTAAATGAAATAACTGTAAAGTAACTGGAGTGCTTCTTGGCACAGAATGAATAATTGGTAAATTTCCTTCTTTTCTCTCCCTATCATCTAACAGTCTTTGGTTTTGGAAGAGATCGATCTAGAAAGTATAATAGAGATGGAATCATGTTGGTTTGAAATTCAGGAATTCTGAATTCTCATGCCATCCATATCATTCATTATCTATGCAACCTTAGGCAATCACAGTATCATCAATACAATGAAGAATAGCAATTTTTCCTATTTCTCCAGGGGGAATTGTTGTAAGGATCCAATGACATAAGGCATTAAATTCTGACTGAATGCCAGATGATACTATTTTGGTCCTCACAGCCACCTGTTGCCCAGATAGACATGCCTATCCTGAGATGACAGTCAACCACGGCTTTGAATTTTTTTTGGCAGTTTTAGGTCTCAAAGCTGATGGCACAAGAAACTCGGATGCTAACTTGAAATGCCGTATGCCACCCTTTACTTTTAATGAATTTCAAAACATCAGAATGTTCAAATTTTGTATTAGCTCTCCAGGGCTGTATAAGAAATTACCCAAAAATTATGTAGCTTAAAAAAAAACATTTACTGACTCAGTTTCTGTGAATCAGGAATGATGTCAGAACGTAGTCTGGGGCTGCAGTTATCTGAAGGCTTGAGTGGGGCTGCAGGATTTGTTTCCAAGGTGCTGCACTCACATGGCTGTGAGCAGGAGGCCTTTGGTCCATGGATCTTTCCTCCAGGGATGGAAGCTTAATGTTTTCCAGAGTGGCCAGTCCAAGAGAAAGAACAAGGAGTGGGACACAGTTCACTTTATGACCTAATCTTTGAAGTCACATGCCATTAACCCTTTTATGCCTGAGGTTACAATTTTTTGAATTTTTGCAATCAGACCTTGGTGATGACCTTGAGCAGGATATAAATTACTCCCACATGCTTAGCGTTCCAATAATGGAACACTAGGCATAAATGGCTACTACATTTTTTTTTCTATTTGTTAGAGGCCAGTTAAGTTCTGCAGCAAAGGGAAGTAGGGTGGAGACTAGGCTCCTTTTCTTGAAAGGAGTGTGAACGAATCTGGATGTATTTTTAACACTACCACATTGCTCTATAGTCTGTTAAAGAGTCCCCATGTGGCCTTTTGGTCATCTGCAGAGTGTGTGGCTGCCTGTGCTGATGACACACTTAACGTAGGAGACTCCTCCTTCTCTACTCATCTTCTCCAAGGGTCTCCATGGGACTCATTCTGCCTGCTTGCTCAAGTTCTCCCAGACGAGTTTGGCTTACGTTTATATAAGTGTTTTCATTTACTGCCTCCTTTAAAATGTAACATCTCTGGCAAAACAGAACGCAATGCTTGGCACAAGTAGGGGTTCCGTAAACATTAGTTCAATGTGCTGAAGTCTCCTGAACTCAAATGGGTTATCCAGTTCTTTCCAGTAGACAGATTTTGGGATGAGGAAGAGGAAGAGGACATAAAGACTTGGATAACAGGAATAAGGGAAGGGGACCAACTAGGGAAAAGATGCAGAATTAGGTGCTCAGAGCACAGCTTTGTGACTGCCTGTGTTTAGGGAGGGCTAGACTGTGGGACCCGAAGGTGGACTAGGCCTTGTGAAAAGCAGCGGTAGCAGCTTGAATGGTGGCAAGATGACCTAAAGAGGAAGAAGTACACTGGGGACATTTCTCAAAACCTGCAAAAGAGAGCTCTGCTCAGAGCTGGAGTTCAGGAATAGTACATAAAGAGTAAGTGGGTTCAGCAAGAGAAGAGAGGGTTATTATGAGAAATCTCTCCAAGTGGATCTTAGTTCTGGAGAAATACCATGTTGTAAATTCGTCTCAGACATTTAAAATGCATGTGATGCCATTCCGGCCCTGGCTGCTGATTCGGCCAGCATTTGCTGAGCAGCAATTGTGTGTCAGACACGGTTCTTGAGGCGTGCACATTTATGATCTCATTCAATCCTCACACACACTGTATGGGAAGTGTTAGTACTGTTTTCCTTTGATAAGAAGTGAGTGCCCTGGGAACTCAGGTGTCTTATTCAAGGTCACACAGCAAGGAGAATGGCTGGGATTTGAATCTAAGTTTTCGAACTTTATCATGCCACAACTTTCATTTCTGAAAATGAGAAATTACAAATGCAAATGTATCATGGATTAAATCACATGTCTTAAACTATAGCATCTACCTAAGAGAGAGACTAGGATTAGGTAAGCATTGGTCTTGAAAGCAGAGGTTTACTGTAGCAATGCTTAAAGTGAGAGTAATGATTTTATTTTAGGAGTTTGTTCTGCAAATTCAGTTCTGCCCCACTCAGAGCGTATGGTTGAATGTTCCCCCACACAAATCATCTACCTTTCTTGATCATCCACCTACACTCATACATCTTCTCCTGTATGAAAACTAATAACAATGTAACCACTACTATAGTCAAGCATAACACAATTACAAACTTTAAAGCCTTGATTTATGATTATATATTTAATTGAAATTTTAATAGAACAACTTGGTATCTTTCTCATGATCCTTACCAGTTAGAATTTACTCATTTTTCATCTTCCTTCAAGGAAAGAAAATATTTTCTCTTTGACCTTCGGTTTTTCTGGGTTCTTTGATATCTACCCCTGTCTTCCAGGCTTGTGTGCCATTCATTCATCCATGAATTCAGTAAACATTAATTCATTAATTAATTCTATAAACATTAACTTTTTCAGCATGTATTTATTATCTACTATGTGCTGAGTACTTTCCTGGTCACTAAAGAACCATGATGGATTGCAGGCCACCCACTCTGCTCATTTTGTGGATACAGAGACATTGTGTGAGACAACATAACTGTAAGAAACAAACGCAGCATAATAGGAGATATCATGGTATTTCATGTGGGATACAGTAGGGATGTGAAAATATACATACCTAATATTAGCAGTTCTGTTACATAGTCATCGTCTGTAATTCAGGCGTCCCCAAACTACGGCCCGCGGGCTGCATGTGGCCCCCTGAGGCCATTTATCCAGCCCCCCGCCGCACTTCATGAAGGGGCACCTCTTTCATTGGTGGTCAATGAGAGGAGCACAGTATGTGGTGACCATCCAATGGTTTGAGGGACAGTGAACTGGCCCCCTGTGTAAAAAGTCTGGGGACGCCTGGTCTATATGATATTCTGCTATTATATGTTGTTTTACCTACAGCGGATAGGCTATTTTCCAGAGGAGCAATCTGTTGGCTAGAAAGTAGGTATATTAGTCTGTTCTCATGCTGCTATGAAGGAATACCCAAGACTGGGTAATTTATAAAGGAAAGAGGTTTAATTGATTCATAATTCTGCATTGCTGGGGAGGCCTCAGGAAACTTACCATGGCAGAAGGCAAAGGAGAAGCAGGCATCTTCCTCGCAGGGCAGCAGAATGGAGTGACCACAGGCAGGGGAAGTGCCAGATGCTTATAAAACCATCAGAGCTCATGAGACTCACTCACTATCATGAGAACAGCATGAGAGAAACCCCTCCATGATCCAGTTACCTTCACCTGGTCCCACCCTTGACACGTGGAGAATTTGGGGATTACAATTCAAGGTGAGATTTGGGTGGAGACACAGAGCCAAACCGTATAAGTAGACCTTTCAGATGATCGTTGTGTTAGTGTGTGACTTGTTCCTCTGAGAAGCAGATTCCAAGACAGGATTAAACTTGCAGGAATTTTATTATGGAAAACACCTGTGAGAGAAATGCGGAAGGATCTAGGAGAAACTTGGAGAGCTGTTAGACCATCAGTCTAAGCCTCAGTGGAAAAGGGAGGGAAGGATGGCCAGGTGGAAGCATCCTGGACACTGTGCAGTCTCAGAAAGCAGGGCCGTTGAGAGATGGAGCCAATGTTTCTCTTCAGAGGAGCCCTCTGGTTTCCAGAAGGGGTCTGCTTTAAAATTCCTGCTGCATTTGTGGTCTGGGAGTGGCCCAGGAGAAGCCATCACTACTCAGGGGTTGGAACCTTGGTTGACTACTCCCTGTAGGAACAGGTCTGTGAGGCACATAACCCTGAGTTGGCACTCCAGGCTGAGCATTGGCGAAGAAGTGGTTGAAAGCAGTTTGGTGCATTTTAGGAGAATGACAAGCTGAATATGGCAAGATCATAAGGCGCCTTTTGGTTGGAGAAACAGGAAGACAAAATGGGAGAATACTGAGAAGTAATGCCAGAGAAATGCTCAGTACCCTAGACTCTGATATGATGAGTAGTCAGATCAGAGTCTAGTTATAGATCTAAGCAGTTTAGGCAATGAAGAGAAATTGGAGAATTTTAAGTAGGGAAGGGCTAAGTTATTTTTATTTCCTTCAAATAAATCAGTTAGTGGACATATTGGAATACGTGATAAGAAACAAGGAGATGAGTTGGAATGGAGTACGTTTTGAACTACAGCAGTGACAGTGGAAATGTGGAAACTAAGAAAATATTTGCAAAGTAGAATTAACATCACTGGATCATCAATTATGTGTGAGAAATCTCTGATTGCCTGGTTTCCGGTTGGACACTAGACAGGAGCCATTCTTTCAGTAAAAGATCGCATGAAGAGACACTGGTTTGGGGGAAAGCTAGTTAAGATTTGAACAGTGAAGCATTTTAGGTCTCTCAGATACTGTTTTATCCAACAGTCAAAAGATAACTCCTAGCTTGAAATGCCAACTTGGAAGTTGTAAGCCTTTCTTTTTCAGGGGCCATTTTTAGCAACCCTAATGGAGTCACTCAAGAACCTCAAATCTTGTAAAGGGAGGGTGTCTTAGTCTGTTCTAGCTGCCATAACAAAATACCTCAGATTGGGTAATTTATAAAGAACAGATACGTATCCCTCATGGTTCTGGAGGCTGGGAAGTCCAAGTTCAGGGTGGCAACAGGTTCAGTGTCTGGAGAGGACCCATTCCTTATAGACGGCAGCTTCTTGTTGGGTCATCACATGAGAGAAGGGGCAAAAGGGTTTCTGCAAGCCTCGTTTTTAGAGCCACTACTCACATTCATGAGGGTGGAGGCCTCATGACCTCATCACCTCCCAAAGGTTCCACCTCTTAATATTATGTAACTGGGGATTAGGGTTCAAAATATGAATTTTGTGGATGGGAGTATAGACATTTAGACCATAGCAAAGGATATTGATCAGCTTGCTTCTCTTGAATCTTGGCATCTCCTTTGACCTTTGTCAGCTTAGCAGAAGTTTAGTATATAAATCTAAGTCTGGTATCTATACTACAGGTCTAGTATATAAATTGGTGTAATGCCTACAAGATCACAAGATTCCAAGACAAGTAAGTTTTTCACCAAATGAACAAAGTGTCCTATCAGCCTTGTTCTTGTCTTTGCCTTTCTCTGTTTTTGTTTTGTTTCGTTTTGTTTTGTTTTTTAAGTGTCCAAGAGCACCCTTATCTTTGGGCCTCTAATGAGAGATGGGGAGACATTGTCTGACTTTCTTGAACCAGCCATGTGGAACTCACCCACAGAAATCATCAGAATCTCTAAGAAAATAACATGCTTTGGCTTTAAACTTCATTTCCATTGTTTAAGTTTCATGACATTAATTCAGGCAACGTAAACATTTCCAACAAAACTTCTATGCATAAATCACAGTCTTGGGGGAATGGGAAGAGATGGAAAGATTGCTGTGATTCTGTGAAATGTGAAGAAGGTTTCAAAATAGCATATTAAAAATCACCTCTGTATGCCAGGAGACATGCTATGTGCTTTATATCCTTCCTCTTCTTCCTCCTCCTTCTCTGTTATTTTTGAATCTTCTTTTAATGCACTAAATCTTTCATTATAAAGCCACTCTGGGGTTCAAAATAAATAAAATGGTTTTTCATCTTGTTAAACATAAAAGTCTGATCTTGTGTCATGGCCTGTAATGCCCAACCTACACCTAAACGTTTTGATTATCTCTTTGCATTCCTTCCAGTTTCTCACCCTTCTTCCCTGGGCTCCAGCCACAGTGGTTTCTTAGCTGTTCCTTGCAGACCTCCGTGGAACTCTTGCTTTAGAACTTTGCACTTGTCAGTCCTTCTGCCAGGTCTTCTTCCCCTGACACCCATGTGCCAAATGGCCGTTTCCCAGTGGGACCTTCCCGTATCACCCTACTTAAAATTGCAGCTCCTGCTTTGACATCCTCCATATCCCTTCTCCTGTTTTATTTTTCTTCATAGCCTTTATCACTTTCCAATGTACTATATAATTTATTTATTTTTCTTCATCATGAGTCTCTCTGTATCATAAGGCATGGGTTTTTGCCACTTTGATTTTCTGCTGTGTTTTCAGCATATTAAAAGAGTACCTAGCTCTAAATCTGTGTAAGGGGTAAATATTAACATTCCTATTCACATGTAAAGGGATTGGGCTGAGAAAGCTTAAGTAATTTGCCCAAATCACAATTCATAAATTGCAAGGTTTAAATTCAAATTCAAATCTGTCTGGTCCCAAGGTCCATGGGCTTTCCATCACGCTGTGGCTTCCTTCAGTTCCAAACAGTGGAATGCTTTCATAAAATCAAGTCGAGGCTTCTTGACAGTGAGCTGCTGCTTTCCAGACTCTGGATTTTAGATCGGGGAGTCAGACCGTGAGAGACCCATGTCAGAGGCCAAGAGAGGAAATAAACACCATCAACAGAACAGCGGGATTTGCAGGCTAACCCCATCGGTACTTCATGAGATCACTGAACGCCTTCTTCCTAACTCTCAGGCTGGATTGCCTGCACAAAGACGGGGGAAAAACTGGTGACACACTCGAGCCCTCCAAGAGTTCCATTTAGATTGCATGCACAGATGTCTAATTGGAGTTCTCTGTTTATTAACATAAGCTGCTTTGCCATTCCGAAATGGCAGTTAATCAAAATATTGCAAATGATGCACCTTAAGAAATGTCACTCTTTATCATGATTGCATTTCCATATTTTTTCCATGAGCGTGTGCTGTGTGTGTGTGTGTGTGTGTGCATGTGTGTGTGCATGTTCAATGCTTTTAAAAGTCTGCTCTACTAAGACCAGCCGCTGGTGGTGGGATGTGTCTGAATCTATGTTCAGAGGATCTGGCAGAGGCAGTAGGAGCCACAATCCGTGCAGCTTTATGTACCCGCACATAACCTACATTTCTACAGCAACTGGTTAGGAACAGAGCGATTTCCTGGCATTTGCAGCTCACACAGAGCTCTGGAGAGCCTTTCTCCCTTCCCTTTCTGTGTCTGTCACCAGGGAGGAAAGGTCATCAGCTGGAAGCAGATAATTATGCTGCCTCAGGAACTGGCGTTTTCCTCTGAGGACCGCTGGAATGCAATTCATTTCTTCAGTCTTTCTTCTTGAGTATTAACAAAATCAACAAAAAGGATTTGCTTCCCACCAGGACTTGCCAGCATTGGATGAGAGCAGTCAGCATGAATTTTAATCAGAGTGACTGTTTTTCAGCCCCAAGTTTTCCATAATCAATTTCTTTTTATCTATTAATTGAAAGTGAATATTTATAGAGTTTAAGAAATGATGGATCCTAACACCTTGAATCCCACTCAGTCACTTTCCGGGCTAAGCTACAGTGCTCCTCCGTAGAACCCAGACTTACGTAAGGGGTGCATTCGAAGATGATTTTCTTTCTTTTATTATGTTTTTCTGTTCAAGTGATTCACCCTGTGGTTTCTTTAAATAGGTCAGCTAGTGCTGCAAATTAATTTACACAAGAGGGAGTCAAATTTTCATTTCTCTTTTTTAAAAAGAAGATTCATACTGAAGATAGGATTCATGTGGATTTTCTTAAATTTGCTTTTCTTTTTACTGTGCCTTGTGGTTTTGCTTTACGTTGTTTTGCTCCAGCTACTCTTACGTTTGTGAGGTGTGTGAAGGAGAGACCTGCCCACCTGGGACACTGATTACACTGGCTCTGTAACTCCCTTTGTGATCACAACAGCCCAGTGCTGGTGGTGTTTGAATAGGGATAAACATATAGGCCCTTTTTTTTTTTCTGGGCTTTGGTGTGAGGTGTCAGCATTTCAGAAGACTGCTGAGATGAAAGCAAACCGTTTCTTGGTTACTTTCGTCCTGCTTGGCACTCCATCACACCTTTCTTCCTTTTTATTCACTGGCTCAACTGCTATGGCTGCCATAACAAAGTACCAAAAATCGATGACGTCAACAACAGAAAGGGGATCTCTTGCAATTCTGGAGGCTAGAAGTTCAAGATCAAGGCGTGAGCAAGGTTGTACTCCCTCTAAAGGTGCAAGAGAAGGGTTTGTTGAGGCCTCGCTTCTGACTTCTGATAGAGCTTTGGCTTGTGGTAGCAGACCTCAAATCTTCACATGACCTTCTTCTTGTACATGCTCCTCTGTGTCCAAATTTGTCCTTTTTATAAGGACACCAGCTATGTCAGATTAGATGTCACCCTATTCCAGTATGACTTATCTTAACTAATTATATCTACAATGACTATTTCCTAATAAGGTTGCATTCTGAGACACTGAGTATTAGGACTTCAACATATAATTTTGTGGGAGGGGGACATAATTCCACAATAACACTGACTATTAGTTATCAATTGTTGCCTAATAAATTACTCAAAAACTTAGTGGCTTCAAATAACATTTCTTATCTCACAGTTCCTATGGGTCCAGAATCCAGGCATGGCCTAGCATAGCTTACCTGGGTTCTGGTCTCTAGCTCTGAGTTTCTCCTGAGGCTTTAATCGAGGCTGTTACTGTCGTAAGGCTCAACAACGGGGAGTCTGCTTCCAACCTCACTCAAGCAGTTGCTTGAAAAAATCCACAAGAATTTGGTTCCTTGTGGGTTGTTGGAATGAGGGCCTAAGTTCCTGTTGAACTCCAGGCCAGAAGCATCTCTAGTCATGAGAAACTCACAACGTACAGCAATCCACAATGATCACAGTGAACATGCAAGAGGGCAAAAGAGGAAAAAGATGGAAATCACAGTATTGTGTAACCTAATCTTGGAAATAATGATATGATTCATATTCTATTTGTTAGAAACAAGTCATCAGACCCAGCCTACACTCTAAGAGAGGGTAGGACATGGATCCCAGGATTCAGGAACCTTTGAAAGCCATTTCAGAAGCTGCTACCTTGTTCCATCCTCTGAGTCATCCTTTTTCATGAAAACTAGAGTGTGTTTGTCACTGATTCATTTACTTGACTTACTCCTTGCCATTAAAATTTCTGGGGTCTACTAATCTTTTTTCATTTTGCACTGTCTCTGCTACTTTTGGTCCAAAACAACAGTGTTTCTGCTGGTGTCATTATCTTAAAAACATTGTAGGATTTCTGTGAATCTTATTTGAGTTTACTGTACTAGAAAAAAGTTATACTCACAAATCTCTCCAAGAAAAGCCCTTCTCCACCTTTGGGGCCTGGTCAGAAGCCTGAGAGATCATGTCTTGATGCTTCCCAGCCATCTGATTGCTCCATTGAGACCATCAGTAAGACACACCTTTCATCTCTTTAAAAGGCTCTCTGTGAGACAGAGTAACATGCTGATCCTTTGATCTTTTTGAAGTCTTAACCAGTAGTTATGCAGTCTTAGCCTTGGCTGTATGTCTAGACTGCATTTTCCTGAAAGTACTCAAAAGTCATTTCTTAATTCGAGCATCTTTTGCTGTCCAGAGAGATTGGGGCTTTTCAAATCATCAAGTCTTGGTTCTTTCATGTTTAACAATTCTTCCTTCAATTTATCAGTCTTACAGTTTACCACAAGCAGCACAAAAAAAGCCAGACAGCACCTTCAGCCCTTTGCTTGAAAATCCCAGCTTGATCACCAAGTTCATTAGTGCTGGCCAGGGCAGAGTTGTGAGGTTGAAAATAGATTCAATTGGCCCCTCCCATACATGTGTGCCTCCCTGTGGCACCCCCACCCTAACCTGTCCTTCCCCCTCCACCACTGGCTTCATCATTTCTTGCAGTTTTTGACTACATAGGCAAATCTCCAACACCCAGCCTGACGCGTCTTATTTCCAATAGCTCCAATATATGAAATTCAATTTCTTGGACACTTGGAAGTCTGTGATGATAGAGATTCATCATAGAAGCAAATCACTGATAACGCTTTGGTTGGCTAATGTTGTTCCCTCTACCTTATCTCAGTTAAAAGGTGTAAAATAGTCTTTAAGGAGTAGTAAAGTCATATGATAATATAAAGTAATAATTCTAATAATTTCTACCTGAATAGCTTTACAACTTCCTTACCATTTACAAAGGGCTTTCTTTCACTCATTTATTCTTCGCTGAAGGCCTATACAGCCAGTGTCTTCTTAATTTAGAGACTAGGGGACTGAGGTTCATAGAGGTGAAGTCATCTGCTGTAGGTTACGTGATTTAGATGGTACTGACTGGCACCAGCAGGACCACACTCCACAGCGATGTGTCCCATTCCATATCCTCGATGTCCTGCTGGGAAATTTTGGAGGATATAGTTATCTGGGGATGGGTGATCAGGGTGGATTTTGACTACGATAATTCTCAGATGTGGCTGAACTGTTTCTACAACATTGAGTTTGCCTACAGCAGACACTGCAGCCATCGCTACCTTTGCATTATGGGTTTTGCTTTGTATTGGTCCAGATCTGAATGCCCTGGGGGTTGTCACATCAGACCACAGCCTCCAAGAGCCTCCATGAGCGTGTGCTGGCTTTCTCTATCCTCTTCCATGGCCTATGAGCACTCTATCTTATAGAGTTTGGCCCTGTCTGCAGAATGTGCTGACAGCTTTCAGTAATGGATACAGACATCTGCTGAAAGGTTTGGCTGTTTTTGTAGCCGAGTGCTGGTTAGCACATAAACTCTGGGCCTGAAGGTGAACAAAACAAAGAAAAGGAAAGAAAATTAGCATGGAATTCACTCTATCTGTGGATATGTCGTTTTGGAGTTTGTGTTCATTTTAGACAAGACTGACAGAAACTGCTGAAATTGGAGCTGAGTCTCGTAGAGGTTTGAGCCCATCTCCGCTGCAATGACCTTGGCCAGGCCACAGGCATTCAGCCTCGTGGAGGTGAAAGGAACTTAGGAAATGGCCTGGCCCAATTCTTCATTGAATAGATGAAGAAATTGAGCCTTGGGGAGGTGAAGTGACTCTTCCAATGCAGCCATTCAGTGATAAATCCAGGCACTGATCTTCACTTAATGCTTTTCCACAGTTTACTTGTTCTGTTACATAATGTTGTTTCAGAGTTGTCCCAATAGTATAATTATTGTCAAGTAATTTCTTATAAAAATTGTATGATGTCAGGCACAGTGGTTCACGCCTCAACACTTTGAGAGGCAGAGGCAGGAGGACCACTTGAGCCCAGGAGTTGGAGACCAGCCTGGGCAACATAGTGCCACACTATCTCTACAAAAAAATAAAACAATTAGCCGGGAGTGGTGGCATGTACCTGTAGTCCCAGCTACTCCAGAGCCTGAGGTGGGAGGATCACTTGAGCCCAAGAGTTTGAGACTGCAGTGAGCTACGATCGCACCACTGCACTCCAGCCTGAGTGACAGAGTGAGACCCTATCTCTAAAAATAAATAAACAAATAAAACAAAAATTAAATTAAAAATGGGATGATCATATGACTGCTCTTTCTACCGCTCATAGGCCAGCCCTTGTACCAGGGTCCTCCGTGACCCCTTGGTGGCCCACATGTGAGTGCAGGCTCCCTGGTCTTCTCCATCAGCTTCCCAACTTCTTTTTCTGCAGCCTGGGATATTCCCTCTGCAAGCAAGGCTACATCCCATCCCATAGTACTTTTCCATTCTCCTTTACCAGAGCCTCCTCTTAAAACTTCCATTCCCAGTCCTGCCTGTAAGGTTTACTGCCGAGTTTTAAATGAGGAAACTGAGGCCAGTATAAGAAAATGAAAATCCAATTTATTCAGCTCCCAGGCGGGGTTCCATGGTGCCGGGGAAAGGGGCCAGGGAAGTCGCGCCAACTTCCTGGGGCATGGGGTTTTTATGGCTAGGAGGACGGAGCAACAGCTGGGTGCTTTTTTTTTTTTTTTTTTTTTTTTTGTCAAATATTTATTGATGTTAAATCCACATTACACCAGCACAACAATCCAAAGTAGTATGATAGTACTTTTTTTTATAAATACAATATAAAGGTGGCAAAATAATACGAGTTAATCCCAAACCCAGCAAATTAGCAAAAAAAAGTCACATTCAGAAAAATTTGGCAAGTAAGACATCAGTCATAATTCTACAATAAAGATAGGTCCATGAGAGACTTTGTATGGTATCTTAAATCCGACTCCAGGGAAGCCGGATTGAGACGGGGCGGGTTTCCCGGTGGGAGAGCCGGCCAGGAACCCTGCATCAGCTGGAGCCTTCCGGGGGAGCCATGCGGCAGAGCTAGGTGCCCAGTGCAGAGGGGGGTGTGTCCAACCTCCCCGCGAGGCAGCCGGCCTTACTCTGCCCTCCTCTCTGGCCTCTCCACACACTCCTGCCCCCAGTGAAACATAATTCGGCCAACTCATCAGTGACTCCCGCTGCTCAGCCTCTCCGTCCTTCAGCCCCGGTATGCCCGAGGGCCAGCGTTGGACAGGAACTTTCCACTCCTGCCAGTGGCTGACCTGAGCGTAGTAGGAATCAGCTGGCCCTGTGGGCCTCTAGATTTTCACAGAACCTGTACTCGAGGAGACGTGCTCATGAAATAGTACAGCGAGAGTCCGACATTTTCCCTTCACCTGCTCCCTGCTTCCAGGCACGGCAGTGCTGGAGAGAGACAAAAATTATCACAAGATAGTAGTGGTTCGTTTCTCTATCAGATTCGCCCATTGTTTTTTTTCATTTTATTTTCTATTTGGGAAAAGTTAGTGGATTGATTTGCATTTCAAAACATAACTGATTGCAGACACTTTTCAATGACTCTAGCCCAGAACTGCCCAGTAGAATGTCCCATGGCGAGTGACATGTTTTGTATGTACTCTATAACACAGTACCCACTGGCCAGACTCTACTGCTAATACTAGAAAATGACTAGTGTGACTAAGGAACTGAATTTTAAATTTTATTTAATTTTAATTATTTTATATTTAAATAGCCACACATGGCTGCTGGGTGCCTAAGTGGACAATGTGGACTAGACCGTTGTAGCCTTTGTTGAGGGGGGAATTTTGAGCTCATCGAATATTAACATTTCCCCCACTCTCACCATCCTTTTGCCACATCCCACCGTTTCCCATGGTCCTTTGCTTGTTTTTGAACAGGTAGAAGCAGGGCTGCTCCTGGCTTCTAGAAGGCATATCTGACTTCAGTCCCCTGTCTCTGTTTCTTCCAATTATATGACTTAGTCATTAACTTAGCCTAAAACCAAAGCCCGTGTAGCATCTAAATAATAATAATAAATCACATTTATGTGTTGCTCTATATGCAGCAGGTATGTAATGCTTCCATATATTAATTTCTTGAATCTTCACTGCAGACCTGTGAGGTCTGTGTGTTATTATGTTATACACATTTTAAAGTCCAGGAAACTGAGGCAAAAGCAATAGAAATAATACATGCCAGAACCGGGATTTGAAGTTGGGCATTTGATGATAAACCTCACTCTTGGGTACCTGTTGTTCCGCATCTCCCATCTATGCTCCTCTGCAGAGAAATTCCTAGCCTGGCATCTTGAATGCTCTCAATGTCTGCCAGCATGGAGTGGGATTGGGCTCTGTATACTAAAAAACAGAAACAGATTCAGACAGGCTTGCTACTGCAATATTGCGATACAATTCTGACGCTAACTCCCTAGAGTTAGTGCAGACTTCACAAGTTAAGGGCACCGTCTTCAGCAAGACCCCCACACTTTAGATGTCAGCTACAAGCTCTGAGGGTCCCAGGACACCTGCACTTCTGATCAGTTGGCTACAGACTTGTGGTTTCCGCTACCCCATCAGGTTTGATAACCTAGAAGGAACGTCAGAACTCAGGAGAGAGCTAGACTTGCCGTTCCAGCTGTATTATGAAGGCTACAAATCAGGACCAACCAAAAGACAGGATACACAGTAGAAGGTCTAGGAGGGTCCCAAATGTGGAGCTTGTATGTCTCCTTTTTGTGAAATCAGTGTTTTGGGACTTTTCCTTAGTTCAGCTAAAGATGAACACATGACCACAAAAATTTAGGCTTGTAGACACTTCGAAGGGCCAGTAAGACGGGTTTTATTGAGTGAAAAGGGGAAAAAAGGGAAAGAGGGACCCTCCACAATTCAGAGTCCCGGCTGGTGCACTTCCCTCCTGCAGCTTGAATCCCAGGTTCCACACAGGAAGAGGAGGGGCCGGGCTCCTTCCCACTACAAAGGGCACGAACTTCCTGAGGCTCCATCCCAGTGCACAGGCTGGTTGGAGTTTTTCTGGCAACTCCTTTGCACTCATCTCAAAGACACGAAACTCCCTCATCACACTGATGTGTTGACTCAACTGAGCTTTGGTGTCCAGAGTTTTATTGTGCTTTCATTACTTAGATATGACTGAATCATTGGTCATGTGACTGAATTCAATCTCCAGCCTCCCTCTTCTCCCTAAAGGTTAGGCTACTATTATTTGGCCTCAACCCAACCTTTAATCACACAGTTTATCTTTCCAGCTTGGCCAGCCTTCTTGAACCTGTCTAGGGACTCACAGTGAGTTACCTCACTAGTGCAAGATGTCAAGTTCTACCAAGAGCTACGAAGATACTGCGATCATTTGGGAAATCCCAAGGGCTTAGACCTCCACCTCAAGAACTTGGAGAAAAGACCCAACACTCTCTTTGTTGTGCAACAGCTACATCAGAAAGTTTTCTTTCAAGTAACTAAGAGTAAGGAAACAAGCATTTCTAAATGTTTAGTTGTTATTGGTCATATTTGTCTACATTATATCATGTAATCTTCATAACATTCCTAGGAGGAAGATATTATCAATGTCTTTGCTTTTTAGATGGATAAACTGAGGCTAAATGAAATTATTAACATTGTATATGAATATCCAATTAGTAACAATTGGTATGGAAGTTTAAAATCAAGTTTAAAATCTAACTTTCAATCACAAGCCATTTGAATACGTTAGAAGACTAGTAGAAGGAGATAAGAATAGAGATATAGATGCTTTCAACACTTAATTGTTTTTCTTATCTGAAAATGCAGGGTGGGAATGGACTCGATGGGACAGTCAATGAGAAATGTGAGGATCTGGGAAGGAGGCTTCCTCCCAATGTGCCAAGTGATCCCTTTTCTGATTTTCCTCATGTGTTTATTTAGGAAAGATTATGTCCTAATGTGTGTCAGACCTTGTAGCAAGCATTGAATATACACAAATAGAGAGACACAGTCCTCAGGCTTCCTTGAAGAGGACACAGACAGTACACAAAATATTGCAATACGGCATGGCCACTGAAACACTAAAAGCACTTAGAAAAATGCAATAAAGGGCTGGGTGTGGTGACTCACTCCTGTAATCCCAGCACTTTCAGAGGCTGAGGCAGAGGGATCATGAGGTCAGAAGATCAAGACCAGCCTGGACAACACGGTGAAACCCCGTCTCTACTAAAACTACAAATATTAGCTAGGCATGGTGGCAGGGACCTGTAATCTAGCTACTCAGGAGGCTGAGGTAAGAGAATTGCTTGAACCCAGGGGGTGAAAGTTGCGGTGAACTGAGATGGTGCCACTGCACTCCAGCCTGGGTAACAAAGCAAGACTCTGTCTCAAAGAAAAAAAGAAAGGAAGGAAGGAAGAAAGGAGGTAGGGAAGGGAGGGAGGGAAGGAAGGAAAGAAAAAAGAGAAAGAAAAATGCAATAAAGGAAACAAAAGAAAGCTTTAACTAGAACTAGGGGTTGAGGGAAGAGAGGAGTCAGGGAAGGTTAGGGGAGAGAATGCAGGAGCTGGGGCTTGGAAACAAACAAGGATTCACCAGATTTCCAGTTCTGCAAGTGACTAGAACAGGGGCACTGAACTGTCTCTCACTTCAGACAAGGAGGCTAACAGGTTGTTGACGAAGAGTTAAACTCTGTGAAATATTTAAAGAGATGTATTCAGAGCCAAATATGAGTTTCTGTGGCTAACGACACAGCCCTCAGGAGGTACAGAGAGCATGTGCCCAAGGTGATTGCGATGTAGCTTGGTTTTATACATTTTCGGGAGGCATCAGGCATCAGTCAAATACATTTAAGAAATAAATTGGTGGCCGGGCGCGGTGGCTCAAGCCTGTAATCCCAGCACTTTGGGAGGCCGAGGCGGGTGGATCACGAGGTCGAGAGATCGAGACCAGCCGGGTCAACATGGTGAAACCCCGTCTCTACTAAAAATACAAAAAATTAGCTGGGCATGGTGGTGCGTGCCTGTAATCCCAGCTACTCAGGAGGCTGGGGCAGGAGAATTGCTTGAACCCAGGAGGCGGAGGTTGCGGTGAGCCGAGATCGCGCCATTGCACTCCAGCCTGGGTAACAGGAGGGAAACTCCGTCTCGAAAAAAAAAAAAAAGAAAGAAAGAAATTGGTTTGGTCCAGAAAGGGGTGACAGATGGAGGCAGGGTTCGAGGGTTTCAAGTCTATAGGCAAATTCAAACATTGTTTTGGTTGACAATTGGTTGAGTTTGTCCAAAGGCCTGGGATTAACAGAAAGGACTGCCTGGGTTAAGATAAAGGGTTGTGGAGACCCAAGTTTTTATATGCAGAGGAAGCCTTCAGGTAGCGGACTCCAGAGAGAATAGGTTGTAAAGTGTTTCTATCAGACTATGGTGTTGAGGTTCATGCTGGAGAGGTATCATGAGGCCTGTCCAACCCGACTTCCCTTCATGGCCTGAAACAGTTTCTTAAATTAAATTTTAAAAGAGCCTGGCTGAGCAGGAAGTCCATTCTAATGGTTATGGGGTATGGTTGCTTAGAATTTTATTTCTGGTTTACAGGGTCGTGATGATACTCAAAGCCTAGCACCTTGCCAGACCCCTTGCTCTGCCTCAGTTGTAGCTAGAACCCCCAAAGTAGGAGGGAATGGAGTCACCCAAAATAAGGAAGCTCAGGGTGTGACCCTGTGGATCTCAGAAATGATGAGGACATGTATGTATTAGGAACTCCAGCAAATTTTCTCACCTGTAAAATGATGATGTTCAACTACCCTAGATCACCTCTGGGATCCCTTCTGGCTCTAACATTTCATTATTTTGTGATTTTATGAAAAATGTTTTGCAAAGCAAATGAATAGTGTAAACAAGATTATAAAGAGAGTATTTGCCTTCTTAAGGGAATAAATTGTTCTGAAGCACATCAGGAGTGTTCATTTGCATATAAACAAGGCAAATTCTGTATGAATAGAGGAGGCTTGTTTTCTTAGGTGTTTCTGGAAGTTAATTACAAATCAGTCTTGTCAATTTCGCTAGTGTATAAGTATTTTAAAAGTGCTATACTTTTAAATGTTCACAATTTATTGAATGTTCCTCATACCTGACTTTTCTCTGAATTAGCTCAAATTTTCTTAAATTATTTCTTTATTCCATGGGTTAAAACATTTGGGACTTGCCTTTTTCAAGAAGGTTTTGGATAAATTCTTGTGTTCATCAGATCTCAGAGGTGTCAGCTGAACCCCATCTCACTTTCAGTCATCCTGAATTGGCTTAGGACTACCCAACAAAGTCTATAACCCGTTGGTGTCAAAAGTCCTGCCTCCACTTTGATTCCCAACATCTTATGATCTCTCTGCATCTTTCTCCCCCCTGTACACTTGAGTGCTTCTTTTTCCACTCCCAGTATCAATCAGACTACGTAAGCTTCCAATAAAAATGATCATTTGGGAAGTATTTTATTTGTCTAGACAACTGTATTGAAGATTTGGTTGTCATACAGAGACCTAGCACCATGTAGAACACAAAGCCATCTTCCTGATTCCATTTTCCCAAGACCTCTTCCTCTTCTCTCACATTCTCATTCTCTTCTCTCTTTTTCTCCAAACTCCCTCATCCCCCTGACATTTACCCTTTTCAGAAGCGGAACATCTTGTACCTTTTGTCTTAAGCACAGCAGCTTTCTGCTGTAGCTTGGGCGTTTTCTCAAACTTTGTTTCTCCACTACCTGGTGGTTGCTCCAAATATTCCAAATACATTTTGTTATGTCAGGGTAAATTCAGGAAAGACGATCTGGAAGAAGCAGGTTTCCACTGGATGAGTTTCCAAGCAGAGGAGCAGCCTGCACCCACCGTGGCATCATGTGAGAGGCAGCATGCAGAGGAACTTCATTTATTTTCTGTGATCTGGAGACTTGAAGTAATCACAAGGGGTAATGAGTAAAAGACGGGACTGGAAAAGAAGATGCCAGTGACATTACAGTGACCTTTATGTGTCATATTAAGACATTTTTATCTTCTCCAGAAGGTGCTGGGAGCCAGTGAGGCATTGCAGCACCAGTGTGACGAGGCCGCCGAGCTGACTGTAGACATCCCAGATGGAACACTAGTGCAATGTCACGGACCTGGAGTCGGACGTGGGGCAGGGGATGCAAAGGAGGTCGCACATTTCAGAGTGAAATAAGAGGCTAATAAGATTTGGGATTGATTATGTCCTGAGGGAGAAAAATGAACTGGCCAGGGAGAACACTGCACTTTTGTCTCGAATACTTATTTGCCAAGTTAGGGGATATAAGAATAGAAATTGGGAGATGTTCAATTTTGGAAACATAATTTGGTTTATCACTGCACTGTTTTAATTAATGGGGCCAAAGTGTTACGTCCTTGGATGCCATTCCGTTCTCAGGCAATAGGCGGAACAAATTCCAAGTCATGACTGGTCAGCAACATTTTTGAGAAAAAAATGCCTTAGACATGACTCTCCATCTAACAAATTCTGGCCAGATCATTTCCCATGTAAACCCCATGGCCCATGCTTGCCTTTTCCCTGTCACTGTCAGCTTGCTACCTGGCTCTCAGAAACGAGGCTTTATCATGGCTAAGGGTCTTCTGCTCTGTTTTTTCACTGGCTTATTAACAGTCCCACATTCAGTGTGGGACCAATTAAACATTATATATTTCTCTAACTGCCACCTTGAAACATGTGGTCAACGTGCTTTCTTCATTCGTCCCCCACATTGTTAATGTCTCAGGAAGATTGTGTACATTTCTGGCCATTTTAAATGGTGAGACTATATTCATTGATCCTTGCTAGTCTGTCTTAAGACTTCTGTCTCAAAACTAGGTCAGAGAATCTCCCCCTGGACCTTCAGGATGAGAATAAGGGGAAGGACTAGTGGTGGAAAAGCTGAAGCTTTTGGATGTTCCTCTTCCTGCAGATGTGATTCTCATCTGGCTTGTTCTAGAAGGTGGTCACATGCCCTGTGTGGCCAAGACTTTAATAGGGGCTGGAGGTCACAGAAATTCTATGTAGCACCGCATTCCCTGACATGGACACTTGTGTTTTGAGAGGTGGAGGTACCCATTCCAAATTGCCCAATGTTTTCCTAACTGCTTCTCGAGGCCCCATGAAAAGTCCCTATTAATTCCCAGTTGCATTAGTTTTAGAAAGGTGGCAAATGTGTGCCAGGCGCGGTGGCTCACGCCTGTAATCCCAGGACTTTGGGAGCCCGAGGCAGGTGGATCATCTGAGGTCAGGAGTTCAAGACCATCCTGGCCAACATGGTGAAACCCTGTCTCTACTAAAAATACAAAAATTAGCTGGGCATGGTGGTGCATGCCTGTAGCCCCAGCTACTTGGGAGTCTGAGGCGGGGAATCGCTTGAACCCGGGAGGCAGAGGTCGCAGTGAGATGAGATTGTGCCACTGCACTCCAGCCTGGGCAACAGAGCAAGACTCCATCTCAAAAAAAAAAAAATGGTAGCAAATGTGAAACTGAGGTCATGTTATCATGATGTTTGTGGTTTCATATATGTCAAAAAGAAGATGAGCTATCTGAGTATGATTGGTATGTATAAGGTCCAGCTGAAAATCTCTCTTCAGATGTAATCATTTTTAAGGCTGTCAGAGAACAAAGACTGCCCCTCGCCACAAATGGAAGCTATGTGATGAATTCTTTTCCCTATGCCTTTCTTCAATTTTCTATTTAAAGAAATTTCTGAAAATACATGAATTATGCAGCTTATCTCTCAGATGAAAAAGAATTTTCTTCTTGGATTGGTTGGCTGTGTGTTTATTAATAGCAGTAAAATTTTCCGTGTTCTTTTGTATTAAATGGGATGCTTACTAAAATGTGAAGCCTTTCTAGCAATAATAACAGCAATGGATGAATAATTACAAAAGTGAAATGGAATTGAAAGACATTTTAATTTGTCATTATTTCTATGTATTCAGAAAAGATCTAAATGATTATGATGACTATAAAAAGGAAGAGGATGATATTTTTCCTCTTTAGGAGATTAAGTTTTTAATATACTACTTTTACTGTATGTTAAAAAAAAAAAAAAAAAAAAAAAAACTTTCATCTGATTTTCTCCAATGATGTAATCATGAATAAAGACTGTTTAGCTGTGAATATTTGGTCTTTTTACTATTACATGAAGATGCTGTGCTTCAAACTCATTTTAACCTAAAAAGTGTTCATCTTTGCAGTTTATAAAAATGAAATTACAGTTGTTTGCTTAGTGAGAACTTTCAACCTTTATGTCACGTTAATTTGTGAAGATGACAAGGACTGTAGAATTTCCTCAGGTCGTGACCAGATGGTGGCAGAATATAAGATTCTAAAACAGTATTTTAATTTTTATAACAACTACTAAAAAGTGGCTGTAGCTACCAGGGTCATGCTAAGGCAAAATTTCAAAAATTTCAAAGCTATTTTTAAAAATATGCACATAGTCTCTTTCTTTTTTGTCTACATTATACCAATGTTCAAATTCTTATTCAGATCCTAAAAATATTCTATGACAGCACTTTTTTTTTTTTTTGGAAAAAGAAATTTCAACATATGCTCTGTGTTTCTAGGTGAGTGATAGAATTTTCCTTTGTAGCTTTTGAATTTTCCTTTACCAGATTGCCAGTGAGATATTTGGATCTTAGGGATGGAAGATGGGAGATTCTAACCTGCTCTAACACTTTTGCCATCCTCCCCTCTGAAATATACTTTAGGGGAAACAGCCACCACTAGAAGATGCTTTTCCAGCAGCCTCCTTTCAGCTGGAGCACATCTTTAGTAGCATGCAAGAAATCCCCTGCATATGTGTCAACAAAGTCATTCACTTCGTGCTTTTGATTTTTTCTAGGCTTCAAGTTCCACCTCTTAACTGCTGTTTGATCTTGTGCCATTAATTTAGCCAAGTGAAACCTGAGTGTTCTCACCTTTAAACGGGGTGGAAATGGTACACATATTAAAGGTAGTCTGAGGATGAAATTAAAATGTAAAGTAAGTGTAAAATCATGACACATAGTAGGCAGGTGGTAAGTGGTAGTATCTTCTTGTCATACAGACAAAAAAACAAAACTAAAACTCCTTCAAAAATTAGCTCTCAATTTGATTAACTCAATACTTTTTGCAAGTAAGGCTAGAAACACTTTTTTTTCTATTCATCTAACAAAGAAAATTCTGACTGAGCAGAGAATGAGGCCTACATAAATTTGAAATCTAGCTGCTGTAATGTTGCCTGCTCTCCACTTTCTTTCTCGTTTCTTTTTTCTTTTTTTTTTTTTGAAACGGAGTGCTGTTCTGTTGCCCAGTGCATCTTGGCTCAATGCAACCTCCATCTCCCAGGTTAAAGCGATTCTCCTGCCTCAGCCTCCTGAGTAGCTGGGACTACAGGTGCATGCCACCACACTTGGGTAATTTTTTGTATTTTTGTTTTTGTTTTTGTTTTTTTAGTAGAGACAAGCTTACACCATGTTAACCAGGATGGTCTCAGTCTCCTGACCTCATGGTCCGCCCACCTCGGCCTCCCAAAGTGCTGGGATTACAGGCATGAGCCACCATGCCCGGCCGCTCTCCACTTTCAACAAGAGGGTTCCGCATGTAGTTACACCTGAAACTGAGAGATGGGTGTGTGCGTCATGCCATAAGTAAAAATCAATGCATTATTTTTATTTTAAGAACATTTGGAATGAATTGAGCATCTGGATTGACAATGTAGAGGTACACATTTCATTGTACATATGTGGAGATGGTATTAGTAATGAAGATATTATATATACAGGTTATTTAGAACCTGTATGAGTAACTTTATAAATCAGATTCATTTGAATTTGATGGTTAAGATAACATGAGAAGTAGAGAGGAGACAGGGGGTGGGGAGAGAAAAAGATTTTGGAATTTGTAATTATGAAAGAAGGTAAGACTGTGTTTCCTTCTGTCTTATAGCCTGAAGAATAAGTAGTGACGGCATCAATCAAGAGATAAGAACAAAATAGCAGCATTTCTCTGCTGTGGAGAATTGCTGATCAACCACCAGAGGAGGCTTCTTTCTTGAACAACGAACATTTCTTACAAGGATTCACAGATTAACATATGACTGATCTTGATTTTTGGAAATGAATGAGGTTTCTTTTTTTCTTTTTCCGTTTTTTTAATTTTGGGGTAAGTTATGATATTTGGATGGATTTTTAAATTCTTTCCTGATAACATATTTAGCACATGTTCTAAATGATAATCCTATAGCAAACAGTTGGAGCATTATTCAAACTGAAAGACAGTGAAAAAATTTAAATTTTCAATTTATTCTAGATTTCCGCAGAGCATAATTATTCTGTTAAATCTTCAATGATTTTGATATCAACCACCTCTATCCGGAAATATACATTTTTTTTCCATCATGTTGGACACAGTTAAGGGTGATATGCATAGAACCGGAACAGATCACTATTAGCTGAAAGTATGAAATGGACAAATATCAGTCCTCTGTTCTGCAGCACGCGAGCCAGGTTTGCTGTCCCAACAATGAAGACGAAGACAGTAAATAAAGGAAGAAGTCTCATCCTATTTTTCTGATCATTCAAAGAACAGTTTCTCAAGGTTAAGCCAAGTCCTCTTTGCAAGCTGCCACATAATAGCTTAGGAAAAGAAATAGTCCACCTGCATGATGATCTTCTTAGGCAAAAATGTCTTCACAGCCCTTGACCTTGGTGAATTTTTTTCCCCAAAAGCATCCAAAAGAAGAATTATAAACCCCAGAATGAGATGGAAATAAATGAGTATTTTTTTTAATGATGTTCGGCCTGAACTGTGAGCTTTAATTGGGGCTACTGGTGATTTGGAAAGAAGTGAGAAAATTCTGAAGAAGTGGCAGCCTTGGACTAGGCAGGGTCCCCTATTTCTTCTGTTTCTCACTGAAGTTCTATTGCTGAGCCAAGACTCATTCACTTTGGAAAGAGCATGACAAATAAGGAAAACTTGCTTTCTGATGGGGAGTGCAGATCATGAGGCTCTTTCTCCAGGTTTAATTCTTTTCCGTGGTGACTGGACTTGGTGTCTTGCAGCCTGGTTACAAAGTGGGATGTTGACCTTCTACGGAAAATGCTCTGCACACACCAGCTGGGATCTGGCTGAGGCTGCCCTGTGTACCTAGTGACCTAAGGCAATCCATCTGCCCGTGTCAGGAATTTCTGGACACCCACTGTTTTCCACCGAGAGCTGAGGTGGCAACAACTCAGTGAGCAATAAACAAAATGACACAGAAATGCACAGTGTTGTTATGAAGGAGCCTGTTGCCCTGTGTTCCAAATCTGGCACCATTCCCTCGAGGAGGGCCCTCTCAGGAGGGACCAGATCTGCCAGTTTCTTGTGCCTGCAGAGAGAGGCAGCCCCACCAGCCACATCGTACTCTATGAGAAGAAAGGGGGTTGGATGGAAAGAAATCTATTTTGCTGTTTTGGAAAGCACACAGCGACCTACAATACAAACCTCGGGTGATGGCGTTTCTTCAGATGTGTAAAATAAGGCTTTACTTGTCAGTTCCGCTGTAAAATAAGCATTGTCCAAGTAAAAACAGCAGCAACAACGAAACACTTTGTTTCTATTTGGGTTTAGTGAGTGAGCTTATGCCCTAAAGTGTTATATGTGTGTGTGTGTGTGTGTGTGTGTGTGTGTGTGTGTGTGTGTGTTTTAATAACAATATAGAAAAGTCTATGAACATAGATTTCTTTTGCTTTACAGAGAGGCTATGCCAAACCATTTATAGATAAGCTTGTGGCTATACTAATTAGATTCTTTTAGAATTCCCCATCTAAATACCATTGCTCCTTGGCAACCTGTCAAATGCAAGTGAATACCCTACCAGAGGTTTTGTGTGTTTGCCTGTTTTCAAATTTCTTTATTATTCCCCATGCAGATAATGGCAATTATCATTCTAGTCTACCCTGGAGATGATAGATATATTCGGTTTTAGGCAGGAAGGGGCCACTAATGTTGTTTCTATTTTGGGAATTCTGGAATGGAAACATTCCTACTTGGGAAGCTAGCTGTTTGTAGTTGTCTTTTTTGTTTGGTTTTGGTTATGTTTGTTTAGCTAAGTCATATCTGAGCTTCCCATTTTATTATGAGTGGATGGGAGTGGGATGGAAGGTAAATGTTTTCAAATAACCACATCAATTCTGAAGGAGAAGAAAGAGACCCACACAGACCTGGGTGCATCCCTGTCTTATGGTCCAGTCGGCCCTGGAGGTGCTGACACATCAGAGACTCCCGGCAAGCTGAGAACAAGAGTCAAGTGATATTCTGTAAAATGCTAATTCAAAGGAAGTAGGAGATAACCCTGTATATTTGAAAGAGTGAAATTATTCAAATTATCAATATTTAAAGTATTTTTACTATTCTAGAGTATTTATGATTATATTAACTAAACTAACCAAAGACTGCCTAGTTCAAGTTTTGCTGTAATGGGGGAAAAATAATTCAAAATTAAGGTAACACACAAACCTAATGGACTCCTTATATTATATCAGAGTAAAATTATTTGTATTTAAAAGGTGAGTGGTTAGGTGATTGAAATTGTCTTCTTAGAAAGCTAAAACACTCCTACAGTCTTAGTCATGCAGTTAATTTACTTTGCAAAAAGTTTTTCTTCTTCAGTACAGAGGTTAGCTTCAGGGTGGCACCTGCGCCAGAGTCCACAAATACCATGGTAGAGAAACTCAAATTCGTGAGGCTTCGTTAAATAGAGTCTCTGAAGCCCAGGGAACTAGTATATACAGTCATAAAGTAATCTGCTAAGTAGAGACGACTACAGTGGTTTCCTTGGCTGATAAAGGTAGTAATAAAACTCTCATCTGCAATTGCTTGACTACAAAGACAAATAGGATTTGTGTCTCACTTGCCTGTTAGGTGACACATAACCATAAATTGGAACTGCAAGAGTCTTTACAGTTTTCTATTGACCTGAGTTTATTAGGTGAACTAGACCGAAGTATGGACATTTTAAGATACATGAAAAGTACTAAAGCTCCCATAGGATAATTTGAACCTTCCAGGTGGGGCTGGGGGTGTCAGGGCATCTTAACACTTCCAAAGCTGATCTTTTGAGTCAGAAATTTCTGACAGATCAGTGCAAACACAGAATATTAAAGCCCCATTAAGAAAATTACCTTTTTTAACTGCCAGGTAATAAAATAACTATACTCTCTTTGTAGTCCATCCAAACAAAATATCATTATTCATTTGACCCACTTATGTGAGGAATTGTTTTCCTTTTGTGACCAGGCAAGGAGAGTCCAATCAACATGTAATTGTGGAGACAGCTTTTTTTTTTTTTTCTGTCTCTCACCTAATTTATTCATAATAAAGACATGCTAGGCTACCTTGTAGTATTCTGGTGTGGATTAGCTAATTAATAAATATCCAGTGCTTAAAAATATGGATCTCTGTATAAATCCTGTCTTATTTGTTTTTGAGTTTAAGATGTGCATGTCAAATCCACTGAATACTTGATTGTAATATTCATGTTTGTAAATTTGGCTGTAAATTTAAGATATAAAAATCTCGATGTGAAATGAAATCCTAGCATACGTTGAGAGCATCTAGCCCAAGACTGGCAGATAGAGCACCTAGGGAAACAGAAAGCACCTGGAAATCAAACCAAAATGTTTGTGGAAGGCATTTTTAGCCAGGGGGCGCTGGCTCCCTCCTGTAATCCCAGTGCTTTGGGACCCTGGGACCAGCAGCTCTCTTGAGGTTGGGAGTTCAAGACTAGCCTGGTCAACATGGTGAAACCCCATCTCTACTAAAAGTACAAAAATTAACTGGACATAGTGGTGCATGCCTATAATCCCATCTACTCCAGAGGGTAAGGCAGGAGAATCACTTGAACCCAAAAGGCAGAGGTTGCAGTGAACTGAGACTGGGCCACTGAACTCCAGCCTGGGCAACAGAACAAGACTTTGTCTCAAAAAACCCCCAAAAACAAACAAACGAAAAAACACATTTTCAAATAAGGAAAGGAAGGAGTCTCAGCATTGGTTTGAGGAGTATATTAAGTAATTTTGTGTTCTAATAATTAAAATGTCAAGGTTCCTCAGTGAGCTATATAAAAAATAGAGCAGATTTAAACTGAAGACTATGATAATGTAATCCTCACTTCACACCCATGTTGAGTAAAACATAAAGGGAAATCATAGCTTGTCCACATATTTCTAAATACTTGTAAGCGAGGCTGTGCAGATGAACCTGATTTGTGTCTTCACCGAAAAATGTTGAGCACTATTTTTTTTTTAAGGATATAGCCTAAAGAGAAAAAAAATGGAATTAGTATCTAACAGTTTCTTAGTAACGCTATCTGAACGCTCTATGGTAACTAGTTAAAAGATAATTTTACTGCTGGCTGAACTGTGCTGCCATTTTTCCCCATATGATTAATTACTCCTTAGTCACTATTCTGAGTAGCAGTTTTATTTGCTAATTTCAAATGCCTCCACTTAATTAGCAATTCGTTCTGACCTTTAAAAACTACATTCTATAATCTTCAAATTATATGAGCAAAGGAAAAAAAAAAATCCGATTTCACCTGCCTCCCACCACCGGCCTCCCATAGCGGGTTACATTGTTTCTGAGATACCGTGAAACTATGGTAATGTGTCAAACTTGAGTTAACTGTGGTTGTTTGAAATCCAGGCTAAAGTTTCCTCATCCTTCGGGAGGTTACTAGGTTCTATGAGAGATAGGACTGCTCCAACTTCAGAAAGTTGAGTAATGTCTGATATAGCACATTTGACTGGTACATTAAAAAATTTTTTTTTTTTTAATTAACAAAAAGTGAGAAATGGCTACACACAATAATGGATTCCCTCTTGTATCCTACTCACAACTCTCTTTTGAGAATTCTCAGTGCATTTTCTACTTGAATTGTTGCTCAATTAAGTGCTGACACTAGACTATCCAAAAGTGGCCAAGAGTTCTACTTTGAGATCAATTTTTTAAAATTCTCATATTTCTTGAAATTGTCTTCATGGTTGGATGGGGTGTTAATCAGGGTTCATAACATTAGTGTTAATGATTTTACAGCTGATAGTTCAAAGAGTTATCATGTTGAGTCAACCCCATATCCCATTGATCCACTACTCTGGCTTAAATAGTCTCTAAGAAGCTCATAATCAGGGCATATGATGAGTTTCTCTGATATGAGTTCCAAGAAACTTGCTAATACTAGATCTGTGTCAGCAGAGAAACCAGAACATTTCTCTGTTTTTCAAAATGATAATATCTTTGACTGATATTTAAGAATAATGGGCTCATGGGCAGTCACTATGCAAGGAAGGCGTTCTACAGCGGCCCTTATCCTAGGCAGGCGTCTCACAGCCTCAGCGTCAGCACACCCTGCAGCGAAACCACAACCGCTGTCCTCAGCTGTCCCCATTCGGAGGACATCCGCTGTTGGCGTTAGGGCCATTCGTACATGGTTGAAGTGTGTCATCCTTCTTCTTGTGAATCAATGCTTCATGCCGCTTGTTAGATCCCCTTGGTAGCTTTCATTTGGTTTGGCCCATTTTCAGAATGTTGGGGTGTCTAGTCTTTTTGCCTTTTTCCCCTACCACTCTTTGGTTTAACCAGAGCACATTGCTATTAAAAAGGTGACTGGTAACAGGACAATACAATCAGTATATAGAAGATATTTGCCATTTTGGAGATGCAGTTTTTGGAAAGCCAAAAGTTTCCACTTTCAACTGGTTATATGTCTAAAAGTTTCTTCCCTCATTATCTCTTTCTTTACCACTTAATTGAAGGCCAATTACATGTCCATCTCCTATCTCTTTATATAATCTACCATGTTTTCGGCCGGGCGTGGTGGCTCTAGCCTGTAATCCCAGCACTTTGGGAGGCTGAGGTGGGTGGTTCACGAGGTCAAGAGATCGAGACCATCCTGGTCAACATGGTGAAACCCCGTCTCTACTAAAAATACAAAAAATTAGCTGGGCATGGTGGCGTGTGCCTGTAATCCCAGCTACTCAGGAGGCTGAGGCAGGAGAATTGCCTGAACCCAGGAGGCGGAGGTTGCGGTGAGCCGAGATCGTGCCATTGCACTCCAGCCTGGGTAACAAGAGGGAAACTCCGTCTCAAAAAAAAAAAAAAAAATCTACTATGTTTTCGTGTCCTTTTGGTGTAGAGAGTTTAATTGTGATGAAACCTAATCAAATATCCCTTACAAGCCACCTATGGTGGTGTGTAATAAAATGATGTTCCCCCTGGGGGCTTGTATTAACCACTTATGTCTTTGATAGTGTTGAATTGTGAAGAACTAAGTGCTTGAGGTTTTTTGTTTGTTTGTTTCCAGTCTCTTACAGGTTCAAAAACTGCTTATCTTCCTGATGCATGGCGAACCTTTCTCTGTGAGGACTTAGTCTTTCTCCATTGGTACTTAGTGACACATCTTCGTTACTTCAGGGTCTCTTCTTTGTAGGTGTGGAGTGCTCAAAGGAATACAGTCCCCACTTTTAGGAAATGACTGATTCTTTCTGACTTACTCCTGGGATTTGAGGCAAATAGGCCCTTTTTCTTCTGAAATTATCTTCTTTAGCCAACTTTTTCTGAGAATTGAAATGGGTATCCCTAAAAGGGAAAAACCAATAATAAAACCCATTTCTATACTAAACTCTAGTTATCCAGTTTGCAACAAGTAGTAAAAGGATTGTTATGTTTATCATATATTTACATATTAAGTAATTAGTTATTGAATATAAAGTTCCAAAGAATGTCCTTATAGGGGAAATGGTACAGGAGTTAGAAAACCTAGATTTAGAATATAATTCTGCCATTCATTGCCTTGAGATCTTGGGCAAGCTTCAGTTACCCAGTGTCTAAAGTGGGAACGATAGAATTTCTTCTTGCAGAGTTGTAAAAAGGAAACAAACTTATTAGGTGCATTTCTTCTCTTCTCGATCATCAAACAGCTAATAACTGTGCAGTCCACATTCAGTGGAGAGCCAGAAGAGACCTTTGAGGCCATCTTATCCATCTCCCTCATTTTGGACATTAAAAATATGCAATATGAAGGAGAGGATCAGCGCTAATAAAAAGAAAAAAAAACAAAAAAAAAACCCTTAGCAAATAGCTCCCCAGAAAGGCAGAACTCAAAGTGCTCCAGAAGTTGTCGGTGTGAATCCCCAAAAGGCACCCATTTTCTCCTCCCAGTCATCTTTACTCATGTTACCTCTGCCAGCATCCCCTCCCACCCCGCAAGCCTCATGCCTGTCCGCCAGCAGCCAGTCAGACTTTCAAGCTGTACGAAGACCTCACCCTCATATATGGCTGAATAACATTCAAGTGAGGAGATGGGCCAGTTACAAGCCCTTCTCCTACCTCTTTATGTAAGCTATCATCTCTTGGGGTCTGGGAGCAGCTAAGTGAGGAGAGCTTGAGATCAGTTTTCCTCTAGCACAGAAGGAAAAGACATGCTCCTTCATAACATTTTCCTGCAGAAAGAGCAGAGTTCAGCATATGTTCTTACATAGTATTTGTATGCAGTGTACATGCATATATGCATATAAATACGAACTGGCTACAGCACGACTTACTTATTTTGACATTCTTTCCTGTTCTTTAGTGAGGTGCAGGATAAATAACACAGCTGTGGATGTCTTCCCTTTGTCCCTTTGGCTCATGATAGGAGCCATTTAACTAAAAATGAAGCTGGATTTATGACTGCTGGTCTGTTTGAGTGGTAATAAATGTCAGACAGACATTGCTGAGTCATAAACTCAGTGAGTTTGAGCCTATCTCACTGCCTAAATCAGCTTTCTACATGTTAGCCCCCTATTCTGGAAAGTTGGCTCGCTGCAAATGGACGTGAAGCTCCAACAACCCAGTCTTCCAAATATGTCTGCCCCTTGACACTCTAACTTTTCTTTACTGTTCACTGATTAGAATGCTCTTTGTTCAGAAATTGGCCCCGATTCAAGGAGTTCTTCACATGATGAATACCAAACCAGGCATGTGGCTGGTGTGTGGACAGAATCGTCATGCGGGTGGATAGTCAATTTCTGTGGGTTGGAACCTGCTTACTTCTGCTTAGTTATGTGGGAAGCATGATAGGTTTAGGAAGTCCCTGAGCTAATGAGAGCCCTGCTTGGCAATGGGAGAGGTCTGGGAATAAATTGTTGCCCTCCTACTTAGAAGCTGGGGTTCCAGTGCTTATTAGACTGCTACATATTCATGTATCTGGCTTTGATCTCCTTGAACAGTCCTCAATAGGTACCCCAAGTAGTGATTGCTCTGTCTAGAAATCTACCCCTAAGTCCCTTTTCCTGGAGCCTGGTCCCTAAATGAAAGTTCTGTTTATTTCACCAGCCCCCTCCATCTTGATGAGGTGTGCTACTAACTCTTCTCTGTAGAGGTGAGTTCCGTTCTTCTGGTTAGCTCCTTTAAGCCAGCTATTCCTAAGCTTCCAACCTTTTTCATGCTAGGAGCCTTCTCATCAATTGTGGACAGAATATTGACAGTCCAACACGTAGAGAAAAGTAGTGGAGGCATGAGTTTCTATGGTCTGCACACTTTAAAAAAAAAATAGCTTCACTGGTTTAAGTATCTGAAGGGATTAAAGAAATCATTCACAGAATTTAAAATGAATGTAATTTAAAACTCTGCCTATGAATTGGGAGCATCAAAGTGTAGTCACAAAAAGGAAACTGAAATTTAGGAGCCTGTGGTTTTAGCCCTGCTCTGCCAGTAGAGAAACTGGGGACTGTGTAAAGCAAGTTACTTTTGTTTCTCCAGTCCCAACTTTCTAAGGTACGACAGGGGATGGATTTAATAGTCCCAGTTACTGCCTAGTGTATTTGAAATCAATGGCATCTTAAAGAAAGTGACTGTGCATTTTTACTGCCATACAGCATAACGAAGTAGTACACCCTGATTTTAGATAATTTCAGTATTCAAGAATATGAATTAAAACAACTCAGAAGAGGGAACTTGAACAGATCACATGAGAATATTACTGATGCTGCCTGCATCAGTAAATGAAATCTGCAATGAATTTGTCTAGAGTATTACACTAGCAACAACTCCCAAATGTGTCCAGAGAGTTTCTGGAATTCTACCCTGTGCCCTTAGCTTTTACCCTGATGCCATCTCCACTGGCCTCTCATATAATATGGTTTCTGGCTCATTTACTTTTCATTGTAGATGTGCAATTGTCCAATATGTCACTGGTTTTAGTTTTCAATGACAGAGTTGCCTTAGTTCTATAACCAAATATGTAAAGGAACTTAAATAATTAAAACAATTTTTAAAAAGAGCATTGATTTCAAGATCAAATCACTGTGTAGGTTAAAGGGAGCAGAAGGAAAGTTCTCATCCCAGCCACAGTGACAGACTATTCTGCAGTCTAGGGGCTGTCAGAACCACACATATGTAGCTGTGGTGTTCTGCTGTACAGCAGGGTGAATATAGTTAACAATAATTTATTGTACACTTTAAAATAGCTGGAAGAGAGAATTCTGAATGTTCTTATCACAAAGAAATGATAAATGTATGAGATGATGGATGTGTTAATTATTCTGATTTCAGGATGACCCAATGTATACATGTATTGAAACATCACACTGTGCCCCATAAATATATATAGTTATGATATGTCAATAAAGCTCTCAACAAATTAGACATAGAAGGAAAGTATCTTGATATAAGGTCATATATGACAAACCTACAGCTAATATCACACTGAATAGAAAAATGCTGAAATATTTTTCTCTAACATCTGAAACAAGACAAAGATGCCAACTCTCAACATTCTTATTCAAGATAGTACTGGAAGTCCTTGTCAGAGTGATTTGGTAAGAGAAAGAAAGAAAGGGCATTCAAATTGAAAAAAAAAAAAATTAAATTATGCCTGTTGGCAGATGACATATTATATAGAGAAAACACTAAAGACTCCACTTAAAAAGTCAAAACTGATACACAAATTCAGTAAAGTTGCAGGATACAAAATCCACATACAAAAATCAGTAGCATTTTATACCCTAATAGCAAGCTATCTAAAGAAGGAATCAAGAAAACAATTCTATTTGCAATCATTACAAAAAAAAATAGGTGTAAGTTTAGAGAGATAGAAGATTTCTACACTAAAACTATAAAACATTGACAAAAGACACTGAAAAGACACAAATTAATGGAAAGATAGCCCATGCTCATAGATTAAAATAATTAACATTGTTAAAATGTCTGTACTACTCAAAGCAATCTACAGATTCAATGAAATCCCTGTCAAAATGCTAAGGACATTCTTCACAGAAATATAATGTTACTATCTGACTTCAAAATATACTACAAAGCTATAGTAATTGAAACAGTATGGAATTGGCATAAAAATGGATACATAGACCAATGGAACAGAATAGATAACCCAGAAATAAATCCACACACTTATGGGCAACTGATTTTTGACAAAGATGCCAAAAACACACAATAGAGAAAGAATATTGTCTTCAATAAATAGTGCTGGAAAAATTGGCTATTCATATGCGGAATAATGAAGTAGACCTCTTTTTCTCACAGTATACAAACATGAACTCCAAATGAATTAAAGAGTTAAATGTAGGACCAGGAATGATAAAATGATTAGAAGAAAACATAGGGAAAACACATCATGATACTGGTATAGGCAAAGAATTTTTGCATAAGACCCCAAAAGTACAATCAACGAAGATGAAAATAGACAAATGGGATTACATCAAACCAAAAATCTTTTGCACAGCAAATAAAACTATCAATTACTGTGGGTGAAAATACAACTTACAGAACAGAAGAAAACACTTGCAAACTATGCCATCTGACAAGAAGTTAATATTCAGAATATGTAAATAAACAACTCAGCAGAAAAACAATAATTTTAAAACAATATGATTTAAAAATGGGCACAATGTCTGGATAGATAACTCTTAAGACTTACAAATGGTTAACAAGTATATGAAAAAATGTTCAATATTAATAAATACAAGTCAAAACCACAATAAGATGTCATCTACTTTAGTTAGAATGACTATTATCAAAATGACAAAAAATAACAAATGCTGGTGTGGATGTGGAGAAAGGAGAAGTCGTATATACTGTTGGTGGGAATATACATTAGTACAGCCATTATGGAAAACAGTATGTAGGATCCTCAAAAAATTAAAAATAGAATTACCATATGACCCAGCCATCTCATTACTGACTATATACCCAAAGGATATTAAATTGTATGTCAAAGAGATGCCTGTACCCCCGTTTATTGCAGCACTATTCACAGTAGCCAAGAGAAGAAATCAACCTAAGTGTCTATCAATGAATGAATGAATGAAAAAAAAAATGTGACATACAGGCATATCTCATTATATTGCACTTCACTTATTGTACTTTGCAGATACTGCGATTTTTACAAATTAAAGCTTTGTGTCAACACTGTGTACAGCAATTCTATCAGCACCTCTTCTTTTTCTGACAGCATGTGCTCACTTTGTGTCTTTGTGTCAGTATTTTTTAGTAATAAAGTATTTTTTAATTAAGATATGTACATTTGTTTAGACAAAATGTTATGGCACACTTAATAGACCACAGTATAGTGCAAACATAACTTTTATGTGCACTCAGAAACCAAAAAAAAAAAAAACAAAAAAACAAAAAAAAACCACAAGTATGACTTGCTTTATTATAATGGTCTGGAATGAATCGGCAATATATCAGATGTATGTCCATATGTACATAATGGAATACTATTCCGCCATGAAAAAGAATGAAATTCTGTCATTTGCAACAACATGGATGACTCCAGAGGATATTTTATTAAGTGCAATAAGCCAGGGACAGAAACACAAATACCCCATAGGATCTCACTTACACGTAGAATTTAAAGAATTTAACCATAGAAATAGAATGATGGTTACCAGAGAATGGAGATGGTAGGAGGAAGGGAGAATCAGAAGAGATTAGTCGGTGGGAGCATAGTCACAGCTAGTCAGGAGGAGTATTAGTCCTGGTGTTCCATCGCACATTAGGGCATCTATGGTTAACAAATTTGAATTGCATGTTTCAAAATAGCAAGAAGAGGGGGATTTTAAATATTCTCACCACAAAGAAATGATAAATGCTTGAGGTGATGGATATGCTAATTACCCTGATTTGATTTTTACACAATGTACACGTGTACCAAAACACCACACTGTATCCCGTAAATATGTACAATTATTATGTATCAATTGAAAATGAAATTTTTTTAAAAAAGCACAAAATAAAAGAACCCACAGATGTGTAGCCACTAATCATTAAGAGGAGTCAGCCATCACCACTGGCCTCTGTGAGTACAGTCAAACGGAATGTGCCCCTGTTACCTCCTCGCCCCTGAACCGGAGAGAAACAGCATATGCCGGAGAGCTCTTTGAGAAATGAGGCAGCATTCCTTAGCCTGGTTGGAGGCATGCTAACAAATGTCTGTTTGAGTGGCAGAAGAGGCTGGGGCTGTCTGGTCTCACATCAGAAGCTGCAGCTGGGAGCAGGGCAAAGGGAAGGGAGCCTTCTCCCTTCCTGAGCACAGCACTGAAGTGGTTTCCAGGCTCCCACCCTTCCTGATCCGTTCCGTTTAAATCTGACCCACTATTGAGAAATGTGAAATCGTTGTCTGCTGTTGTGGAGAACACCCACCTGGTGCTGGATGGGACAAAGGGAACAGTGGGGCTAGGGCTTTGGAACACAGCACAGTGAAGAGAATTGCTCCAGTAATAACACCAGCCCCGCAGCGGATGAATGCTCACTGCAGGGAAAAACTCCAGTGTAATAATGGTTGTTAGGATGCAGAATGTAAATAATAGGGAGTTTAAATTGAATATTTGACAACATTGAGATCCTGTGAGTGTGCATTGAATTTTTATGTTAAAAAAGAACTTTATTCAAAGGCTTCAGAAACATACCTTGTTTCACTTAGTAGGGGGAATATTTTCTGTTTCTCACAGTTGGAAATGACAGATACTGTCTCCTATGTGAAGTAAAAAAAAAAAAAAAAAAAAAAGTCGCTTGGAAGGGGATGTTTTAGGTGATTACTTAAGCCAATTTGCTTCTAAAATGACAAGATTGGCAAACTGCCCATCGTCACATTGGCGTATGAAATGATGATAATGTTCCCGAGGGATATTAAGGCACTATATTAGTTTTACTTCCTGGGTAGGGGAGAGGACCGGCTCCTTTCTGGCAGGAAGGAGAGGACTGGCTTCTGCAAAACTGTTGTAGCTCAGCAAAGGTTCTAAGTTGCGGGGGGGAAAGGTAGGAAAAGAAGGAGGGCGAGAAAGCAGAATTCAGGCAAAACCAGCGCTTCAGGAAGAAGGAGAAGTGTGAGTTTTCAGTTGTCTCTTTAGATATTCTACTTGATACCCATATAAAGAAGATAATTTGAAAACTTGTCTTTTTTCCTGTCACTTAGACTGGGGACAGGCCAGCAGTTTGCATGATGCCTGGAAGTGATCTTCAAGGTATCTGCCTGACCTCCCACCACTGTTTATAAAAACCTCAGGCACCCAGAGTTCTAGTTTCATTTCTACCACCAACTCTGAGACTCTGGGAAATACCTTCTCTGAGCCTCATCTTTCTTGTCTATAAAATGTAGGACTGAGCCGGGGGCAGTGGCTCATGCCTAAAATCCCAGCACTTTGGAAGGCTAAGGTGGGTGGATCACGAGGTTAGGAGTTGGAGACCAACCTGGCCAACATGGTGAAGCACTGTCTTTAGTAAAAATACAATCAGCCGGGTGTGGTGACATGAACCTGTACTCCCAGCTGCTTGGGAGGCTGATGCAGGAGAACTGCTTGAACCCAGGAGGCTGAGGTTGCAGTGAGTGGAGACTGCATCATTGCACTCCAGTCTGGTGACAGAGCAAGACTCCATCTAAAAAAAAAAAAAAAAAAAAAAAAAAAAAGTAGGATTGGTGTGAGATGACCCATAAAGTAATTGTTTGGCCAGTCATTCCAGCTCATCCTCCTATCTAGTCCCTAGATATATCAGAAAACCCATCAAATCCTGCCTACTCTCCAAAACAAACTGATAGGGTTGGCTAACTCACTCTGATTTTAACTTCCTGCCTCAAGTCTACACACCTTCTCTGAACAAGACCTTTTAGGAAAGGAGACGCTGAGGGAGACTTCTGAGTACTGATCATTGCCAATCTGCAGTGGAAATCTATTGCCATAAGGCACTACATTGGAATAATGACACTTGTCACATCTTGAGTGCCTTCCCAAGTGAGATACCCAGAGACCTGAACATCATGCATCAGCAGAAATGGAGACACAGCTGAGTCTGGACGAAAACTAGGGAGACTGACCAAATAGCAAGGACTTGCGACAGCAAGAATTGTTTCAAGGACCATTGAGTGATTTCCAAGACAAGCTTGCAAACTCTGGTGGGATTCGGGCATGTTCCCATCCAGTGGAGTGCAATCCGAATGTGGATAAATGAAAACGACCACATGGCCAGGCAGAAGTTGCCAGGAAGAGGCTGGAAAGAGAGAGACTAGAATATAGCCATCCGAAGAAAACCACACATGAAGAGCCAGTCAGGACAGCAGGTGAGCTGCCTGGGGTTTGCCGTGGCTTTCAGCTGGTGCTTTAGGGACTGCACCAAAAAGAGGAGCCATGTTGGATGAATCTGGAGGAGGCAGCAGGTTGCTATAACCCACCAGCCCTGGACTGAGCAGGTGCTGAGCAAGAGTGAGAGCCAGGAGAAGACACAGATGCAGCAACAAAGCAGAGAGTTGGAAGGCAGAAAAAAGAACAGAAGCCATCACCTCCTTGGAGGTGCCAAGAGGCACAGCCAAGTAGACAAACCTAGAACAGGGGCACGAGGAGAGGAACCAGCTCCCCAAACATCCTCAAAGGTCTACCCAATTGTTGGATGCTACTCTAACTTTATTTCCATTTTCTCCAGGTGTTTCTGAGGGTTTTTGCCCCTGGGACGTAGAAGGAGTCTATCCGTAGCTGCTTGTAATAGGATAAATATCCGATTTCTGTGCCAGTCCATCATGGCCAGAATGGTCAGGTTAGCCATGGCATTCAGTCACTGAGATGCAGAGATTACATGGGTAATGCAGGATCTGGCTCAGTGGGCCTGAAGCTGCTGCTGAATAATTGCCCTTGTAGATATTGCCTTAGAAGTCGGGGAATGGAGATCGCAGCCAAGAGAGACAGGTGGATATAGGCTGCCTTTAAGTGTTGCGGGAAGAAAAACAAACAAAAAAACAAAACAAACAAACAAACAAAAACCTCTCTAGATTCATTAAGCCAAAGGGAACGGTTGAGCTGGGAACTGGGTGGCCAAACCTGCCTCCCCCTTTTGGTTTCTAAATAAGATAGCTACAAGATGAAAAGCTACACTCCTCCCCCATATTTTGCTTAGAAAATTCCTAGTGAGCTGCAAGATATTTACCCTAAGGTGTTTCTATTAAAATATCACCATGGAAATAGAAATTGATAGCTTACCTTTACAGGTGCAGTCACCCCGGCCCTCCAGACACAAATGCGTATCTGATTGTTCCCCTGCACAATTTTGTTGATGATATCTTATGTAAAATATAGATTCCCTGCATTTTTTCTCTGCCCTGAATTGTTTATGATATCTTATGTAAAAAAAAAAAAATTAAAAAAATACAGATTCATACTTGAACCCAGTAGGCAGAGGTTGCAGTGAGCTGAGATCATGCCATGTGCCACTGTATTCCAGCCTGGGAGACAGGGTGAGACTCCATCTCAAAAAAAAAAAAAAAAAAAAAAAAAAAAAAGGAAGAAAGAAAGAAAAAAAGAAAATGCGTATTCACTGAGCCAGACAAAGGTAGGAATGAATAGACCTGTCTCCCTGGCGTGCATCCTTAAGGTTGGCAAATAATTGTCCTAAAATAATCGATAATCGAGACTTGTCTGGCCATTTTTCTAGATCAACAGTGTTAACATAAGCTCTTTGATCTACTCTCAAATTAACAGGAGAAGTCAGGGCTATTTTGTAGGCACAAGTCGTGCTATTGCAAATCTAGTTTCAATGTATTTCAGAAGCTAAAAATACAGTATAGAAATAGTCTCACAGGTTAAGGAGAAACCCGCGTGTGTCACAGACTTAAAGTTCTAATTAGAAGTGTAATTACTAACTATATCATTGATATTTGAGTTTACCTGCATAGAAAAATGTAATTTGTTTATTGTACTGAGAGACTGTGCTAGAGTAATGTAAAGCTCTCAAAAACATAGATGAAAGTGCTGTCTATTTGATTAAAGGCCAATGTGTTCTGCTGTTCACCAAAAAATGAGTTGTCATGTTAATTTTCTCTGGTAGTTTGTGAAATATGCCAGGCTGGTTCAAGCCATAACATGAGTCAGCCAATACTCTTAAGGATCTGAAGATTTTAAACCACTTTTAGAATATCTACCCTTTTCCTTCAGAAAAACTCCCCTCAAATCTGAAGAAATAAATGAAATTAAATCACTCTATGGGCTGTAAGAATGAGTTTGTTCTTCACACATTCGTAGAAAGCTATAGATCATCCATAGACCCTTTCAATGAGGAAAGTCTGCTAATCATAGTAGCACTGGCAAAGGAAAATTAGTTAGACCTCATTAATCCCCCTCTAAAAGTGAGTGAAAATGACTTCTATGTGAGATGGAAGCAGAAAACTGGTTATTTCTATCCATTTGTTGGAGTAATTGTTGTCCTGGAAACATGAAGTCCATCAGATGTGTAATGCAGATGATAGATGGTAAGAAGTAATTAACAAAATTGTAACTAAGACATGCCTACTGAATTTGGTCAGAGTCTCTTAAAAATGAATCAGAGAGAATGAAAACCTTATTTGTAGGCATGTACAAAAAAAAAAAAAAAAAAAAAAGAACAGAAAGCATAACTCATTGGAGATGCCAAGAAGCAGAGCCAAGTGCTTCTCAAACTGGAGCTGGGGTCGAGGTGACAACGGACTCATATCACAGCTCAGCATCTGAGGGTAGCCTAGTCAGGCCCTGAGAAGGCTTTATGTGTCCCTAAGGTTTGAGAACTCATGAAGCAAGCCCCCGCCCACCCCTCTCCGCCCCCAAAAACCCAAAGAATATACTAGACTCCAAAATGTTTGTCCTCCTTAACCAGTGTTGGATTAACCTGCAACCTCAGTTTATATTTCCAAAAGACAGTGCGAGAGACTACTCTTTCCAAATACATTAGTAGATACTTCCTGCTTACCGGCACATTATATCAGATATCCTTTTTCTAAAGTACAGCAGTTTGTGCACACTGTCAACACTCTGAAGATCCTAGCAGTGTGGCAGGGGAACTATTCCATTCACATTGGCCTTAAACCGATGCGCCAATGTGGGCTCACACAGTACTGTTTCTGTAGCCCTTCCATTCTGCTGGGTCCTGCAAGGACTCGCACCAATCTGCTGAGCTCCATTTGGTCCTTTCCTTATTCATAACTTTTCCTGGTCATTGTTGCTATACTTTATGCATTGTGGGTTGCACAATTTTCTCTGTCCTCCAGAATCATTGCAACAGTCCATTGGTTCATTTCCATCAGCACATGAATTAGCTGTCATACCAACATATCCAGTTTTATTTTTTTTTTCTGAGTTATCTTAACTTTTTTTTAAATCCTAATTAAACATTCCTTCATGTTGGTGCTTTCTGCACCTTCTCCTCGGGTATTTATTGGGCCTGTTAAGGTTTATGATGTCTGCGAAACACTTCAATACTAAGTTCAAATGTAACTAATTCAGCTAATAGAACCAACAAAGATGGCGCCGGCTTATGCCGTTATGAACAGAAGACTGCAGATTTTGGGGGCAGCTTCATCAGATGCTCCTTTTTCTGGTGTGTATCCCTAGTTACTCCTCTGCAAATTACTATTTGGAAGTCAGAAAGCAGGAAAGTTTTAGTAGCTGAGTTATAGCAAACAAAAAATTGGCCCTGAGCTATTTGTTAGACGTTCAAAGTGTGTGCAAAGCTGTCCTATGCTGCCCTACCTGGGGCTAGGATCCCAGCAACTGGTGCTAGGATATACCCAGAATGCTGCCAGTGCTTGGCTACTTGAGTATCGCTGGAATCGTTCTCATGAACAGAGTTGGGCCCTATTCTGGAACCAGTGAGAAGGTAGGAGGTTGGAACAGCAATTGCCTTCCATCCACTCCCAGCCATTTCTTCTTCTCCACATAAACACTCTTCCCATGGGCATATGATGAGCTCTAGGTGCCCAGCACCGCCCCCCACCCCGCTGTATCCTGGGTCTCTTGGGCACCCTGAGAATCTCTGTTACTGTCCCCACCACGGAATTTGGAGGAAGGGAGGGAATTCTTCCTAACAGCCATCTAAGTGAAGGCCAGCTCATGATTTTATTCCTGCCGGTTCTTTTGTTTTGGACAGAATTTAAAGAATGGCACCAGCTCAGCCTATGCTTTTTCTCATCTGCCACTTGCATTTCCAAAGCTTCACCTCTGTACAGTCATCTAAGATCTAAGACCAGATTCCTGATTTCCTCATCTATAATTTAGAAATAATAATACCTCTTTTAAAATACAGTTGTGGAAACATTCCTGGGCAAGATGGCCAAATCTGCCCAGCTCCAATCTGCAGCTCCCAGCAAGAGCCACAAAGAAGATGGGTGATTTCCGTATTTCCAACTGAGGTACCCAGCTTATCTCATTGGGACTGATTAGACAGTGGGCGCAGCCCACAGAGGACCAGCTGAAGTAGGGTGGGGTGTTACCTCACCTGGAAAGTGTCAGGGGTCAGGGAACTCCCTACCCTAACCAAGGGAATCCACGAGGGATGGTACATTCCAGCTCAGACACTACACTTTTCCCATGGTCTTTGCAACCTGCAGACCAGGAGATTCCCTCAGGTGCTTACACCACCAGGGCCCTGGATTTCAAGCCCAAAACTGGGCAGCTGTTTGGACAGACACTGAGCTAGCTGCAGGAGCTTTTCCTCATAGCCCAGAGGCACCTGGAATGCCAATGAGACAGAATTGTTCAGCCTGCCGAAAAGGGAGCTGAAGCCAGCAGCCAAGTGGTCTAGCTCAGTGGATCTCACCCCCATGAAGCACAGCAAGCTAAGATGCACTGATTTGAAATTCTCACTGCCAGCACACAGTTGGAAGTTGACCTGGGACACTTGAGCTCAGTGGGGGCAGGGGTGTCTGCCATTACTGAGGCTTGAGTAGGCGATTTTCCCTCACAGTGTCAACAAAGTGGCCTGGAACTTTCAACTGGGCAGAGCCCCCCATAGCACTGCAAAGCCACTGTAGCCAGAATGCCTCTCCAGATTCCTCCTTTCTGAGCAGGGCATCTCTGAATGCCTGTAAGTTAAAGGCTTATAGGTAAAACTCCCATCTCCCTGAAACAGAGCACCTGGGGTAAGGTGCAGCTATGGGCACAGCTTCAGCAGACTTAAACATTTCTGACTGCTGGCTCCGAAGAGAGCAGCAGATCTCCCAGAGACAATGCTTGAGGTCTGCTAGGGGACAGACTACCTCCTAAAGTGGGTCCCTGGGCCCAAAATATAAGTAAGATCAGAGGAGAACTGAAGAAGATAGAGGCATGAAAAACCCTCAAAAAAATCAGTGAATCCAGGAGCTGGTTTTTTGAAAAGATTAACAAAATAGACCACTAGCCAACTAACAGAGAAGAAAAGAGAGAAGAATCAAATAGACACAATAAAAAATGTTAAAGGGGAGATTGCCACTAATCCCACAGAAATACAAACTACCATCAGAGAATACTAGAAACACCTCTATGCAAATAAACTAGGAAATCTAGAGGAAATGGATAAATTCCTAGATGTATGCACCCTTCCAAGACTAAACCAGGAAGAAGTGGAATTGTTGAATAGACCAAGAACAAGTTCTGAGTATCTGAAATTCAGGCAGTAATTAATAGCCCACTAACCAAAAAAATCTAAGGACCAGATGGATTCATGGCCAAATTCTACCAGAGGTACAAAGAAAAGCTGATATCATCCCTTCTGAAACTATTCCAAACAATTAAAAAAAAAGCTTATCCACCACAATCAAGTTGGTTTCATCCCTGGGATGCAAGGCTGGTTCAACATATGCAATCAATAAACGTGATCTATCACATAAACAGAACCAGGGACAAAAACCACATGATTATCTCAATAGATACAGAAAAAACCTTTGAAAAAAATTCAACACTCCTTTATGCTAAAAACACTCAATAAACTAGGTATTGATGGAACATATCTCAAAATAATAAGAGCTGGGTTTTTTTACAAACCCACAGCCAATATCATATTGAAGGGGCAAAAGCTGGAAACATTCCCTTTGAGAACCAGCACAAGACAAGGATACCCTCTCTCCTCACCCCTAGTCAACATAGTATTAGAAGTTCTGGCCAGGACAATCAGGGAAGAGAAAGAAATAAAGGGTATTCAAGTAGGAAGAGAGAAAGTCAAATTATCTCTGTTTGCAGATGACATGATTCTATATTTAGAAAACCCCATTATCTCAACCCCAAAACTCCTTAAGCTGATAAGCAACTTTAGCGAAGTCTCAGGATATAAAATCAATGTTCATTGTGCAAAAATCACAAGCATTCCTATAAACCAATAATAGACAGAGAGCCAAATCATGAGCAAACTTTCATTCACAATTGCTACAAAGAGAATAAAATACCTAGGAATACAACTTACAAGGGATGAGAAGAACCTCTTCAAGGAGAACTGCAAACCACTGCTCTAAGAAATAAGAGAGGACCCAAACAAATGGAAAAAACATTCCATGCTCATGATAGGAAGAATCAACGTCATGAAAAGTCCACATTGCCCAAAGTAATTTATAGATGCAATGCTATTCCCATCAAGCTACCATTAGCTTTCTTCACACAATTAGAAAAAAAAAAAAAAAAAAAAACACTTTAAATTTCATATGGAACCAAAAAAGGGCCCATATAGCCAAGACAATCCTAAGCAAAAAGAGCAAAGCTGGAGGCATAAAACTACCCGACTTCAAACTATCCTACAAGGCTACAGTAACCAAAACAGCATGGTATGGGTACCAAAACAGATACATAGACCAATGGAACAGAACAGAGGCCTCAGAAATAATACCACACATCTACAACAATCTGATCTTTGACAAACCTGACAGAAACAAGGAATGGGGAAATGATTCTCTATTTAATAAGCAGTGTTGGAAAAACTGGCTAGCCACATGCAGAAAACCGAAACTAGATCCCTTCCTTATACCTTATACAAAAGTTAACTCAAGATGGATTTTAAAATAATAATAAAAAAATAATCCAAGAATCCAGATTCTGACTGTCCTCCATCTTTCATATTTGTATTTCTGGCTGGATTTTTGACCTGGTGATGAAACGATCAATAAGGCACATTTCTTGCTCTCAAGATGCTCACAAAGTACTGTGTATGGTGGATAAAACATGGCCATAAATTCCTTGACATTCCTCCCACCAATAGATGGGATTGGTGTGCCCTCTTTTCAAGGGCTTGACCACTAGAATATGGAAGATGTTATATCATGCCAGTTTCAGGCCTTATAGATTGGCAATTTCCAGTGCCTTTCTTTGACAGAACTCTGGGCCGCAAATAAGTAGTCTGACCACTCTGCTGGAGAGACCATAGAGGGATTGTGAAGCTGCATAAGAAGGAAGAGGCTCCCAGCAGAGCACAGCCTCCCAGCCTTCCCCACCAAGTGCAGATGTGTGAATGAAACTGACTGAACTTGCCAGATAGACCCACCGCCAGCCGAATTCCACAAGGGAGCCAATGGATCCCACATGGAGCAAAGGATTCTCTTGGCAAGCCCTGCCTGATTTTCCTCTCCATTTTATTGTGAGATAGAATAAAATGGCTATGTTAAGCTACTCAGTTTTGGAATAGTTTGTTACACAGAAATAGATTACCAAGAGATAAGTGTATACAAACAGACAATCATAAAACAATATAAAAGGTTAGTGGTAGCTGCTTAGGAGAATAGATTACAATGACAACTTAAGTAGTTATAATGATTGGCACCTGTTTCTGACCAACAATAGGTATAACATCTATATTTCTCTATACTTTTTTCAATTTTATTTGTTTCTGTAATTATTAATCAAGTATCTTCTAGAAGCAGGTGGCAGTTATAGAATTCAGCAGAACCAAAAAGCTAATAGGCTTCAGGATTGAGAAGAAGAAATTCCAGGTAGGGACCAGGAAACTGGACCTGTACCTTCTCCTGACCTTTCCTCATCACTACTCTGCTCGGCTTGTCTCACACAACAGGCAACCTGTCTACATGAGGATGAGAAGAGAAGCTGACTGGGGACAGCCCCAGCAGAAGGAGAACTTGTTCTTCTCCACGTTGCATTTGTATAAATGGTCTTGGGAAGACCTGTCCAGGCCTGGCTCTGTTCATTCCCTTGATCTGAGGTTTAAGAAGTGGGGTCTGCAAGATGAAAGAGAATGGGAAAAATCATGGAGATAGTTTAAACCAGTGCTGAGCGATTATTATTATTGCCAGGGAACTGCTGTACTTGAACTTACAAATTCAGAAGACTCTCCAGAAAAGTGATACTTAAAAATAAACATCTAATGTCACGCAGTGCATCGTTCCTTGGAAAGTGAAAGTTTTAGGGTATATTAAAATCGTTAAGTTCCTACTCAGTGTAAATTACAGTGCAGATTCTAAGCAAGATTTAAAATGAAGGGTTTGACCTTAAGAATTTTCTGATCTAATTTTATCATGTTACATAAAAGTTTAACAGTTTTAGCCATCATAAAAGATATAAATGTGAAAAATGATAGCCCATTTTAGACCAATTTGTGAATATTGTGAAAAATGTAGTTTTATGAAGGGTTCAAAATGTGATTACCTTGCATAGTCTGTGAAAAAAAAAATGCTACTTGAGGCAATGCTGTCCTTATTTTAATAAGAAAAAATGATTTTATTGACGGAATATTGAATACTGAGAAAAAAATTAACATCTTTTCAAACATATTCGTATTTTAGCTACCTTTTTACTTTATTATTTAAAAGTGTCTTTCTCATTTTAAGAAGGATTCTGCTCTTTATATCCAGTAAGAGGTTGAAGACGAGAGCAAGCTCTGTGCTTTACCCGTAGGCACTGGGCGTTGAATATGGCGTTGGGGCCCCTGATATAAACACTGACATCGGCTATTCTGTCATATTTCCTCTAATTTTTCTTTGGGTTTGGTAGAAAAGAGATAGGTTCATCTGAAAACTCTTGGAGTTTTTGACTGACTACTGAAATGCAAAACTCGTGTTAAGATATGTCTGGTTTGGTTGGGCGCAGTGGCTCATGCCTGTAATCCCAGCACTGTGGGAGGTTGAGGCAGGAGGATCCCCTGAGCTCTGGAGTTTGAGGCCGCCCTGGGCAACACAGCATGACTCTGTCTCTAGAAAAAAAAGTTAAAATATGATCCAGGCCTGGTGGTGAGTGCCTGTAGGTCCAGATACTCAGCAGGCTGTGTGGCAGGATTGCTTGAACCCAGAATGTTGAGGCTGCAGTGAGCTATGACAGGACTACTATACTCCAGCCTGGGTGACAGAGTGAGACCCTATCTAAATACACACACACACACACACACACACACACACACACACACACACACGCCTGGCTAATGGCTTCTCCCACTCATTTTACTTCTTTTTAGTGACCTTTCTAAATCTGTGCCTTGCGTCTGACGTTATAGTTATGAATGCTTTTTCTGGTTAGATATTTGATTATTGTTTTTGTTCCATTAATTCATTTTAACTTTGGTTGTCTGCATCTGTTTGCCTTTTTATCTATAGTCAAGTGGAGCTTTCAATACTCCTCCTCTAGATTACTCCTTTGATTTTTTTACTGTATTGATTCGGTCTTTGGCGACTTCTGAAGCAGACTGCAGTTCTATGATTGCATTTCAATTGTCTATAATCTTTCCTTATTTTATCTAACAAGTTTTTTATCTCTTTCTGATTCTCAGCTATTTTTCCATCACAACTTGTGTCTCAACAGCTAATCTTTCAACTTTCCTTTTGTAAAGTGTTCCTGCTTTCAAAATACATTTTTTTTGTATCCTGTACTAGATGATACAAAGAATATGTTTCTTCTTTTATATCAAAAATATAATTTTAGGTCCAATGCATATTTTATTTTCACTGCTCCTTCTCCCTAAATGGAAATGAGAGCAATTAGAATCTATTGCTTGCCCTCAAAAAGAACAGAATTTCCTAGCTGTGCTGTTCTTACTGTTGGAATTTTCCTGTTAGATCTCAAGCAGCAGGATATACCGACATTAAGAATTTACTTAACTCAATTTGCTTTAGCCATTTATTTGGTGCCTAACATTTATTTGTCTAGTGTGTATCCTTTAGATCTATATTGTTCAATACAGTTACCACTAGCCACATGCAGTTATAAATTAATTTAAATTAAATACACTTACTATTGCCCCCCTAATTTTCACTAGCTACATTTCAAGTGCATAGTGGCTCCTGAGTGCAGACATCCGACATCCCCATCATTGCAAAAAGTCGTACAGGATGGCATTATTCTAGAGTGAGATTCATCTGCTCATACTCTGTAGTTATCTGACTATGAAACATTGAATTTATTCCTGTAATATTAAAACATTCTATGATTTTCTTCTTCCAAGGTAGAGACAATGAAAAGTACAATCCCCGTGTGTGACTCTCACATGGGTCTTCCTATCTGCATCACTTTTTTTTTATGATATTCTTAATATTGCAAGATGCAACAGAGCCCCATTTATCTAGACTCCTCCTCTGTCCAGTAGGACTTTCTGCCATGATGGGGTGTACCATGTCTACAATCAAGAGCCATTTCCATATTGGCCATTTCTGGGCATTTGATTCCCAGAAAGGAAGTGCTTGGAAAGAGGGACTGATTTCCAGAAAAAGAAACAAACTGAGGAATGTGTGCATGGGTGGGAGAGTATGAAAGACTGAAAAGGCCTCAAGTACTGCAGAAATCGTTGCCTCACATAAGAAAAACGGCTGTCGGCCTGCTGGCTGACGAAGGCTCCTCGTCTCTCAAGGAAGGTCACATGATGGGAATCATGAAGGTCTCCTCTGTGTCTGCATGGCCAAGTTATATCTTAAAGATTCCTGTATATTTTTCTTTGTATAAGACCATTCACCAATGTTCCTATCTCCAGATAAATGGTAACTTACATTGTCATTTTGACTTTAAAAGTTGTTCCAGTGGAAAGGTAGGGAAGGGTGCAACCAGTGTTGGAATGAAGAGATTCTCTTCCCAAGAATGAGCCGATGTAGGCTCAACTTTCCAAGGTCCGCTTCCCCCCTGACTATGGGGCGTGTGCTTCCCAGTTCCTCTCTGACCCTTCTTTCTTTCTCTCCAGTACTTTTTGCTGGATGCAAATCTTGCCCAGCATAACATCCAATTAGAAGCTAAGTAAATACACAGCCCAGAGCCTATTTTTGATGAGAATGAGAAGTAGAAATTTGGAAATATCTCTTTTTTTCCATGAAAGTTTTACCTTGCTTTCAAACACGCTTCTTTCCACACCATAAAAAAAAAAATAATAAAAAATAAAAAAATAAAAAAATAAAAAAAAGAATTATCTGAAATCCAAGCCCAAAATATAGGGAGAAATCCAGCCTAGACCTGACTTGAGTTCCATGCAGGCAGGACTGATGTCTATCTCGCTCACTGCTGTTTCCACAGGACCTATGTGGATTTCTTTCAGTCTGTAGAAAATATATACCAGCACTTTGGGAGGCTGAGGTGGGCAGATCACGAGGTCAAGAGATCGAGACCATCCTGGCCAACATGGTGAAACCCCATCTCTACTAAAAAATACAAAAATTAGCTGGGTGTGGTGGCGCGTTGCCTGTAGTCCCAGCTACTCGGGAGGCTGAGTCAGGAGAATTGCCTGAACCCAGGAGGTGGAGATTGCAGTGAGCCGAAATTGCACCAGTCTGGCGCCTGGCGACAGAGCAACTTTGTCTCAAAAAAAAAAAAAAAAAAAAAAAAAAAAGTGTGTGTGTGTGTGTGTGTGTGTGTGTGTGCATATATATATATATATATATACACCTTGAGGCTTTACAAAGTGACTCAATAGAATTTTTAGGAGCTTTATGATCAACAACATTTATTTTGCTAGTGGAGTGTTGAAGTGAATTTAATGCATTCTCCTTATTTTGCAGGTAGGGAAACTGAGGAACAGAGAGATGACAATTTTTTTTAGAAAACCTAAAAAGAGCACATTCTTTGGAGTCAAATATATTTGGATTTCATCACTTATTAGGTAAGTGGGCAGCGGATTGAATGACTTTCTTCCCAACTTTCTCATCTGTAAAATGAGAGTAGTGATGTTTTCCTTATATAATACATATATTTTGGAGACAGTCTCGTTCTGCCACCCAGGCTGGAGTGCAGTGGCATGATCTTGGCTCACTGCAACCTCTGCCTGCCAGGTTCAAGCATTTCTCCTGCCTCAGCCTCCCGAATAACTGGGATTACAGGCGCCTGCCACCACACCCAACTAATTTTTGTATTTTCAGTAGAGACAGGGTTTCGTCATGCTGGTCTCGAATTCCTGATCTCAGGTGACCTGCCCACCTCAGCCTCCCAAAGTGCTGGGATTACAGGTGTGAGCCACCACACCCGGCCCCTTTATATGATCTTACAAGATAACGTAGCCAGTTGTCATTCTACAAATAGCAGCACTATTTCTCAAAGGCAGGTAGAGAGTTAGAATCAAAGTGCATCTCTCTTCTTTCCCAGAACTCGGCTGACTGTCTTTGTGGGATGCAGTCCAAAGCACAAGTGACAGGGGCGCAATCCTGAGGGTTGCTGACCTTTCAAGGAATTGAGGTTGCTGAGGAGTTCAGAGCTGAAGAAAGGCGGAGCTAAATTAACTGGCCAATCAACCTCCCGCATGCTCGTCCTCCTGTTTTATATTGAATGTTCAGCGTATACTCGAAATCCTCAAATTCATTGGCCTGCAGAGAATTTCTCATGCGAAGGTTGAGCTGTTTCCAGCTGTTCTGAATAAGCGCCTGCCTAATCTTCCTGTAGTTGCAGGCATTAGAACTGTCTCTTTCTTTCAGTAGGAAAAACTGACCACTTCCCACCAGTGGGCGGGGCAGGCAGAACAAAGGGTGATATTGATGGGAAGAAATCATATAAGTAGATGTGAATATGAGCGTTCTACCAGGGAAACTTCTTCCTTAACGCTGACCCCAGGCGATGGAGAAAAGCCTCCCTGTCGGGAACTGTGTTTGGGATCAAGCTTACCGTATAGTGAGATCCACGCCTTTTGGGGGTCTCACACGGGAACGTTCCCCACACCTCCCCTTTATGACTTTCGTCTTCACTACAACCCCAGCTACAAGGCAGAAAACTTTTGGCTCTAAAGGGCTAGATAGTAAAGATACTAGGCTGGGTGGGTCCTACGGTCTCTATTGTGACTGCTCGGTCCTGGCTGAGCAGCAGGAAAGCAGCCATATTCAACACATAAATAGCTGAGCTAGCCGTGCTCCATGCAACTTTATTTAAGAAGACGGACAGGAGGCCAACAAACATATGAAAAAATGCTCATCATCACTGGTCATCAGAGAAATGCAAATCAAAACCACATCGAGATACCATCTCACATCAGTTAGAATGGTGATCATTAAAAAATCTGGAAACAACAGATGCTGGAGAGGATGTGGAGAAATAGGAACACTTTTACACTGTTGGTGGGAATGTAAATTAATTCAACCATTGTGGAAGACAGTGTGGCGATTCCTCAAGGACCTAAAAACAGAAATCCCATTTGACCCAGCAATCCCATTACTGGGTATATATCCAAAGGGTTATAAATCATTCTACTATAAGGACATGTGCACACGAATGTTCATTGCAGCACTGTTTACAATAGCAAAGACCTGGAACCAACCCAAATGCCCAACGATGATAGACTGGATAGGGAAAATGTGGTACATATACACCATGGAATATTATGCAGCCATCAAAAACAATGAGTTCACGTCCGTTGTAGGGACATGGATGAACCTGGAAACCATCATTCTCAGCAAACTGACACAAGAGCAGAAAATCAAACACCGTATATTCTCACTCATAGGTGGGTTTTGAACAATGAGAACATATGGAAACAGGGAGGGGAACACTACACACTGGGGTCCGTTGGGGGGAAATGGGGGAGGGATGGGGGGGTGGGGAGGTGGGAAGAGATAGCATGGGGAGAAATGACAGATACAGGTGAGGGGACGGAAGACAGCAAACCACACTGCCATGTGTGTACCTATGCAACAATCTTGCATGTTCTTCACATGTACCCCAAAACCTAAAATGCAATAAAAAAAAAAGAAGACGGACATCTGGATTTCATATTTTCGCATGCCACAAAACATTATTTTTCTATTGAGATTGTTCAACCTTTTAAAAATGAAAAAGCCTTTCTTAGCCTACAAAAAATGCCGGTGGGCCAGATTTGGTTCCTGGGCTATAGTTTACTGACCAACTCCTGCTTCCAAAGGAGACCAGGGTAGGATTTTTGAAATAATTTCACTAGAGTGCCTAAGGCAAATTTTGCAAAATAGATCAAAGTTTGTCCCCAGCCCCTCTTGCCTTCCTCTCTGTGTTCCTAGCCTCTCTCTCTTCTGGATTTCCCTTTAATTTGGGTTTGCAGAGAACTCACACAGGCTCTTTGTCTGCCAGGGAACCCCATGGGATGCATTCACAAATCTGCCCTCCAGGTCTCCAGTGACTCCACACCCTGCTGAGGGTGGAATGGATGGGTTGTCATCACTAGAATTATCAGAAAATCAACCTATTTTGAAAAATTTGCACTGTCATATTTAAGACTTCTTCCTCCTGTGGATAAACATCTTCTTCTTTAAAATACAGAGTTTTTGAGTAGGTGCACTGAGTTGAAAATAATGACAGTGTCCCCAAGTCTTCTCTGCCTGTTCCTGGCCCTTCTGCAGTCTGTAACTTTTTTCTCCTGTAGCTAGGTCAAAAGAAAGGAGCTCCATTAAAGTTAGCAACCCCATCCCTGGCATGGCTGGGTCTTTCTCCTACGGCCTCCACCTGCTTACACAGCCAGACCCGGCAAGACCTGGTGCCCAAGTGAGGGCCTGTCTAGTGTCTAGTTTGGGTTTCTAGCACTGAAGGGCCCCTAACACAGAGGCAGAGGCTCCCTGAGGGTCCTTTGCCCAATCCAGGGAACTGAAACATGTTCTGCATTGGCTGCTTAATGAAGATCACCAGCCGGCAGGTAGGCCTGGCAGGGGCAAACATGGCAGCAGCAACAGCCTCAGGACACGGCAAGCTTGCAGCAGAGCCTGTGGGGCACCTGCAGCAGGGAGACCCTGCCAGGACCCAGTGACAGTAATGGATCTGCGCTGGGTCTTTGACTCATGACAAAAGGCCAATGCTGAGACACTGGGACCCTCTGGGCAGTGGCCTCTAATTATGGCTTTCCCTTGCCTGCCCTCAAGGCTCAACTTGCCTTCTGAAGCAACAGCATGGAAAGGCAATAAAAATAGGATGAGCGCCTGCTGGTTCCAGCTTTACTACTAAATAGAGTGTGTCATTGTCACTTAGCCTCTTTGATTCTAGGCAGTCTGTAAAATGAGGAGCTGGATTAGATCAATGATTTTCCCTGTAGGACAGGGTGCATGGGGTGGAGGAAACTTCACAAAATGCACGAATCTCTGGAGGATCATATTCTAAATAGCATGCGAGCCTCCTGCACCAACTCCAACCCAAATGTATCAGAATCTGGCTGCAGCACAGGCAGGGTATGAACTTTGAACAATCTTTGGCAGGCACTGTGATGAAGAAACCCTGACCCAGGTCAGAATCATTAGGCGAAATACTTCCTAAAGACCGCTTGAGCTCTGACAGCCTGTGATTCTGTGAAAAGAACAGAGTCAACATCGTTATCACTGTCTTCTCTGAACAACCTATTTAGAGTAATGGAACACTTAGTTCAAAAATACGTAACACTGCGAACGTTGTTAATACTGATTTAAAAAAAATTGTTTGCAGATGGTTGGTTCCCTGCAGCCTCTATCCTTAGGAGGATACTGCTCTAAGATGAATCAGATGCAAGTACACCCTGGGAGTGGGGACATATTAGTTTCAGGCCAAGGAATCCTAGGTAGAATTTATAGCCCATGAAAGTAACACCTTGGATACCAACAAGGCCAGTGCAGAAGGGGCCACCTGTTAGTCAAAGTCATTCTGGCCTCTGGCAGCTTTAGAGTGTGTGATGTACTGATGTTCAAATTCTTTGTTATTGGACCCACGCTTTCACTGGTGGGACATTCTGAAGCTTATTACTGTTTTTCTGATCAAGTCAAGATGTTTTTCCAACATTAGATGTTCCGACAGCCTTTTTTGCAACTTCTGTTTGGTAATGTGGGTCACATTGGTAGTTGCTTGACAAATTGTCCATTTTCTGCACCGAAATGTAAGCTCCATGAGAATAGTGACCTTACCTGCGGTGTTCAACATGGTGCCCAGCACGGGGCCCTGCACATTGCAGAAGTTGAATACAAACTTACTCAATATGGATGCTACCCTGTTTAAAGACTCTTTGCCTGTAGAAACTTCCCCCAGAGAACTGCTGGTTTGCCAAAGCACACCAGCCCGGAGAACACAGAAAGTCTTTGCTCCACCTAAGCCCATGACATTTCCTGGTGCTCCAAGCCTCCTCCGTAGGTCAGCCTTCTTTTCTAGAAGAGCCAGTGCTGTCTCCGAAGTGGTTTCCTCTGTTTCCCATCCTCCATTCTTCGTCCCCCCTCATTCGCATCCCCCAGATCACCCTCCAGTGACCTCTAACGTCTCCAGTCTGTGAGTTTGCCTTGGGCTCGGAGGTCACTGCTGAGGGACGTCAAGGGGGTATGAAATCCTCACATGACCCTGAGATGGCAGATGGCTAAGGGGAAGTTCACTTCAGGACTGAGGGGAAAATCAAAAAGGTAAGAACTTTGGATCGAACAATGGAGAGATAAGGTAAGCTTCCCTGGGAGGTGAATAAGACTCCCAAACTAAAAGTGTTGAAATATCCAAAAGATTAAAAGGGAAGCAGAGAAGAGTGGCTACAAGGGATGTTAGAGTGTTAACAGTGCGTTTTGATTTTTCCTGCCCCGTTGTTTTCAATCCTTCTTCCTGGTCCTCACTGTAAACAGTGAACCTTAAACACATAGTTTCTAAGCTCTAGGGTGGGTCAGAGAAAGATGAGTGGTGGTTGCGGCTGACATGAGGCTGTCCACTTCTGAGGGTTTCTGTCCTTGGGCACATCACACTTCATTCTCGGAAGCCTCTTCTGTAGCTAGAATTCAAGTCGCTGTGTCGCAGCCTCCAGGGGCTTTCCCGGCCAGCAGGGCTAATAAAAGTCATGCATAAGGAATGAAACAGCAACTTCAGAGCTCTTTGAAATACTCTACCCATTGAAAGGAAATCAACAAAACAGGGGAAAGAGCATTTTAAAATGAGCTGACTGGTATTTATCTGTATTTATCCAAGTCCACAAGGCTCTTAGCAGGTTGCAAATTAATACTTCAAGCCAGATTCTGAATAAGCCACAGGGGACCAAACGTGCCTGGAAACTAGAAGGCCTAATGGCTCAGCTGTCACTCCCTCTGCTGGGCTGGCAGTTAGAGCTCGCATCAAGCCATGTCTTCCCGTCATCAAAGTCATTGAGTAGCTTACATCCTTCAGTGACACCCACCATTTGGCAGGCTCGTCCAGCGTTTTTCCCCACCAGTCTGCAAGATCATGTCCTTCCTGGTAACCCGATGCAGTCCTGGTTTGTTGTTATTCCCAGCCCTACAGAGAAATGACAGGGGAAGAATGGAAGATGCCTTTAGATGTGGGTGAGAGAAAGAAAAGCCATAGATTTTAGGAACTGTGTGCAAGGGGAACAAAGTTGGGATGGAGAGAGTGGTCTGAGCTTCCTACACGCGGTGTGGACTATAAGGGGGTGCGTTCTCTGAACAGAGCTTAAAAACAACAGCAACAAAAAGGAGTAACAGTCTGCTTTTTATCACCTCTGCAGAGGTCATGCTAAACAATGCCAGTGATGATGTTTTCCTTGCACTGGCATGGCCCCCACCCTCAGCCTCCCTCAAGGGGCAGTTGCTTAAGAGTGAATTAATACAAGCTTCTTAAGTGCTCATGGGGAAATGTGGCTCCAGTGTCGGAAAAAAGGCCCTTCAGCCAGAGCTTCTCATTGAGCCCAAGTCTCTTTTCTGCCTCCCAGAGGCCTTTTTAGCCCATGATGCTGCCTGAATCTGGGGTTAGAAAACACCTTGTGAACCTATTTCCTCGGCAAAATTTGTCCATGCTAAACAAATAAAAAACCTAAACATCATGGAAGAAAGTTCAGCGGCTGCCCTCAGTGCCTGCTTTGCTTATGAACCATATGTGAGATTTTCAGTCTTAAAGCAATTTAGTTCTGTCCTTCCCCTTATTCGTGTAAAGACATTTGCTCTTATATTAGAAACGCAACTATTTTCATATAGATTAATATCTATTTTAAAATAATTGTGAGTGTCTCTGCTCGTCTTCAGTTCTCAAACTCAGGTGTGCAAGGAGTATCACACAAATTGCACAATGAGAAATGTTTCATTTTATAAATTGCAATACCGGTTTATCATGGACTCACAGCCCTCATCCCACTAACTAGGCAGGAAAGTCAACCTCGGGTATTTAAGAGCTTTCTCACTTCAAGGTTTTCAAGCCATACCCTTGTCTTTGCAGTTTAGCCCATCCTGCTGGGAACTCCCATGCCATCGGCCCTACAGCCCCTGTTGTATCATATTTGGTGCCTTGACCTCCTCTCACGGGGGGTCAACAGTCTCCCTGGATAACGTTTATTTCCTGGAGCTTTTTGGTAGGCACTTCGTTGTTGAATTTCCTGACATTTTATACTTACTATTGCACGTGACTTTTTTTCCCCTTTGAAGAGAATGATTTTTCTCCTGGGCTTTTAGGATCAGAAAGATGTTATTAGAGACTCAACTGGAAAGGAATTAATCCGCGGAAATGAATCCACAAAGCAAAAGAAAGGTGAGCGTAGGAATAACTTTACCAACACCAAAGTGTGGAGGGGTTTTGTGTTTGATTTATCCACACGAGGGGAGTGAATTCATCAACCCGGATGTCTTATCTCTCTGAGTTATTTCCTTCACTGACCTCCTTCCATCCACATCACTCACGTTCCAAAGAAAAGTGAAATCGTTTGCTTATGCCGGGTCTTTGCCTTCATCGCTGCCTCCACAGGTCAAGTCTCTGTCAAACGTCTGTATCCACCTGCCTGGCCAACACTGGGAGGAGGAAGAGAGAGAATGAGGAGCTGGAAGGAGCTGGGAACAAATAGGAGTGAGGGGACAGGGCCGTGCAGGGAGCACAGGTCGGAGCCCTGCAGACTCGGTCTCCTGGGGCAGAGTCCTGCTCCCTCCTGGGCTTCCTTACTGTCAACATGATGCTTCCTCACAAGGGGTTTCCTTTAATCTTCGCAACAGCCCAGAGTGGCAGAAACTTTACAGATAAGGACACAGGACTGGAGCAGGCAGCAATGCACCCTGGGACATTTATTGCATTGACAGCAAGTGGAACTCAAATGGTCAACCTCTTTCTGGTGGACTCTGGATCTTGGGGTCTAGCATAGTGGGGAAAAATGGGTTTGGGAACCAGTAAGACCTTGCCTGAAATCCTAGCTCAAACGCATATTGGCTCTGTGACCTGGAGGGAACTCTTTAATGTTGCTATCTTGGGAATTGCTGTCTTCATATTTCAAAAATGTTCTTGTGAGGATTAAATGAGTTAATATCGGCAAGTCCCAGCACAGTGACTGACACTTAGAAGGGCCTGGATCTCTAAGAAAAGGCAGCTGCACAAGGGCCCCAGAACATATAGACAACTGAACACAAAAATACAGATTTGATAAGAAATAAATGGGTGCTCTATTTCCTGTTTTTTGCAATTCATTTAGGAAGGTTTGGCCTTTAGATCAATTTAATATCCTTACTTAGGCCAGGTACATGGCTTATGCCTATAATCCTACCACCTTGGGAGGTTAAGGTGGGAGGATCGCTTGAGGCAAGGAGATCCTGTCTCTACAAAAATTCGAGTTCGAAACCAGCGTGGCCAAAATGGTGAAATCCCATCTCTATTATAAATACCAAAAAATTAGCCAAGCGTGGTGGCAGGTGTCTGTAATTCCAGCTACTCGGGAGGCTGAGGCGGGAGAATCACCTGAACCTGGGAAGTGGACGCTGCAGTGAGCTAAGACTGTGCCATTGCACTCTAGCATGGGCAACAACAGTGAAACTCTATCCCCAAAACAAACAAACAAATAAACAGCAAACTAGCTGGGCATGGTGGTGTGCCTCCCAGCTACACAGCTTGTTGTGGTGGCAAGACTGAGTGCAGTAGCTCACACTTGTAATTTCAGCACTTTGAGAAACTGAGGTGGGAAGATCATTTGAGGCCAGGAGTTGGAGACCAGTTTAGGTGACGTAGTGAGACCCCCGTCTCTACATCATACGCAAAAATAATTTTAAAACTAGCCAGGCATGGTGGTGCACACCTGCCATCCCAGCTACTCAGGAGTCTTAGGTGGGAAGACTACCTGAGCCTAGAAGGTCAAGGCTGCAGTGAGCTACAGTAGAGCCACTACACGCCAGCCTGGGTGACAGAGCAAGACCCTGTCTTAAAAAAAAAAAAAAGAAAGAAAAGAAAAGAAAATTCCAAGCCACAGCCTGGAGCAGACGTAGCAAGTTGCCATAGCACCAGCCCCTCAGAATTAGTGCTCTCAAACCTCCAGCTGCTTCTCACACGTGTGTGGTTCTGCTGTGCGGCTCCCACTTCAAGTGACCTCACTGAGCTATTGTCATGTTTGTATAAGGTTCTTTCCAGAAGCTGGAATGGAGCTGTTGAATTACTCATGTTTTTTATTCAGTTTCCGTTTCTGAATCTAGCATATATATATATTCTTTTGAAACTTCCAGTCCTAAATTGAATATAGCTCTGACCCTGATTAGGTGAACAACACATTGCTGGAGAGATGAGAAAAAAGGAACTTAAAAGTGTTCTGAACTTCAGTGGAGCTAAGACGGGTGGAAACTTTAGGTTCAGGACTGGCACAAGGATATCCCTTGTTATGGAGTGTGGGGTTTCCTCCCAGGTAGGAAAGCTTAGGGAGTATAACATTCCCGCTCTTTCACTTTCGCTGCATAGGAAGGTGCAGTGGCTAATCTGATTGGGAAATTTGGGAAAAACGAACTGCCGTCCTTGCTTCATCGCCTCCCACATTCCACAGTTCACCTCCAAGGATGGCCTCTGAGCTAGCAGGGCATTGGATGAGGCTCAGGCACTAAGGGTTACCCTAGTCCAGTATAATGCTGGCACTTACCAGGTATGAAAGTCTGCCTGTGCTGAGTGCAGTGGCCCACGTCTGTAATCCCAGCACCTTGGGAGGCTGAGGTGGGTGGGTCATCTGAGGTCAGGAGTTTGAGGCCAGCCTGGACAACATGGCGAAACCCAGTCTCTACCAAAAATACAAGAAATTAGCCTGACAAGTGGTGATGTGAACTTGTGGGAGGAGAATTGCTTGAATCTGGGAGGTGGAGGTTGCAGTGAGCAGAGAGCACACCACTGCACACTAGCCTGGTGACAGAGCAAGACTCCATCTCAAAAGAAGAAGACCAGCCACCCATATATAGATAAATCATATATTTTCAAATAGATTTGATCAGTAAAAAGGTTATATTTGGCAGCCATTTCTCTTTGTCTAACTGCTTAATTTTATCAAAACTAAAACAGAGGAAAAAAACGTTATTCATTTCCCTTCCTCAAAGATTTTGCTGCCATTGGGTGTTCATGGCCCAGCCTTAGCCCTGTACCTGCAAGGGTCTATGGGAGGGTTGAGGCTCAACTGTTCAGTGGAGTATAATAATGCAGGGATGGTGTAGGAGGAGAGAAGGGTGCCTCCCATAGTGAGTATAACTGCGGGCATGTCTGAAATTGGAATCACTTACAATGCAAAGAAAGGAACCAAACTGAAGTCAATCAGGACCCATGTCTCTCTGATGGTTAATGCCTTCTGTTTAAGAGGCTAAGGTTGTGGGTTCAAAGTCCGTTATGGGCTCTAGAAGTCATTTCAGAGACCAAGTTTACTTCAATGGACATTTTGTCAACTTCTTGCTGCTGTTTTTCTCAGAGCTGCACCTTGCTTCTGGCTTTCTCTGCCTCATTTAGATTTCCACCTTCATGTATCATGATGGTATCTTTCTGATACTGAGAGCTGCTGCCACTCAATCATCTGGCCCCAACGAAATCAAATCTCTTAACTGCGGATGCCAGTGTGCGGTAGATTTGTGTTTGTGACGACCCCTAGAGAAAGTGATTTGAGATCTTTGTCCTTATCCAGAAATGGTTAGCTCTTCTTTCTAGACTGGATGTCACCAGGCTTGCTTTGCTATCAGAGTCAGGTAATCCCTGCTTGGTTGCTCAGAATTCCTATGAAATATATGACTGCCACTATTTCCCCAATGACGGTGAACGGTAAAAGCAATGCACAGAATTCAAAATGTTCGGGAGGTGGCTCAACATTCGATATTGAAGCTGACACCGGAGGTCAGGGTAAAACATTCAGATTTTGGAGTCATCTTCACAGATAAACGCATAACTATGGTTACTGCCAAAGTAAGGCTCAGATACACATGGACAAATGAGTCAGCAAAGAGATCTAATAGCAAAACTGTACAACAGAACATTTCTATTTGTTTTACCTTTTGAATGTAAGACACTGGTGAGAAGAAGCTATGTTTGCGATGGAACAGAGCACTCCTGAAAAACAACTTCAATCCTTTTTGAGTAGAGGAGATTTAGAAAAGCAGAGATTAAAAGCATGACAAAGTCTAACATCACGAAAATAAGAGAAGGTGGAGGGGAAGGAAGAAGGGAGAAGGGGAGGAGAGGGAGAGAGAAGGGGAGAGAGAGAAGGAGAAAGAGAAGAGGGAGGAGGAGAAGGAAGAGGAGGAGAAGGAGGAGGAGGAGGAGGGGAGGGAGAAAAGGAAGGAGGTGGAGGGGAAGGAGGAGAAGAGGGAGAGGGAGAAGGAGGAGGAGGAGGAGAAGGAAGAGGAGGAGAAGGAGAAGAACAGGGAGAAGAGGAAGGAAAATGAGGAGAAGGAGAAAGAGCAGGAGGAGAAAGAGGAGGAGGGGGTGGTAAAGGAGGAGGAGCCTGGGGTGGCAGGGGAGAGAGAAGGAGAAGGAGAAAAAGATCCTGGAGTAGTCAGGGTGGCATTCAAGAGAAGACACGTGACGGAGACCAGGAGAGGTTGCAGCAGGCTGGGTGGTAATCAGTGACAAATCCTAAGAGATACTGAAGAGAGACTTGAGCCTACTTCCCCTGCTCTAGAGGGCCTGCTCTTGCCCATTTTCACAAACTCTTCTTGGGAAAGAGTTTGTGACAGCAAAGTAGTGTTGGAAAACAGCCTTTGCTCCTGTGTGCACATCCTCGGGTGTGGGTCTGAGCGGGAGACCCTCTCAGCCTGGTCGCGATAATGAGGGCTGAGAGCTCCTGCAGCCTTTATGGAGGCTCTGAGTGCCACCGAGGCGTTCATACTTGCAACCCATGTCCATAGGACCCAGTTTCAAGGGGCAGGAATAGAGCACAAGAGAAAATGTTTCCAATTCAATATCAAACAAAAATACAACACGGTTTCCAGCCAGTAGATATTCTGGGAGCAGCCTTTTTTCCAGCCCCTTAAATGTAACCAGCTGGAAGTCTTTTTTAAGTGCTGTACTATTCAACCTTTGAGAGAAAGCTTTTGCCATTTGATGGGAAAGCTACTTTTCCATGTGGAGATGGAGCTCTTAGTCCTTAGCTTCGTGATTCTCATTGGTAAAATAGGCCTAATAGACAGATACATGGAGAGGAGCAAATCCGTCGTGAGTAGGAAAGGATGAGACAGTATTCTGTGTTCCCAACGTCCAGGATGCCATCTAATGAAAAGTCAAAAGTAAACATCCGAGTTCCTGTTTCACAGCCAGGATGCCTTTCCGTCGAACGTTTATAGAAAAAAATAGCATCCAATAGCTTTAGAGTCATTTAACTTGGCTATGAGTAACGAAAGGTTCAAGAATGATGAGGGTGTGGATATGTAGCAAGCTCTTGCACCAACCTTGGCACCGATAAGATGTTTGCTGCCCCTCAGTTTCTTCTTGGAAAGCTACATATGGGATCTGGAGAACACTGCAGCTGCATTCCGATAGCCTCCATCACAGTTGGGAGCCCAAGGCATCTGGTGGATAAGAACAGGAACGGAGACCAGAAGGAGGTCAAAGACATCAGTTCAAGTCCCACCTCTACTCTCCATCATTTGAGCAAGTCTGTGCAAGGTGCTCAAATTGTCTTTACTATTTTTGTAATTCTATGCATAGTGATTAAATTCTCTGAATCTCTGTTTACTAATCTGAAAAATTAACATATTTTTATATGCCTTAAAATGGTCACAGTGTTTATTGAGGTTGAGAAACATTTGGGAAGAAAGAAGCTTGTGGTGAAAAGTGGAAGTCTCATTTCGTAGGTGCTGTGTTTGGGAGTTCTATCAGTTATCCCAAGTGGAAATTTCATGCAGTCGGTAGGAGACACAAATCTACACATAGGAGTGAATGACTCAGTTTTCCAGGAGTTCATGGTTGTCGTTTGGGTAAGCTATAGAAGCACTAGAAAGGCCCATTTTAAAAGTACAGTGGACTAGAAGGTGCTCTTGGAATTCTGAACTAAACTTCCAGGAGTGCAAATGGTCAGAATGTTCCGGAGGAAGAAGTAATCAAACAGGCTTCATTTCTAAAACAACAGGGATCTCCATTATCGACTTTATCGGCAGGTTAATTAAGAACTCTGCTGGTAATGATGTTAAGGAAGCTGTCACATTCTCCCTTCTCACAGACATTAATCAAGATCAGAAGCTGCTGCTGTTTGCTCAATAAGACAGGTTGCCCAATATGTGGAAGAAAAATGTTTTCTATGTAAGAGATCTTCATGGGAATCCTCAGGAGAAATTCTCATTTTCCCAGTGTTCCATAGCATACCCGTGCTGCACCCAAGGTGCGGGGAAGCAATCTGTGATGGTGGCTTATTTCAAATCATTCTTGGCTGGATGCGGTGGCTCACACCTGTAATCCCAGTACTTTGGGAGGTCGAGGTGGGCAGATCTCCTGAGTTCGAGACTAGCCTGGCCAAACATCGTGAAACCCTGTCTCTACTAAAAATACAAAATTAGCCAGGCGTGGTGGTGTGCACCCATAGTCTCAGCTACTTGGGAGTCTGAGGCAGGAGAATCACTTGAACCTTTGAGGCAGAGGTTGCAGTGAGCCGAGATCATGCTATTGCACTCCAGCCTGGGAGACAGAGCAAGACTCTGTCTCAAAAAAATAACCAACAACCAAACAAAAATCTTTCTTGGTCATTTGTAAACTGGGTGACTTTGGGTAAGATATTTAACCTCTATGTATCTGTTTCTTTTTATCTGCAAAATAAATAAATAAATAAATAACCAATGAAGTAGAATGTGGGAAAATTAAATTAAATGACTGCATGAACACAATAAGCACTTAGGCTCCAAGCATTAAGACCAGAACACAGAAGAATTTCATTAGGTGAATTCCCTTCCCTCCCTCCTGCCCTCCCTCCCTCCAACCCCTGTTTGGAAGCTAACAACAAAGACAAAAACTTTGAGCAACTTTGATTGTTTCTTTCTTTCTTTCTTTCTTTCTTTCCTTTCTTTCTCTGTCTCTCTCTCTCTCTTTCTTTCTTTCTTACTTTTTTTTTTTTTTTTTTTTGGTTGGAGTCTTGCTCTGTTGCCCAGGCTGGAGTGCAGTGGCACCATCTCAGCTGACTGCAAACTCTGCCTCCCACATTCAAGCAATTCTCCATCTCAGCTTACCAGGCAGCTGGGATTACAGGTGCCCACCACCACGAGTGGCTAATTTTTGTATTTTAAGTAGAGACAAGGTTTCACCATGTCGGTCAGGCTGGTTTTGAACTCTTGACCTCAAGTAATTCATCTGCCTCGGCCTCCCAAAGTGGTAGGATTACAGGCGTGAGACACCACACCCAGTCTGATTGTGTATACCTTTCTAAAAGTTGCACATGATTTGCAGGTGATATTCTTTTGTAATCTGTCCTTCTGAATGTATCCATTACTAGATTGACCAGCAAAACTGTGCAATCAAATTCAGAGCGAAAAATCTCCTGATTGGGCTAAATAAGTATGTTCTGTATTGTTGACTGTGAAAATCAATATTGTATTTTCCAAGTAAAGTACTTAGGATTTCTTATGGAATATCAAAAGTAAACTTAATAAAGACATTTCCTTTTTAATATTAAATTTTTAATCAGCCCAGAATAATAGCAAGAACAAAATGTCAGACAGACTCTGAGTATCTCAAGCTATTTGGTCATATTTTCCTATTAGAAAACAAAGCCTTGTATAGGCTTGAAGAAATAAGTTTGAGGCATGTTTGAGACAGCTTTTGAAAACGTGGAAAGGCTCTAGATGCCAAGATTAAGCTCTGGTTTGACCTCTTACAGATAGTACAACCTCAGGCAAGTCACTTCCTTCTACTTCTGTTTTCTCATCTATAAGAGTAAAATAAAATGGACAGGGGGATGTTTCTACCACCTTTCCTGGGTAGTTGTTAGGTTCCAATAAAATAAGTTCAGGGCTCTGTAAACAGAGAGAGCCAGGCAAGTGGGAAATTCCTTGTTCTCTCCTTTTTTTTTTTTTTTTTTAAGACGGAGTTTCACTCTTGTTACTCAGGCAGGAGTGCAATGGCGCGATCTCGGCTCACCACAACCTCCACCTCCTGGGTTCAGGCAATTCTCTTGCCTCAGCCTCCTGAGTAGCTGGGATTACAGGCACGCACCACCATGCCCAGCTATTTTTTTTGTATTTTTAGTAGAGACAGGGTTTCACCATGTTGACCAGGATGGTCTCGATCTCTTGACCTCGTGATCCACCCGCCTCGGCCTCCCAAAGAATTCCTTGTTCTCTTAACTCTCTGGTCCATGGGAGGCTGAGGGAAAATCTTTCAGGTGTCCCTGCAGCAGTATGAGAATCCACCAAGCAGAATCACTGGGTGAACCATCACTGCCTCCTTCAAGGGCAGGTTTTCAGAGGCCCTGGGGCATCCCGCTGGCACAACTAATGCTTGCTGTCCTTCCCCTCGCAGTCCTTAATCCAACAGCACTGCCTCTGAAACATCTGGGGTTGTTCTTGTTACTCTCTGACCTACCATTTTTGGCCTGGGGATTTTCTTTTGAACAGCTGATACTCACCCGGTGCTCAGGATGCTGCTGACGCGCTGCTTTTGGAAAGGGATAGGAAGCAGCTTACTGTGAGGCTAGGATGCTTACTGAGCTCTCCTAAAGAAGGGCTTGTCTCAGCTTTCTCTAGGAAGCCAGGAAACGTACTTTCAAGGGTGGGACGGAGGACGCTGGAGGGACATACAGGGTGTGACACCCTGAAGAGTGCTTTGGGCTATGTTTAGTTTTCTAAGGCCGTCATAACAAATTCCAACACACTGGATGATTGAAAACCACAGGAATGTATACTCTGACAGGGCTTGAGGTCAGAATTCTGAAATCTAGAGCTTAGCAGAGTTAGTCCTTTCCTGGGGACACTAGGGGACAGCTCTTCATTCCTTCTGGTGGCTGTTGATCTTCCTTGAGGCTGTATCACCTCATCTCTGCCTCCATCTTCACTATCTTCTTTTCTTCTCCCCATGTCTCTCCTCTGGGTGTCTCATAAAACACTTGTCATTGAGATTAGCGCCCACCATGATAATCTATCTCTGGAACTTTAGCATAATCTCATCTACAAAGACTCCTTTTCTGAATTAAATCACATTCATAAATTCTGAGGGTTAGGACATGGATGTGTGTTTTCAGAGGCTTCCATTCAGCCCACTGTCCCCCTCTGCATGGATTATAGACGACAGACAGGCAAGCAAGCTGTGTCCCCCTTAGGAGGCTCTGAAAACTGTACAGGCAAGAAACGGAGGTGTCTTGGACTAAACGTGGTCCAAGCAGTGGAGGCTATGAAATGTATTCACATATCGTGTCTATGTTAAAGGCTGAGCTAACAGGATTTGCCGTTGAAGTAAATATGGGTTATAAGAAAATAAGAGGAATCAGAGATGGTCCCCAATTTTTTGATCTGAGCAGCTAGAGGACAGGGTTTTCACTTACCAATTGAAGAACATTTGGGAAGGAAGAGGCTTGAGGTGAAAAGCAGGAGCCTCATTTTGTAGGTACTGTGTTTGGGAGCTCTATCAGTTATCCCCAGTGGAAATATCATGCAGTCGCTAGGAGACACAAATCCACACGTAAAAATGAGTAAGACTCACTTTTCCAGGAGCTCATGGCTGTAGTTTGGGGAAGACATGCTTATAGGCAGACAGCAATAACCCACCCTGACCAGAGCTGCAGAAGGCAAGGGAGCTAAGGCTCGTGGGGCCTACAGAAGGGGGTTGGAGCTGGACTTAGAGGGTTTTTTGGTGGCCACCCAGGAGAAACCCCTCAGCATTCACTGAGAAGCTTAATGGCAAGAAAATCACGCTAAGGGAAATAAGAGTGAGAGGAGGGGCAGCAGCCAAGAGAGGGAGCATTGACAAAACAGAACAGATGACACCATTAAAGTCTGTTCCACAGGCTGAGAGCTCAAGGCAGTTACGGTCTGCAGACTGGTCAGTGCTCAGGAAGCCTTCACAGCCATCACAGAGTGGGAGGTTTGCCCACAGCAGCAGGAGAGAATGTTACTGTGAAGACTAGAGATTCACCCTGGCCTCACCTGGAGCAATGGTGGAGGGTGTGGGACAGCCATGCCACATAGGACAGGATGGTTACAAGTACCTGGGAGGAGCCCCGTGTTCCCCAAGGAACCAGGGAGACCTGTTTGGAGCTGATCTTTTTTCAAACGTGTTTCTGGGCAGATGAGACACCAGCCCAGTTGCTAAGGCGTGCGCCCCTTTGCCTGGGGAAATACTCAGTACAGCAAGTGCCCAGAAGCAAAATGCCATGGCAAATCAGGGCTTTGCAGTGTGCTGTCTTGACCAAACTCAAGCTCAACCCTGGTCACTCTATGAAAATAACTTAGTTTTTCCCTTTTTGACGGAGTCTCTCTCTGTCGTGAGGCAGTAGTGCAGTGGCGGGATCTTGGCTCACTGCAACCTTCGCTTCCCAAGTTCATGAGATTCTCCAGCCTCAGCCTCCCAAGCAGCTGGGACTACAGGTATGCACCACCATGCCCAGCTTTTTTTTTTTTTTTTGTATTTTTAGTAGAGACGGGGATTCACCATGTTGGCCAGGATGCTCTCAATCTGCTGACCTTGTGATCCACCCACCTCGGCCTCTCAAATTGCTGAGATTACAGGCATGAGCCACTGAGCCTGGCCAGGAATTTAGTTTTTAATGGACCTTTCTTAGTTTGAACTAGTGGGTGTTATAATGAGTACACACATACCTCTTGGGATGGCAGTTTTTGATCTCCGTATTGAAGTGCACTTGTATATACATATCTCAATGTGGGTGCCTAATGGAAATAGGAGAGAGGAGAGGAAACAGATACAGTTGTGACTGTCACATACACATCAACTTTCTTTGCCAAAGTCCTCAGGTTGCTTGGAGTAAGAGATGGCAGGCTGGGCCCGAGTGCAGTGAGCTCTGCCTCCATAGCAACAATGTTGCAGCTAGTGTTCAGACGATTTCTCCCCCCAGCACTAAACCCCATCAGGATGCTATCAAGAAATGCTGCCCCAGAGCTTTCTGTTGGTCAGAATTTTGAACTTCTGAAGGTCTTGGGTTGGTGTAATATTTTTTGGAGCAGGAAAAAGATTGGCAGAGAAAGAGCAGAGACACTACCTGGGTGGTCCTTGGGTGAGCTGTCCCCACCTATGATCATTCTTTCACCATCAGCCCCCATCTTCACTTTTGATCAGGTGTGCCTGAAGGTACACTGCTCAACCCTAGGACTATGGGAAGCTAACAGTCTTAGAGACAAAGATGGAGGGCATCACTATTCCCCAAGATTTGAGTCAGGAGACCAGAGCTGTCAGGTACAAACATCAGTCTGCTTGGTACAGTGGTACAGTGGCTACCTTTTTTTTTTTTTTAAAGGGGCGATCTGTAGCTTATATCAAGCCCCCAAGTTAAAGCTGCATGTCTCTTGTTTGCTTTCTTGAGGTGTTTTCCTGATTCTATTTCTGTCAAGGTCTTTGAAGAAGAATAATTTTCTCCAACAAGGTGAAACCCCATCTCTACTAAAAATACAGAAATTAGCTGGGCATCGTGGTGCATGCCTGTAGTCCCAGCTACTCGGGAGGCTGAGGCAGGAGAATTGCTTGAACCCAGGAGGCGGAGGTTGTGGTGAGCTGAGATCATGCCATTGCCCTCCAGCCTGGGTAACAAGAGCGAAACTCCATCTCAAAAAAAAAAATTATAATAAATAAAAAATAAAAAAAAAAAAAAGAAAGAAGCAAGAGAGGTAAGTCTCAGTCAAAACGAGATCTTAAAGTGGACAGGAACCTCTCAGAATCCCATTGTGATGGGAAATTTTCTGTGTCAACTTGACTGGATTAAGGGATACCCAGATAGCTGATAAAACTATTTCTGGGTGTGTCTGTGAGGCTGTTTCTGGAAGAGGTTCACATTTGAATCAATAGACTGAGTAAAGAAGATCTGACTCCACTGTGGACAGATATGATCCAATCCACTGAGAGCCTGAATAGAATGAAAAGGCAGAGTAAAGGCGAATTCACTGTCTTCATTGGAGCTGGGACATACACCTGCTGTCCTTGGATATGAGAGCTTCAGATTCTTGGATCTTTAGTCCAGCAGCCCTGCAGTCCCTCAGGCTTTCTGCCTTGAACTGACAGCGACACTGTTGGCTTCTCTGGTTCCTAAGACTTTGAATCACCTGGCCTGACTTATAGCACCGGCTTCCCTGATTCTCCGCCTTGTTGGTGGCATGTGTGGGATTTCTCAGCCCTCATAATCACATGAACCAATTCTCATGATATATCCCTCTTATGTATCTCTATTTATTTATATATATCCTATTCGTTCTTTTTCTCCAGAGAACCAATATAGCCACACTTCACATTATCTTGTTAATTAAGATGTGAGATTGGTAATGTTTTTATTTTTTAAAAAATAATGCATTGTTAGGTGCCTTTAATATGCCTCCATGGTTTCAGATTGTTTTTCCCCTTCTCTGTTTTTGTGTCATCACAGTCTCTAGCCTGAGTCTGAAGTATTGGAGGTTATATTTTATTTTAAAAAATAGTAATGAAAGACTATGAGCCCATCCAGGTCCTCTCTTCTGATTAGGAGACAAGACAAAGATGCTTGTGTACTTCGGTGGAGCAGCCAAACTTGCACGTAGCCATATTGATCCCATCTGGGGTCGGCTGAGTTGAAACAGTGATTGATGAGGAGTGAAGTAGCAACATCACTCAGGCAAAAAAAAAAAAAAAAAAAAAAAAAGAAAAAGAAAAAAAAATGCAGGTTTATAGGAATTTATTGACACAAAAACTAGCTGTCCCTTGTAATCAGGAGGAAAAAAACCCCAGGCATTGTTGTATTTAAAAAAAAAAAAATAATTGTGGCTTGTCAGAGTGGCAGGAATGGCGCGGGTCTGGGAAAACAACCTGGCACCCACGGGCAAAGAGGAAGAGAGTGCCGGTGGCGTGAGTGTTGAGGCTGGCATCAGGGCTTCGCTAAAACATCGTATTTTGACATTTTTTGGGTTTGAGAAGGTGGGCACAAGCTAAAAAATGGGTGTTTAATGACCCGTGGGCTCAAAAATGTGATCCCAGCACCCACCATGGGGCCTTATGATGGTGAGCATGGCAAGTCCATGGATATTCTCACGTAGCACGACGTGGGATTCCTGATGGAGCATGGGGCTCTGGTAGGAATTTGAGGACTGAAATTTGCGTCTTCACAGGCTCTGATCCATTTCCTAATTTGGTCTTTTGGAATATTTTAATATTTTGGGGAACACAAAATTGACACACAAGAAACTATTAATGAGTAGTCGATGACACATATATAGGATAAGTAAGAAGGTTAAAGTTATGCAGGTAAGCAACGTATTAAAGAATTCGGTTGTAAGAGGGTTGACTCCATAAAATTTGGATTTTATCCACCAGATTATATATACTGATATCTAACACATTTGTTGGATGAAACATTAAGGGAAACTCTTTTTGCCATTTCTCTGAATCTACCACCATCTTCCCTGACTGGATAATCTCCCCAATCCTGTTGTCAGATGCCTGCCCCATCTCAGTTAGGTAAGGACAGATTGCTTTTAGATACTGGTATATTTTTCTTCCTCCAAGCCTCGATTTTTTTTTTTAAAGGTAACCTTAGTGAAAATCCATAGACATTGCAGCGAACGTGGCCAGTGGGGCCAGATTTCATCTTTTAAATAAGGAAATTAGCACCACACCGTCATTTTATCCCTACGGTTGCTCTGAATTTGCTTTCGAGACCCAAGCATTCTGAGATAGAGGAAGGATACTGCCATCAACGGAGCAAGTTTTCCCAACCTCTTTATATAGCTTGTTATAAACATTGCTTAGAATATAAGCATTGTTACACAAGAACTTAATTTTCCCCAATTTGCTGTCCAAATCAGCGGTAATGCTCTAGTCCCCAGTGCTCCATTTGGAAAGATTCAATGAACCTGTATATTGAGACGAGCAACTTTACAATCAGATCCTGAGCGCTCCTGAAGCTGTTAAGCCTCAATATATATGTTTTTAATATTAGTTGATGTGGATTTAATATCAACCAAGTATCCTAGTTAATTAAATGTGTTACTAGGAATATTTCCAAAGCTTAATTCAAAGTCATACTCAATGGCCTTGGGTACCATTTTAATATCACTATAGAGTATTATTGGTTCATCTTGGATGAGTAATAAACACCAGGAAACAGACAATGAATAGTCCTCATTTTCCTAATACTAGCTATTTACAAAACAAAACACCACCAACTCTTTAGGAATTATCTTCTTGGTAACCTGTGTTCTCTCTCTCTCTCTCTCTCTCTCTCTCTCTCTCTCTCTCTTTCTCCTCTTTCTCCCCCCAGCCACTTCTCTCCCTCTTTTTCCCTCCCTCTCCTCCCTGGCAAGAATCCTAACAAAAAATAAAGAATACTTCTCCAAAGCAAGTCTGAAAAGCACATTTGCCAAGACTGGACTGTAGAGAATTTTGTCCACAGAAGATAATTAGCAATGTTTGGAGAAAATGTTGATTGACATGACGGGGCTGGGGAATCGGGGAATGTGCCCACATCTAGTAGGTGGAGACCATGGGTGCTGCTAAACATTCTAAACACACAGGAAAACCCCCACAACACAGAATTATTCCATCCACAGTGTCAGTAGTGCTGAGGCTGAGAAATCTTGCTGAAAGTGAATAAACTTGTTGAGCACGAGATGTCCCCGTGTGTTAAAGGAAGCATTACATAGAGAAAATAAAGGCTTTCTTTCTGAAGTGTAGACACACACATTTTTGCACACATACGTGTGTGCAAAGCTTGAACATCAAGGAGCAACTACCACTCAGTTTCTTCATTAGGCTCTCTCCTGGTTACTCCTATGCACACTGATATCATTTATCCCTGCATTAAGACACTTATAGATAGGCACTGCTGAAACACAATGTGAATCAGATCCACCTTTCTCATCTTAATTAAGCAAAATAAATACATATCCATCTTTTCAGCTTTATCTCAAACAGTATGCTCCTTCTCTTTCTTGCCTAACAAGATGGATGTCTCCCCAGGACCCAGTGTGGAGCTAGCCTCAAAATGAGGGTTCAATACATACTTGTTTGTTGATGGAATGGTGTATACTCACCTGCATATTTGATTTTGCTTAAATTTACAATTATTTACTCCCTTAAATAAAACAAAAAAGAAAAAAAAAAAACAAAACAAAATAATCCAGCCACAGAGGAATACATTAAAAACAAACAAATAAATTCCACTGTGATTAGACTTGGATGCATAATCGCAGAGTATTAGAAAGCCTGGTGAAAGAAATCATTTATTTCTTTATCAAACACTTAGCGAATAGATGCTGTGTGACTATTGAGAACATAGAGATGAATGAACAGTTTGTGCGTGGGGGTGTGAATTACAAGGTCTAGAAATATGATAAGGCAAATAAACAACCCGTTAGATGGGAGGGGTTATTCTTCAGATCTGGGAGACATTTGAGAATATGGGGTATAGATGGAAGAATCAAAATTTTCCAAATGGATAACAACACAAAGGAGCTGTATTCCTGACACAAGAGAAAAAAAAAAAAAAAAAAAAAAAAAAAAAAAAAAAAAAAAACAGCAGCAAAGATAGAGGCATAAAAGCCCACGGCGAAGTCAGGCAGCTGCTACTCGGCTGGAAAATTGAAATGTCAGGTGAGTGAAGTTGGAGTAAAGCTGAGATTCTAAATTGCAGGTGGATAGGGAAGGGCTTGTAAAGCCACACCCAGGGATTTAGCTTTTGCCTAAAACCAGAATTCTAGAAGGGGAGCTCTCTTTCCTCAGGTACAGGAGCCTGTGGGTGATACCAGGAGGGTTTGTACCTATAGAAAGCTTTGGAGGCTGAGAAGGAGTTTGATGGATAAGGTGATTAAAATTCAACCAAGAAACATCGGCTTGTTTAGAAAGGAAGCTACAGGACTGGGTGTGAGTGTTCTCTATGCACCTGAGAGACAGGCAAGGCAGGGAATGGAGACACCAGTGCCATGCTCCTGGCAGACAGCTCTCGTTCAGGAGCTGGCACACTCATCAAGTGGGCTCTGGTCCCCTTCTGGGGCAGGAGGAATGCCTGTCTGAATGGGAACCAAGGAGCTGAACAGATCTCTCAAGATTCCACTTTCTATTTGCTGTTCATCACTCCCTCCTTTCTGTCCTCCCTTGATAGAGTGATTAAAAGAAAGCAGGAGCCTCTGTGCTTCACAGAGCTGCACGACAATGCAGGAATAAATAACAAGACCACAGCTTTGTGTGAGAAGCTGGCATTGAACCTGGTCCGTCACCTTTAGATTGTTAGGCTTTCTTCCAACAACTGTGGTTATATCTTGTCAAAGTTTCTCTTTTCATTCAGAAGAAATTCCTCGTTTTCTCTCTTACCTCCCCACCCCTCTTTTAAAAGTTACTGGTTTTGTTTAATTAGAAAAATAGTATACCCTTCTTATTGGGAAACTTGGGATATCCAGAAAGATATAAACAAATAAAAATACAAATCAACCATAGGCTCACCTTCCAGAAACAATCAACTATCAGTCTTTGGGAGGGGAGGTGGCATCATCAGAGGAGGATGTCTCATATTGTATCTCAGACGATCTCCAAGGCTAGTTTGGAACTATCGCTAAGTAAGGAGTCCATGAATGAGAAAGGAAGGAGAGGGTACAGCTGTGATCACAGGTCTTTACCTACCTTTCTGCAGGTGACACAGGCAATGATGAGCTGGGTGCAAGGAGACATGTGCCACTTCTCATCACGAAGGCATTTAGTTTATCTTTAGATGGGGTAGCAAGCAGGTGAGTGGGCCTTCTTTGAAAAGAGTGTGAAATCTTTTCAAAGATGACTGCCTACCAGGGCACTATACCATATGGTCATCAGCCAAGGATGTCAAAAAACACAGGCCTATTTTACATTGACATCCAGCTTTTCTCCTTTTTTATTGCAGCCTGAAGAGCCAACATGTGATGGATTGATATTCAATTGCTAAATGGGTTTCTTTTTACTCAGTAGCTGATAGATTTGGGAAACTATGCTCCCTCCATGGCTCCTAACGATACGTGGAGCCAAAACTTTATTCATTAAGGTCAAATTATTGCCCTTGTTATGAGCACAGAATGAGATCCACTGGGGTGTCCTGGGATTCAATCAGTTCCAGGGCTTCTAAAAAGCTGAGCACAGCTGTTGGGCATGGTCAGCTCCACGCATCAACATGAGGACAGCTACCTGCCTGGTGTGACTCAGAGGACCTTCTGCTCCCAGAGAGCTTCTTAACTTGGTTGGCCTAAGATTTTTGCTTTGTTGGCACTGGAGGTTTCACATTCAATGCCAAGAAGAAAGAAGAAAAAAGAGAGAGATGCTGCGGGAAGACAGGAAGCAGTACGTGTCTACCCCGACTGCGTGCGAAGTGTCTCTTCTTGCCTAGCTCTTCAAATCGGTAAGCAATGCTCAGACATTGTGAACAGCCTCATGCAGCTCACGGCCCTCTGGGTTTGCCTGTGATCCACTTGCTCTGAGCCCCATGGTGTGATGCCTCCTGGCCACACTCTGCTGCCTTGCAGCCTGACTGCTCCCCTGGAGTGGTTTGGAATCCTCTTTTGGGGAACTGGATGTTCTCTTCTTTCTCTTTTTCATCCTCCTCATTGGCTGGGCATTGCTTGGTGGTACCAGATGGAAAACGATTCGCTTTAGCCTTAAAATATCACAACGTGAGTTCTAGGGACATTTCATTCCAAGTACAGTGTTATACCACCTTTATCCCGTACCTCTTGGGAAAAATGACACACAGAGTTCCACCACTCACTTGCCAGAAGCTGTATTGCTCCCCACTTAACAAGTGAAATCACTGACCCTGACCTCAGGCCCACCATTGCTCTCTCCTCAGATCTTTTGAGAGAAACCTAAAATATAACCCTTGCCTTTCCATTTTTCTCTATGGGAGGGATAGAGAAGACACGGATAGGATGATTGTCTCTGATCCTATCAGCTTTCCTGGCATGCATAGTGAGCCAGAGGAAACAGGCCCAACTTCTTAAAGCAGGTGCTGCCATTTCAAGCCTACAACTGCTCTTTTCTTGGATGGTTGCAAAAGTCCATGTTTCTAAGTTTCACTCTCTTCCCGCTAAGAAAGGGTGTGTTGCCAAGACGGTAGATGGGGAGTGCCCAGCCTGCAAGGGGCTCGGATATTGTCTCAGTACTTCTCAGCCAGCCAGGAGGGAGCTGGGTAGGCCAGATTCACTCCCACCCCTCCAGCTCTCTCTGCTATCATTTAATATATTGTTTATTATTTTTAAATTCTGTATCTATATTTATTAATTGTCCATGACATATCAGGCACTAAATTGAACATCCAGCAATGAAAAAAAAAAACAAACTGACAAAAACCTTTGTCATTCCGTAGTTTATAGCCTGGTAGAGGGAGGTGGATGATTAAAAAGAAAAACAAATCAAATATAGAGTGGGTGTTACGGTGAGGGCTATGAAAAGGAAGAAATCAGGAGCAGGGATAGGGAATACTGAAACGGTCAGAGGTGGGTGAGGGAAAGGCTCATGGAGAAGTAACACTGGAACCCAGAGCTGCAGCAGAGAGAATGGGCTGGGCAGGAAGGAACTCTAGGAGGAGGAAAGGGAGACACCAAAGCCTTCTGGTGTTGGGAGGACTGAAGATTTCCTATTAGATTCAGCTAAGTCGGTCATTAGTGATCTTGACAAGCACAGTTCAGCTCTAGTGGAGTGGAGGGGAAGGATGAGTACTCCACTGGAGTGGAATTAAAACATGGCAGGAGGGGATGGCTGAGCAACCGTGAGTGCACACAGCTCTCCGAGGGTTTCCTCGAAGAGAATCAGAGAAATGGGTAAAGTATCTGGAGAGAGATGTAAATTTAAAACAGGGGTTTCCTTCCTTCTTCCTCCATCCTTCTTCCCTCCCTCCCTCCCTTGCTCCTTCTCTCTTTCCTTCCTTTCTTCCTTCCCTCTTCCCTCCCTCCCTCCCTTCCTTCTTTCTTTTCCTTTCTTCCTCCCTCCCTACCTCCTTTCATGTCTTCCTTGTTTTTTGTTTTGTTTGTTTGTTTGTTTTTGAGACAAGGTCTCACTCTGTCACTCAGGCTGGAGTGCAGAGGTGCCATCATAGCTCACTGCAGCCTTGATCTCCTGGGCTCAGGTGAGTCTCCCACCTCAGCCTCCTGAGTAGTTGGGACTGTAGGCGTGCACCACCATGCCAGGCTACTTTTGTATTTATTGCAGAGATGGGTTCTTGCCATGTCACTCAGGCTGGTCTCAAACTCCTGGCCTCAAGCAATCCTCCCACCTCGGCCCCCAAAGTGTTAGGATTATATATGTGAGCCACCACTCCCAGCCTCTTTTGTTCTTAAAATGGAGAAATAATAATATGCTTCTAAGAACATAGGAATGTCCCCTAGAAGAGCAAGAGCATTGGATGGTACATAGAGAGGGGATAATTTCTAGACGCATGTCTCCGAGTAGGTAAAACGGAATGAGATCATACAGTTACTCAGGTTTACTCAGCAATAGGTAAGTTTATCTTTAATAGAAAAGAGGGCATGGCATAGGGACACAGACAGAGTCAGGTGAGTAGCAGCTGGCAGGAGATTATGGAATTTCTGTGATTGTTTCTATTTCTCCAGTGAAATGGGAAGCAATCATCAACCGAGCATGGGAGAAGAGGGCGTGTTGGACGTTTGAAGAGACAGAAGGGATGAAACAGTCATCTTGGAATGGGAAGGAATAAAATGTAGCATGATTACTAAGGGGCACGTTGAGTTTTATGCTCATGCATTGAAAGTGAGACCAGTATTGTGATTTTTGGTTTGTTCTCTGGCCTGGTTCGTCTACATGGTGCACTTGTTGAGTGGAGGAGAGTTGAATTTAACAAAAGATAGGCTGATGATGACAATAGGATAATGGGTCAAGTTGGAGACAATGAAGGAAACGATTGTTTTAAGCTGGGTTAGGGGAGAAATGAGGACTGGAGAGCGAAGAGAGACTTAAAGCCTCCCAAGACCGATGCCTCGTGGGAGTCAGAAGCTAGAAAGTGGTGAATAGAATGGGCTGCGTGGCTTTGAAATTCTGAACGTGTTGCCACTGCTAATGATTTTGAAGCCTAAGACATAGGAAATCTGGGTGGTTCACAGGCTCTTCATATTGAGACCATCAGAACTGGCTAACAAAATGGATCAGGAAGGTCATGGCTGAAGATATGGGACTGGTATTTGGTGCAGGTTGTGGTTGAAATCCTGGGAGTGAAATGGTCAGAACTGTCCAGGAAACTAGAGAGGGAGAAGGTATGGACTTCACTTGCCTGTTGGTCTGAAAAAGAGACCAGGCTTTTCTGCCACTCATGAGCAGTAGAAGCAAAGCCGTCAAGCTCCTTGGGAGACACAGGAGACCTCCTGTGAAGACACAGCGCATTTGTGCATACACACAGTGAGCAGGCAGAGACTGAAGCCAGGTCCTGTGAGTTTACAGACTTTGGAAGCCTAAGTATTTCTTTTCAAACTTCACCATTTGTAGAGCTTTGCCAGAAAGCTGCACTGGCCTTTGATCTTCCCAGGAATTACAAAATTTATCAGTATAATCATTCATTAAAATTGCCCATTTGGAAAAAGGTAAAAGACTATGAAGCCTCAAACTTGAGTTCATATTCCTTGGCAAAGGAATGTAGAGGTGTCTTTGGACAATGGGACCCAGTGAGAGTCCTGCAATTAGAAAAGGCTTGGAGTACCACAGGTTTCCGAAATATTCTGCTCAATTTTCTTATTGATTTCCTTTAGGAAAACACTAATTATGATTGATTCTCTTGACTGAATTACCAGCGGTGTGGTTCCTCAGGCCAATTACTTATATATCTATGTAGATAAATAAAATTGTACTCCTCAGTGAATTCACTGTCTTTCAACACTAGAGAGCCTTGCATTCTTATTTGCAAGGGAAGTCCCAAATAACAACACTCTTTTCACTCTTTTACTCCTGCAGCCCTTGAAAAGGACTGTGACAGGTGAAATGGTTGACCTACCTCCTGGAAATAAAACTCATGCTCAACAGCTTCTTCACCAGTGATCCTCACACTTTCACATGCTTGGGAGTCACATCTGGGGCAGGTTGGGAGCCAGCAGGATTCTTGGCTCCATCCTCAGAGATTGTGATTTACTAAGTCTGAGGTAGGGCCTGTGAATTTCCATTTCTACTAAGTTCACAGTTGATGCCAATGTTACCGGTCTGAGCACTGCCCTTGGAGAACTACTGCCCACACCACACTAGGGAAGGCCACAACCTCCACCTTTTTGTTTGAAAAAAGTTCAACTCTCAACAGAACCCTTAGATTACACCCTAAATACTGAGAAACACTTCTATTTGTTTTGTAGGGCTGTTATAACAAAACACCACACATGAGATGGCATAAATAACAGACGTTTACTGGCTCATAGTTCTTGAGACTTCAAGTAAGTCCAAGATCAAGGTGTCAGCAGGGTTGATTTCTTTTGAGGTTCCTCTCGTTGCTTTGCAGATGGCTGCCTTCTTGTTGTGCTCTCACATGGCCTTTCCTCTATGTGTGTACCTCCTAATCTCCTTTTCCTTTAAAGGCACCAGTCATATTGGATTAAGGCTTACCCTAATGACATTATTTGAAGTTAATAACTTGTTTTGAAGCACTATGTTCAAAGAGTCACATTCTGGAGTATTGGAGGCTAGGGCTTCAGGATATGAATTGGCGGGGGGCGGGGGGGGGCATAATTTTGCCCATAACAACATCCCTCTGTGGTCTTAGCTTTACAAAAGCAGAGCATCTCTTAGAAATATTGCTAGGACAGGCAGTGCTGGAAGGAGTCCCTTGGTGGTCCTGAAGGTCCTGGAGGGCCTCATGCAAGAGGAAGAGGTAGTAGGAGGGGGAAAGGCAGTGTTAGATGTGCCTCAGAATGGAATCTGAGCAGAGAGATGGGCAGGCCCAGCTTCTCGCAGACAATTCAAAGAGCCAGGTGGAGCTGTGCTGCTCCCAGCCTGACTTTGCTGAAACCTTTCTCCCTGCAGTTCCCACACTGCCAGCTCAATGCACTCCATTAAAGTTTACCGAGTCCCTGGTAATGCCTGGCTGTGTTCTAGTAGCTGAGGATGGACCAATGAACAACAATAACAAAAATTCCCATATCCCTGCCCTCCTGATGCTTTTAGGCTAGCAGTGAGACAGACTGTCACAGTGCATGGGTAGATATGTCCAGCAGTGGTAAATGGCAGCAGGAAGGGTAAAGCAGGCAGACTGAGGGTGATGGAAGGGGCTCCTTCAGAAGGTGCAGTTGGTCTTCCCCAACGAGGTGACCCTTGGATACTCATGCCTTCACTTTTGAAAATCCTGTGCCCTGTCTCACTTCTTTAGGTAAAAACTGTCCTGAGGGAAAAAAAAAAAATCTGTATGTGGAAAAAAACGTGAGAAGCCCAGTCTCTAAGCAAACACACACTTCCATAAACACAACCAAAACCAAAACAAAATATACTTTGGAGAGAAGTCCCTCATTCTTCTCCTTAGATTCTTCAACACTCTTCTTTTAGACCAAGAGTTCTGTTTTTTAATTTAATTTTTGTGTGTATAAAATCAAGGGGTACAAGTGTAGTTTTGTGTAGTGGTAAAGTCTGGGCTTTTAGTGTAACCATCATCTGCATAATGTACATTGTACCTGCTAAGTAATTTCTCATCCCTCGATCTCCTTTCACTCATCCACCCTTCTGAAGCTCCAGTGACTATTATTCCACACTCTTTGTCCATGTGTACACATTATTCAGCTTCCACTTATAAGTGAGAACATGCAGTATTTGACTTTCTCTTTCTGAGTTATTTCACCTAAGACAATTGCCTCCAGTTTCCTTCATGTTGCTGCAAAAGGCATGATTTCATTCTTTTTATGGCTGAATATTATGCCAGTATATATATGAAGCACATTTTCTTTAATCATCCATCGATTGACACTTAGTTTGATTCCATATCTTCACTATTGTAAGTAGTGCTGTGATACACATATGAGTGCAGGCATCATTTTAATATAATGATTTCTTTTCCTTTGAATGGATACCCAATAGTGGGATTGCTGGATTGTATGGTAATTCTCTTTATAGTTTTTTGCAAAATCCTCATACTGTTTTTCGTAGAAGTTGTACTAATTTACATTCCTACCAATGATATATAAAAATTTCCTTTTGTCCTCACCAAGCTATTTTTTGAGTTTGATATTAACTGGTTGAAGACAATATCTCATTGTGGTTCTAATTTGCATTTCTGTGATGACTTGTGATGTTGAGCATTTTTCATATGCTTTTGGGTCATTTGTATGTTTCCTTTTGAGAATGACTATTCATGTCCTTTGCCCACTTTTTCTTGGGTTTGTTATTATTGTTGTTGAGTTGTTCGAATTCCTTGTAATTTCTGGATATTAATCGCCTGTCAGATCTAGAGTTTGCAAATACTCTCTCCCATTTTGTAGGTTGGTTCACTCTGTTGGCTATTTCCTTTGCTGCGCAGAAGGTTTTGGTTTAATAAAGTCTTGTTTGTCTATTTTTTTTTTATTTGTGCTTTTGAAGTCTTTGTAATAAGATCTTTGTCTTTACCAATGTCTAGAAGAGTTTTCCTAGGTTTTCTTCCAGTGCTTTTATAGTTTTAGGTCTTACATTTAACTCTTTCATCTATCTTGAATTGATTTTTTTATATGTGAGAGATAGGGGTCTTTTGCTTATAGCAATCCAATTTTCCCAGCATTATTTATTGAAAAGGATGCCCTTTTCTTAGTTTATGTTTTTGTCAACTTTGTAAAAGATCAATTGGCTGTAGATATGTGGCTTTACTTCTGGGTTCACTATTCTGTTCTATTGATCCATGTGTCTATTTTCATACAGTACCATGCTCTTTTGATTATTATAGCCTTGTAGTATAATTTGAAGTCAGTTAATGTAAAGTCTCCACTTTATTCTTTGTACTTAGGATTGCTTTAGCTATTTGTGCTCTTTTTTGATTCCATATAAATTTTAGGGTTTTTTTTTTTCTCATTCCATGAAAGATGAGAGTATGCTTACAGGAACTTCATTGAATCTGCAGATTGCTTTGGGTAGCATGGTCATTTTAATGATAGCAATTCTTCCAATCCATGAGCATGAGTTCTTCCATTTGTTTTAGTCATCTACAATTTCTTTTATCACTATTTTATTGTTTTTCTTGTAGAGATCTTTCACTTCTTGGTTAAATGTATTCTGTTTCCTTTTTTTTTTTTTTTTCCTTTTTTTGTAGCTACTGTAAGTGGCATTGACTTTTTGATTTGGTTCTCAACTTGATCATTATTGGTGTATATAAATGCTACTGATATTTGTTTGTTGATTTTGTATCCTGAAATTTTACTAAATTTATTTATCAAATTTAAGAGTCTTTGGAGGAATCTCTAGGGCAGGCATGTCCAATATTTTGTCTTCCCTGGGCCACGTTGGAAGAAGAATTGTCTTGGGCCACATATAAAATACATTAACATTATCCATAGCTGATGAGTTAAAAAAAAGTTCATGCATAAATCTCATAATATTTTAAGAAACTTTACACATTTTTATAGGACCTCATTCAAAGTTATCCTGGGCCACATATGGCCTGTGGCCCACAAGATAGACAAGCTTGCTTTAGGGTTTTCTAGGCATAAGATCATACTGTCAGTGAACCGAGATAATTTGACTTCCACTCTTTCAATTTGAATTATCTTTTATTTCTTTCTCTTGCCTGATTGTTCTGGCTACGACTTCCAGTATTATGTTGAATACGAATGGCAAAAGTTTATATCTTTGTCTCGTTCTAGATCTTAGGAGGAATGTTTTCAACTTTTCTCTGTTCAGTATGATACTGGCTGTGGGTTTGTTATATACGGCCTTTTGATTTTTAAGTATGTTTCTTTTATGCCTAGTTTATTGAAAGTTTTTTTTTGTTATTATTGAAAGTTTTTATCATGAAGAGATGCTGAATTTTATCAAATGTTTTTTATGCATCTGTTGAGATGATTGCATGGTTTTTGTCCTTAAGTCAGTTTATGTGATGGATCACATTTGTTGATTTGCATATGTTGAACCATCCCTGCATTCCTGGAATAAAACACATATGATCATTGTGTTTTATCTTCTTGATGTACTGTTGGATTCTGTTTGCTGGTATTTTGTTGAGGATTTTTGTATGTATGTTCACCAGGGATATTGTAGATCAAGAGTTCTTAAGATCACTTTGGAAGGGTCCTCTTTGATAATCCAATGAAATCTGTACACATTTTGTCCAGAAAAGTGCACAAGAGCCTACACAGGCAATTTTATGTGTAGCCTTAGTATTTGTATAGATTCTTTGAAGCCTTCCATGGATTCAGATACAGACCTCTATTTACAATAATAATGATAGAGCTATAATTTTTGAAAACTTACCAGGTAGTCTGCTAAAATCTTAATATTCATTATTTAATCTACTCCTCACAAAATGATCATATATAACTATTGTCATCCCAGCAGCCTGCTGCAGATGAGGAACCTAAGGCTCTGAAAGGAAAAGTAAGGTTATAGACTAATTAGTGGCAGAGCCATGGTGTGCCTCAAGATTCACAGTAAAAGTCATCAGGCTCTACAACCTCTATTTTATCTTTTTTAACTTTGTATTTTGAAATGCTATTAGATTTATAGCAGAGAAATAAGATAGTACAAGACTTCTCATATACCCTTTGCCCAGCTTCCCTTAATGGTAGCAGCTCACATAACACAGCCTCCCTTATCAGAACAACAAAAAATTATTCCAACCAACTTAATTAAAAAGAAGGCAAGAGAAATTTCTGTATAAGCAGGCACAAAGGTGACATGCACAGCTGTCTTGGTTTACAGGCAGAATGTCCAGAACAACTGAATTATCTGTGAAGTTTAACTGAACAATGACAGGATATTTGGGATTTCCCATAAAATCAAGAAAAGCTTAATGAGATTCAGTATTATCTTCAAGAGTTTTTTAAAATTATCAAAACACTCCTTTGCCAACAGTTTTTGGTCCCAGGATAGGAGGCCTGGGAGTATCTGGGAGGGAGGAATAGAATATTACAGAAGCTGTAGAGTATTAGAGAAGTCAAGAGTGTTGGCTTTGGAAATTATGCCGCTGGATTGGAGCTTATTAACTCTGTAACCTTTGACATGTTACTATTGTCTTTGTGACTTCATTTTTGCATGTATAAATGGAAATAACAATGGTCCTATCTCAGAGTGTTGATGATAAAGTTGATTGAGTTAATTGGGCATTTTGAACAGTGGCTGAAATATAGACAGTCCTCAATAAATTTTAGTAAAAATTATAATATTATCTATGATATATATTACATATATTATCATAGAAATAACTATATAGTAGCTTATCTTGAACACTCTTAAAATCCAGTATAAGTTCTTTTGTAATTTCCTTTTTTTTCCCAGTGGATTTCTAGGAAGTCCACTAGTATAGGCATCCCATTACTACCTCTTTTTTCTTCATACTCCCCCTTTCGCTATTGAGCCATTACTCTCCCACTACTCCTGGTTCTGTGTGAAGAATATACACACATTCTTCAGCATGGAGAATCTACAAGATAGCGTGGACTCTTTTTTGTTTATTGATTTTCTCTTAGAATAGTTTTAATATGTTATAAAACTCAAAGAAACTGTGTCACTCAGATGAGGATGTCATGCAATGAAGGGCATGAAGGTGATCTTGCCACTCTGTTGCCCTGTATAGTTTTTTGATCTTCAGAACAATGGGGTTCTGCTCCTTTCTCCAAAGTTGTTAGATAGAGCTAAGCGGAAAGGGTGGCTGTATCAGAGCACCCTGAGCATCCAGTCACATGGAATGTGGAGCAGAGACTATGCTACATCTTCACCACATTCTCATTCTGACTGCACGGTATGGGTTTTGCAAGCTTGGAATCTAAGGCTTCTAGGTTAAGGTCTATGTGAAATGGCTTACTCTCCCCTGATGTTGCAGGAGAATGAGTACCAGTCTCTTTCAAAGAAAAAGCACCATTGACTCCCCAGTACTAGATGTTGATCATTCTCTCATCTTCTTGTCCAGTTTGCTACTTCCTCACTGAGGAAGGACAAGATTCCTCCCTAGTCATGCTTTTGTTAAGGACAACAAAGGGTCTGAAGAGTTCCAAGTTTATATAACCCCAAATCTTATAAGGAGGCTTCTAGCAAACATGCCCAGCCTCTAATCTGAAGGTCCCATTATCTTTACTACCCTGGTCAGGAAACAGATATTCTCTCTTCCTTGAAGGGAGACACCATTTCCATCTTCAAAGGCTGTTTGTCAGGTGTCCCCAAACTTTTTACACAGGGGGCCAGTTCACTGTCCCTCAGACCGTTGGAGGGCCGCCACATACTGTGCTCCTCTCACTGACCACGAATGAAAGAGGTGCCCCTTCCTGAAGTATGGCGGGGGGCCAGATAAATGGCCTCAGGGGGCCACATGCGGCCCGCGGGGCCGTAGTTTGGGGATGCCTGCTGTTTGTTATAGAAATGTCATTTTAAGGTATTTAGGAAATGAACTGTCAATACCTCATCACAAGGTGTACAGAAATGCAAAAGATCCACCAAGAAATATCTTTCAACAGTTTTTCAAGGTGCAGTTGGCTAACCAGGTAATAACTGGTACAGACTTAAGGCTGTGGTGTCAAGGGAGAGATCTCCAGAGGGCTGCCCTGGGATAAGTCCAGGCATGATTGAGAAGTAAGCATGTGGGAAGCTCTTACTTCGTAGGGCTAATGTTGAGAACCATTGGCTTCTTACTGAGTATCTAAAACCTCCTAAGCTTGGGGCAGGGTGTATTAATCCATCCTAGTTCATCTGTTCTGGGTCCTTTAACCCACCCTCACAATCAGAGAGGCACATTCACATATGGCTCGACTATGATGAATTCACAGGGACATTTTCAATGCCAGCTCTGAAACCACTGCTCTCTGGCAGAATTATTCATCCTGAAGAACTTCTCAAGCTTTTAAAATTATGCCTCCACAAGGGATCTTTTTAGATATATATGTTTTTCTAATCCCTCCTACCCAATGCCATAAAATTTTAATACCGGAGATGCAGTGTATCTGTTTATGTACCATGGCCCTTTAGAGGGACACAAACTATTGAAATATCATAGTTTTCTTGTGCACCCAAGAACCAATTTTGATCCCCGTACCTCATCAATGTGGTGATGTCATCCACACTGAAAACGCACGATCTGAAAACTCTTGCATTAGTCTAGGTTCTCTGAGAAACAGATACCAAAACTCTTAACAGGTAAGAATTTTATTAGGAGAAATATCTGTATGAAAGTGTATGAAGGGAGGGAGTCAGCTAAGGTATGCTTCTAGGCTCAGATCATTGAGGCCCCACTGTCTGTGGTAGCTGAATGTGGACTCAATGTCATTCACAGCTAATTGGGGTATATAAATATCTAAGACTTGCTCTCCAGCTCTCCTGGGTGTACCTCTCCCTGTTTTAGGTGACTCCACTAACCCCGTGGAGAAGGCACTGGAATCCCTCTGATGGAGTGGGCTTGGGCAGACATGGCACATTTCCACTTGAACAAAACGGAGCATTGTTAGCAAAGAAGAAATGAAGCAAAAAGCAGTGTTTGCTATAACTTTGGAGGCAGAATCGATAGTCAGCTGGTGCGTGATGCTGGTGCGTATTTTTGGACTTGGCAATGCACTTCCTTACCCTTTAACTGTTTTGAAAATTATACCTAAATAAAAGAACTTTGGGTATAATCTATACCCAAGAGCTTCTTGAGGCTGGACGGGTTCTACGGTGAGGTCCCAACCACTTGTCCAATTACACTTGCATCTCCAAAGTTTTCCACTGTGCCATCTTTCATGAGGGCTTTCTCCCTCACTAGAAGTAAAGATGGGGCTTCCCTCGACAAAGGAGACACCAGGCATCTGCCTAAGGAGTTTATTCTTTACTTGCTTTTGGAGAAACTTAAAAATTTACTTCTGTACAATATCTTCTGCTGCTCCTCTCCGTCCTGGTTCCCCTTGCTGTTTATTTCTCTGATTGTGGGCAACTGCTGTTCTCTACAATCTGAATGAATCGAAATAGCAGGGTGAATCTCTTAGGTTTCTCAATGCATGACATGGGTGACAGAGCTGAAGTTTATGGATTCCCACCAGCGCTGTTCAAGCCTTGCCAAATGTATCTCACCTGACGGCACCCTCCCCTCTTCAGCGATGTAAAAATATTTCTAAGCTCATCAAAGGCTGGGCTTCCGTCCTTTTTCTACCAGGTGGTCGATAATTTAGCACAGGCTTCCTCAGCAGTTTCCAATCTGCCAAAAAATTGTTTCAGAGCAAGTAGCTGCTTATGTTTCATGACTTTTACACCATGTGCGACCTCTAAATTTGCCATAATCCCCTGCATTCCCTAACCTCAGAGACATTTTGTTCCTGTCACAGTTCCCTGTTATGTTTAAACTATAATTCAGATTTCTTATCCACTGGGACCTACTGCATCTACAATGACCATTTTAAAACCCTAAGCTTTGTACTTCAGGTAATTCAAGCCCAATTGCATGGCTTCTATCAACTCAAAATCCTGAAGAGAATGGGTCTGGATCTGATGTGACTTGGGCTTAACATATCACTGATGGATCATTTATTTTCTGAAGTAATGGAAACTTAAAAAAATATTTGTGGGATATTTATTATTTTGTAGCGTAAATTTATTTTAAGCAATCTCCTCTCCACAACGGTCAGAATAAGATAGAACTGTGAGAAGCTGAAGGGGAGAAGAACTATGTTTTAATGTAGTATGCCATGTTTGTCCCTTGCTGAGCTTGGAATTCCCACCTGGGGACAAAGAACGAGACTGCTTTGACATGGCCTTTTCACATGGCATAAAAGAACCATGCCACCAGAGCAGTCCTGGAGAAAATGGGACAGTCCTAGAAGGGAAGAGGGATTCCCCTTGGATTGATTGATTTAAAAAGCTAAACCTTCCAAATATGCCAGCTTAGAGGAACCTCTGAGCTGGGTGTGTCTGAAAGATAAAATTAGAGTCTTCACTTTACACGAGTTTCTTTTGCTCATAAATAGGAAGTTCAGTGCCAGGAAATATTACACCACTGCATGAGTTAGGAATGCATTTAGCAGCAAGTAATAGAAAATTTGACTGAGTGGTTTAAGCATTATGATATATATGTTTACGTAATAATAAATCTATAGGCAGTTGGAATTTAAATGGGTACAGCACCTCCAAGCTAGAGCTGGTGGATGTGTCTGAGATTCTCCTGTCATTCTCTGTTGCCAAGTGACTACTTCAACCCTGGATATAAGATCTTCACATGACTGTGCCCAAAGGTAGGAATTAGAAGAGTGATCAGTGCAGTCAGAGAGAGCAAGGAGTAAGCAAAACAGCAAGTGAGAGAGGGTTCTTCTTGTGACCCTCTCATTTCATCTGGGAGAAAAATCTTTCCTGGATGCTCCCCAGCAGACTTTATCTTGCATTTCACTGGTCTGAATTGAGCCAATATTATCCCTGGATCAATCACTCACAGAGGTGATGGTATCCAGATGCTCGACTGAGAACAACCATAGTTCATCTCCTGGGACCTGGCACATTTCCACTTGAACAAGACGGAGCATTGTTAGCAAAGAAGAAATGAAGCAAAAAGCAGTGTTTGCTATAACTTTAGAGGCAGAATCGATAGTCAGCTGGTGCGTGATGCTGGTGCGTATTTTTGGACTTGGCAATGCATTTCCTTACCCTTTAACTGTTTTGAAAATTATACCTAAATAAAAGAATTTTGGGGATAATCTATCCCAAATTCCTACATGCCCTTCCCCCCACAAAAACAATTATCGCAATGATGTCAGTTACAGTCTGTGTAATATTGGACTGTAGAAAAACAAATACCTTCTAAGCTGTTTGGAGATCAGGACTGGGTCTTCCCCTTCATTTCCTCAGGTCTTTGGCACACAAGAGGCACTTTAAAAATGTTTTCTGCTTAAATTAATGGGATGAACCCTCATATGATAGAAGAGCAAACACAGGCCCGCTGAAGCGAAATGGTAAATTTAAAGTCATTCTGCTAGGTACGCCCAGAACCAAAACCACAAGTTGGTTCTTCTGACCTATGATTTGATTTTCATTTGCCAATTTGCATATGCTACTTATCCAAAAGAAGGCATAATACAGATTTTTTAATATACCCCAAAAAATCAGCTTCTCAGAAAAAATCTATGAAGCTGGAGACCTAGGAAGCAGTTGACTCACCTGTGATCGCATGGGGAGCTGGAGAGATGATGGAAGACATGACCTTGAAGACATAAATGGCCAGAGGAAGTGGAAGCTGCAGATGGGACTTATTTCAGGACTGGAAAGAAATGATTTTCTTCTAGGAAGAGCTCTGTCCCTCATTTCTATCTGAGCCCAGCTGTTCTGCAGGAAGACTTGAGCTACCCCTTCTCACCAGCTTCTCTGCTCTCTGAGTTGACCATCCTGTTTAATATTTTTTTTAATGACTTGCTAAAACGTGAACATCAGTTCTCCTAATTCAGAGGGTGGTAATGAGGGATGAGAAGGACTCCACATAGTCCTGCATCATTTCCAAACTCTCTCCCGCTGGCAGAATGACATCTGTGGTTTTATAAGACCACAGATAAGCATTTTTAATGTGCCATCACGACAGTCACAAAGTCAACAAAACGTGGGGGTCCAGACACGGGTCATGTCTAAGTTAAAATCTCAGCTCCACTCCCTACCATGCGTTATTTTTAAAAAAGCTGCTTAACCACTTTATGCCACGGTTTCCTTTTTTTTTTTTTAATAAAATGAGGATAAAAATAAGAAACGTATGAGAATGTGAGGATTATGCTACCTAGTTCATGTTCAAAGTATTAGAAGAATATGTGGCATGTAGGAAAAATAAAAATAGTGTTATTTAGGAACACTGTTTCATATTTCATCAAATTTATCTTGGAATTACCTTCATAATGCAAAACATAAAAAAACATAAAAATAACTATCTTATTTACCAAGTTGAATAAGAGCTCTTTCTAATTTTTGTACATTAAACAAACAAAATTCTACATAACAAATACAAAGATGGTTACAGTTTACCATTTTATACTTGTATTGTTTTGGTTTTTTGTTTTTTGCTAGTTTGTTTTTTTCTTCTTTCTTTCTTTTTTTTTTTTTTTTTTTTTCAAATCGGGGTCTCACTGTCGCCCGGGCTAGAGTGGGGTGGCACAGTCATAGCTCATTGCAGCCTCAACCTCCTGGGCTAAAGGAATCCTCCTGCCTCTGCCTCCCAAGTAGTTAGGACTACAGGCATGCACCACCATGCCCAGCTAATTTATTTTTTTGTAGAGAAGAGGTATAGTATGCTGCCCAGGCTGACCTCAAACTCCTAGCCCCAGCGGATCCTCCTGACTTGGCCTCCCAAAGCACTGGAATTATGGGAATGAGCCACGATGCCCATCCAGATTTCTATCCTAAATTTTCATGGCAAATTACTCATGGTCTCTGCTAAATGAGGCCTTAGCTAGGATGACTTAAATAGCTGGGGTCTGCAATAAACTCAGGCCTTCTTTCTTCACATATCTGATACCTAGGCTAGCATTACTTGGAGACTTAAAATACCTGCACACAGCATCTCCACGTGTCTGGAGCATCTCTTAGTTTAGTTTCTGGGTTCTGAGAGGAAGGCGACTAATTGAATCAGGTGAAAGCTGTTTGGCTTTTTATGACTTATCACGTAGAATCACTTCCTCCATTCTCACTTGACTGAAGCAATCATAACTTCATACATCTGATCTCCTGGAAGAAGTGGAATTATTGCACATTAGTTGAGAGAGAGAGAGAGAGAGAGAGAGAGAGAGAGAGAGAGACTGGGCATGATGGTTCACACCCAAAAGCCCAGCACTTTGGGAGGCAGAGGCAGGTGGATTAGGAGGTCAGGAAATTGAGACCACCATCCTGGCCAACATGATGAAACACTGTCTCTACTAAAAATATAAAATTAGCTGGGTGTGGTAGCACATGCCTGTAATCCTGTAATCCCAGCTACTCAGGAGGCTGAGGCAGGAGATTTGCTTGAACGAGGGAAGCAGAGGATGCAGTGAACTGAGATTATGCCACTGCACTCCAGCCTGGTGACGAAGCAAGACTCCACCTAAAAAAAAAAAAAAAAACCACCCACAAAAAAAAATCCACTTTTCTCAGTTTCAAGGTTGTAAGCCTTATGTATTTCAGGGGTATCTCTAACTTTTATGATTGTTGATCCTGAAATAAACATGACCTTCTGTGATATATCTCAGTGTTTCCCTGTGGAGACCAGACTGTCAAGATATTTCCCTTCTGTTCCCAGATGGTAGCATTCCAGGATTTTATTCCTTTTTCTCTCCCCTTTGGTTATCAGTCAAGTTTCTTTGAGTCTTGGAGAAACAACTGGTGCATCAGGGGATCAGATACTTTCCATAAATGCAGGCTTCACCCTAGGACCACAGCATAGCATGCTTTGGACCGCACTCTTTTTGTCTGTTCGTTTTGAGATGGAGTCTCACCTTGTCGCCCAGGCTGGAGTGCAATGGCATAGTCTTGGCTCACTGCAACCTCCATCTCCTGGGTTCAAGAGATTCTCCTGCCTTAACCTTCTGAGTAGTTGGGATTACAGGCACTCACCACCATGCCTGGCTAATTTTTGTATTTTTAGTAGAGATGAGGTTTCACCATATTGGTCAGGCTGGTCTCGAACTTCTGACCTCATGTGATCTGCCCACCTAGGCCTCCCAGGAATGCATTCTGTTCCTCAGCTAACGCTGGCATTTGGCAGCCACCATTCCCTGAAGCTTCTGAGCCCAGAGCCCATGCCTCAGCCCTCAAATGCCGTAGACCCTGCTTCCTCACTCTCTGTTTGCTCCCTTTCCACCTCACCATTGCTCAGTCCTCTCTGCTGGGACGAGTGATTGCTGCCTTCTCACACCAGGGATGGCTTCCATCTGGCCAGAGCTGTACACAGAGTCCTGATTCGTGTGAGGAAGGACTTCTGGGAGCCCATCTCAGAATACCTTTTTGCCATCTTGGAAAGACTTCAAGGTGAGGTTTGCCTCAGTTCCTCAAGCTTCTTTCTGAAGTGCACTGAGGTTTCTGAGCCCCTCTTCAAGGCAACTCCTTTGCTATCAAAGGCGCACCTGTTGCCGGCCATCCAGCCTCGGGGCTAGAGCTAGGGAAAAGCTGCCATATCAGAGCCACCCACCGTGAACCCAGTTCCCTCGTTCCCAGCTTTGCTTTTTCTCCAGTGGCAGGCTTAATGTTTCCCCACCTGCTGTTTTGAAAAAAAAAAAAATAACTAAATAAACCCAAGGGAGAATTCAACAGTTTTAGGGAGGATGCCAGAATGCCAAAAAGAAAGGATTCGTTCCTAAAAGAGAAGTTCTGGAGACCCAGCAGTACATGCTACAGATCCCAGTTACAGAACCCAGGGTGCAAGCCATTTTTCCATGAAGAAGTTTGGGTTTGTTTTGCTTTTGGTTTAGTTTGGTTTATTTTTTTCCTAGTGAGTTCTGTCTCTCTCTCTCTCTCTCTCTCTCTCTCTATATATATATATATATATATATATATATATATATATATATATATGTTGTTGTTTTTTTTTCCCTGTAAGACAGGGGTTGTGGTGACACTGTTTTGCTTGAAGGGAGATGGGGACAGCTGAAACTCTGGTTAGCAGTTCTTACGCACAGAAGTGAACAGATTTGTCCCATGGCAGTTGACTCCCACTGCCAGGGTTGGCTGGACCTGCAGAGTAGTGACTGCAGGACTCCAGGCCCCCTGCTTCGGTTTCCAAATGCGATCCTGCCGTGGGCAGCAGAGCTGCTGCCTTTTGTCAGGCCCTCCTGGTGCATCCTTTACAGATAAGTGGGCTGCAGCTCCTGCCAGATGGGCTGCTGATGGTGCAGCTGCCCCAACTGAGCAGCAAACTCAAAAAAAAAAAAAAAAAAAAAAAAAAAAAAAAAAAAAAACGCTGATGAAAATGCGTGTGCTGAGTAAATGCGCCTGTCTTGCAGGGAGCAGCAAGTTGTTTGTCTGGGGAAGCTCCCTGGGGCTTAAGTACATATTGATGGAAGCCGGAACAAAACGTCTGAGAAATCTTGCCTCCTGAAGTCAAAATCTGCCTGCTCTGAACATAAGGTGTGGAGCATTTCATCCAACCCTCTTGGGGATCAAGTTCTGCGGCTGTTTGGTGGGGTAATTGCAAAGGCGGACTCTGGAGTGAGATTGGGTTGGAATGTCCTCTGCCACTTCCTAACAGCAAGAAATCAGGCAAGTTAATGAAGTCTGCTAGGCTTCAGTTTCCTTATTTCTAAATCTGGGAGGCTAATATCTATCTCTGAGGATTTTTTTTATCATAATTAAATGAGCAAACACATGCACAGCACTTTGCATGGTGCCTGGTAAAAAGAAACTTGAGTATCGCAGTCGGACAAATCTGCGTAGTAGTCCTGGCTTGCCTACCCACCAGCAGTCTGACCTGGGGAAAGATATAATCTCTGGTAGTCTCAGTTTATTCACCTGTTTAATGGCTTCACAACTATTTTCTAATTGGTTGTTATTAAAATTAAATGACAATTTATGAACATGGGGAAAGCACTTATGAGAGGCACATACATGCTGATTTCACCTTCCTTTGTCTGCCACCACGTGCTCTGGCTTATCTGGGGCCTGTGGAGGGAAGGAGTCCTCCCTCCCCCACCATCATTGATTTATCAGGGCCAGTAAAGACTTGCCTGCCAGGACCTTGCTGGGGATTCCATGGGTCCAGTTCACTGTTGAAGTCAGGAATGGATTTTTCCACCTGAAGTGACGAGAAGAAAAAGTGCATTAATGTGGAGCCTCCACACCATACATTTCACGAAGACCAATAAGCAACCCTGAAAGGTGCAAGCCCAGGATTTATACGTGTGATAAGTCACAGCTTTACCTATCTTTTTCTAGACCACCACAATGAGCTGAAAAAGGAATGTGTGAAAGTCATTTCCCTCTATTTAAAAATCTGGACCTACACTGTAGAATATAAAATAGCCTATAAGCTATTTCTGAAGGAAAGACGCACTTGATTAAAAGAGAAAAGAGGTAGAAGCAAAAGAAAAAGCAAACGAAGGGGAATTCAAGAGCTGCAACTAAAGCAGAATATGACAAAGAAAGTTCACATTGTGAGTGCCAATGATTTCATTAACACAGCAGCCAGGGAAGGGGGACAGGAAAGGGAAAGAGAAGGAACCGGGTCGGGGTTTGCCCCTCTCACCTCCTTGCTCAAGAGAACAGCTCTGAAATGTAAAGACTGCCTGGTAAGGTGCCTGGCAGTCACAAGGTCTTTTTTCCATGTGCTGGTGCCAAGTCTGCTGGGCACTCCAGCAGGCCTGAAATGACCAGGGTGAAGACAGCCTCAGGTATACCCGATGCCTTTGTGCCACCGAGGTGGGAGGTAGAATGTAGGAGACATAGGTGATGACTTAGTTCTGTGACTATACCTCAACTGAGGATGGACGAGATGGAACATGTGCTTCGGGAGGGAGCCAGGGTAATGATGAAAGCTGGGACACTGGGGCATCCTAAGGCTGTCACAGTCAAAGGCCAAGCTTCAAGAACACAGGACATCTGGAAGTCTATCACCACTGCTATTTACATTGGATACTTTGGTATACCCAAGGTTCAGCAGTTGGGTAAAGAGAGCTGCAAGAATTATTGCTTATATTTGTCAAATGAGAAAAACAAGTATGGTCATTATTCAGATTAGAGAATTAGTGATAGAAGGAATCTTAGTTATATCTGCTCACCAAAGGAATTGGCTCACCATAAACCCAGAGATCCATACATACCGAAGCTGTTAACATAGGTTGAAAAGGTGAATGGGACAGAAGAAAAGAGAGAAAGAGAGAAAACCCAAACTCCAAACTCCTCTTTAAAATCTGCAGCAACAGAAGCTTCAGCTCCTAGCAACAGAGACAAAGGAAAACCAATGGCCTTTAAGATCACCAAATCCAATCCCCTCATTTTATGGATTAGGAAATGAAGGTCTATATTATTTTTAAAAGCTTTTCATCAATGAAATGTGTTTCTGTAGTTTCTGTAGCTAAGCATGGAATTATTTCCACTTTAATGTTTGAGATTGATTTTTTTTTTTTCAAATGGGCTTTTTCATGAGGTACGGCTGACCTCCCAGAAACCAATTATGCATCAGAGCAGTGCAGGATGCTACATGAAAAGTTAACCTTCAAGGAGCTATAACACTTCACACAAGAAAGCTGCGCCTTTACTCTGAGTACCATTCTCCGGACCATATGCAAGGCACGTACTCTGGTAGCCCTCTCTGCTGCCTTGAGTCAGATCATCCCCAGTGCCTTTCATCTGTTTATCATTCTCACGGCAGCCTTGAGCTCCCCCTAAGTGTCCGCTTTTGCTCATAATTGCTGGACTTAGGGAAAAGTGAGAGGGACTGAACCAAATCCCTTGACTTGATATTGATTATATGCTGGAACTTTCCCCAGGCATCAGGCAGTCTATTTAGCGAGTCACCAGACAAATCAGCAATGTACCTTAGAGCAGATGATCTCGAGATGATTCAAGCACATTACATTTGTTGTGCACTTTATTTCTATTATTACCATGTTTTTAAACATATAATGAAATAATTACAAAATTCACCGTCATGTAGAATCAGCAGGAACTCTGAGCCTGTTTTCCTGCACCTAGACAGTTCCATCTGGGGGTGATGGGAGACAGTGACAGATCATCAGGCATTAGATTCTCATAAGGAGCATGCAACCTTGATTTCTCATGTGTGCAGTTCATACTAGGGTTCATGTTCCTATGAGAATCTAATGCTGTTGCGAATCTGACCCGAGGTAGAGCTCATACGGTAATGCGAGTAATAGGAGCAGCTGAAAATACAGAGGAAGCTTCACTCGCTTGCTCACTGCTCACCTTCTGCTGTGCACCCCAGTTCCTAACAGGCCACGGTCTAGTACTGGTCCATGGCCTGCAGATTGGTGACACCTGCCTTAGAGAACAGACTCTTCCTACCTGATCTCTGGTGGTCTGCTAGACAGTGCTGCCTCTGGACAGTCTTTGAGAAACAACAACTGGATCATTGGAGGGCTGAAGCCTTTGAGGCAAGATAGAGGAAGCCCTGTTGTAGCACTGATGTGATGAGAATTGTAAATCTTTACTGCCAACACTACAAATATAATGGAGTAACAGCAAGGACTCATCATAGATTCTGCTCCCATGAGTCTCCCTACCCAAGGCACAGCATCAAATGCAACCTGTCTCGTCCGCTTTTTGTTTCATCTAGTATTGCAACACAGTCACAATCTGGAAGCATCCCAGCTTACTCCTATGCTAACTGCCTCTTGCTTCTCAGGTCAGGGTTTCTCTGCTCAGCACCATGCATGGGTGACTTGTGGGATAGACCTTAACTAGGAAAGAATGGGGCCGGTTTATAGCCCTTCTTGGTGGATGGTCCTCAAGGGCAGAGCAACATGTCAGATTTAATGATGATGGTGTTATCAGTGACTTTTGGACTGTCTCTCTCTCCTTCCATGCTACATTCTCTTTACCCTGCTGTTCTGTGGAGTTCCCTGTAAATGAAAAGCATAAAAGCCTCTGCTTCAGGCTCGGTTTTCTGGGAGCCCAGGCACAGACAGGTACTCACCTTCAAGGACATTTCTCCTGTTTTCAATTAAATTGGATTTGGCTTTCTGGTCTGCCTCACTGAGGGAGTGACTCAGATTCTGCAGTTGGTTTAGTTTTTAATTTTGTCCACCTAGACTGGCTTTGCCTTCTTTTGACAAAAGAATATATTTTTTTTCTGGCAATTTGCCTCTTCTCCACTCCTGGTGATGCAGGTCTAATGGAGCTAATTCCAATTCCAGCTGAAGGAGCAAATACGTGGTTTGGTTCCAGCCAATCCAAACGCCATGTACCTCTGACTCATGGCTTGTCAACAATGGTCATATAATCCAAAATAAGCTAATATGACATTAAAAACATATGCCAGGACTATTGTATAAGAGACAAGATTTCTTTTCTATGGCTCTTGAAGGCCTGAGGCTAGAAAATGTGATAATGGTACTGCCACAGCCATCAGGGCAACCCAGGAGGAAAGCCATCCCAGAATGGATCCAACATTAAGAAAAAATAGAGGATCAGGTGGCATAGCTTGACCATGCTCTTCCCTCTCACTGCTTCCCACTCAGCTACGGCTGAGGGCCTAGATTTTACCTTCATTTGAGCCAATACATTCCCTTTTTACTTAAACCTGTTTTTGTTGCTGCTCAGTGCAACCTAAAGAATTGCTCCCAATCCTATTGACATTTTCCAACAAGATAGAGAAAGAAGGAATCCTCCCTAAATTAGTCTATGAAGCCAGTATAATCACCCTAATACCAAAACCAGAAAAAGACATAACCAAAAATGAAAACTACAGACCGATATCCCTGATGAACACAGGTGATAAAATCCTTACCAAAATGCTAGCTAACCGAATCCAACAATATATCAAAAAGATAATTCACCATGACCAAGTGGGTTTCATATCAGGCATGTGCAGGGATGGCTTAACATATGCAAGTCAATAAATGTGATACACCACAGAAACAGAATTAAAACCAAAAATCACATGATCAGCTCAATAGGTGCAGAAAAAAGCATTTGACAAAATCCAGCATTCCTTTGTGATTAAAACCCTCAACAAAACTGACACACAAGGGATATACCGTAATGTAACAAAAGCCATATGTGACAAACCCACAGCCAACATTATACTCAACAGGGGAAAAAGCAGTTGAAAGCATTCCCTCTGAGACCTGGAACAAGGCAAGGGTGCCCACTCTCATCACTTCTAGTCAACATAGTAAAGGAAGTCTTACCCAGAGCAATAGCAAGAGAAAGAATTAAAGGGCACCCGAATCAGTAAAGAGGAAGTCAGACTGTCACTGTGTGCTGATGATGTGACAGTATACCTAGAAAACCCTAAAGACTCCTCCAAAAATCTCCTAAAACTGATAAATGAACTCAGCAAAGTTACAGGATACAAAATTAATGTACACAATCAGTAGCTCTTCTATACACCAACAGTGACCAAGCTGAGAATCAAATCAGGAACTCAACCCCTTTTACAATAGCTGCAAAAAAAAAAAAAAAAAAATCAATAAAAACTTAGGAATATACTTAACCAAGGAGATGAAAGACCTCTACAAGAAAAACTATGAAACACTGCTGAAAGAAATCATAGATGACACAAACAGATCAAAACACATCCCATGCTTATGGATCGGTAGAATCAATTTTGTGAAAATGATCATACTGACAAAAGTAATCTACAAATTCAATGTGATTTCCATCAAAACACCACCATCATTCTTCGCAGAACTAGAAAAAACAATTCTAAAATTCATATGGAACCAAAAAAGAGCCTGCATAGCCAAAGCAAGACAAAGCAAAAAGAACAAATCTGGAGGCATCACATTACCTGACTTCAAACTATGCTGTAAGGCCATAATCACCAAAACAGCATGGTATTAGTATAAAAACAGGCACACAGACCAATGGAACAGAATAGCAAACTCATAAATAAAACCAGAAACTTACAGCTAACTGATCTTTAACAAAGCAAACAAAAACATAAAGTGGGGAAAGGACATCCTATTTGACAAACGGTGCTGGGATAATTGACAAGCCACAGTGTAGGAGAATGAAACTGAATCCTTATCTCTTGCCTTATACAGAAATCAACTCAAGATGGATCAAGGACTTAAATCTAATACCTGAAACCATAAAAATTCTAGAAAATAGCATCAAAAAAACCCTTTTGGACATTGGCTTAGGCAAAGACTTCATGATCAAGAACCAAAAAGAAAATGCAACAAACATAAAAATAAATAGCTGGGACGTAGTTAGACTAAAGAGTTTCTGAACAGCAAAAGGAACCGTCAGCAGAGTAAACAAAGAGTCCCCAGAGTGAGAGAAGATCTTCACAATCTATACAGCCAACAAAGGACTGATATCCAGAATCTATAACTAATTCAAACAAATTAGCAAGAATAAAAACAACTCCATCAAAAAGTGAGTCGAGGATAATTCTTGAAAGAAGATATACAAATGGCCAACAAACATATGAAAAACTGCTCAACATCACTATGACCAGGGAAATGCAAATCAAAACCACAATGTGATACCATCTTACTCCTGCAAGAATGGCCATAATAAAAAAATTTAAAAATAGTAGATGTTGGCATGGATGTGATGAAAAGGGTACATGTCTACACTGCTGGTGGGAATGTAAACTAGTACAACTACTATGGAAAACAGTGTGGAATTCCTTAAATAACTAAAAGTAGAACTACCATTCCATCCAGCAATCCCACTACTCAGTATCTACCCATAAGAAAAGAGGTCATTCTATGAATAAGATACTTGCACATGCATGTTTACAGCAGCATAATTTGCAATTGCAAAAATATGGAACCAACCCAAATGCCCATCAATCAATGAGTAAAGAAACTGTGTGTGTGTGTGTATGTGTGTGTGTATACACACACACATACACACACAACTTTTTATGGCTGAATAGTATTCTATTTTATATATATATATATATATATATATATATAGAGAGAGAGAGAGAGAGAGAGAGAGAGAGAGAGAGTTGTATTCTATTATTGCATAGTAGTATTCTATTATATATATTAAACTCGTATGCTTTTTTCTTTATAATTTTATCATGTCTGTATCCCTAAATAATATTCTTCATTGACTTGCTTTTAAACTCAATACTATACTATTATATATATGGAATACTACTCAGCCATAAAGAGGCATTACATTATATATATATATATATATATATATATAGAGAGAGAGAGAGAGAGAGAGAGAGAGAGAGAGAAACAGAGAGAGAGAGAGAGTATTCCATTATATATATATGATGGAATACACACACACACACACACACACACACACACACACGATTTCTTTATCGACTCATTGATTGATGGGTATTCTATTATGGGAATACTACTCAGCCATAGAAAGGAATGAATTAATGGCACTCACAGCAACTGAGATGGAAATGGAGACTACTATTCTAGATGAAGTAACTCAGGAATGAAAAAACAAACGTTTTGTATTCTCACTCATAAGTGAGAGCTAAGCTATGGGAATATGAAGGTATAAGAATGACACAATGGACTTTAGGGATGATCTCTTTTATTATATAGGAATCTTTTGAATCTCTACCAAGCAATTTTTCTTTCATTCCTATCAGTCAACAATCCTTTACATTGCTCTCACTTTTCTGTAAGTCACCGTCTACAATTTTAGAGTTGTAAACTACTGCAATCAGCAGTAACTAGCAAGTCAAACAAGAGAACACTTCAAGAGCAGGGGGTGGGAAACTTTTCCTGTAAAAAGGCAGAGAGTAAAGGTTTTGGCTTTGTGGGCTACATGGTTTCTGTAGCAAGGACTCTTCATTGCCTACAGGAGCAGCCACAGGCAATTTATCAATAAGATGATCACGATATTTGTCCTGTGGGTCAAAGTTTGAAGAACGCCTGCCTGGATAATTAGATAATCCACATGTGAGTCTGTGAGAAAATTGAGGAGACACTCAGTTCCCTTTGAGCTAATTTTAAGGTTTGAATAATTATTCTTAACAGTTTCCCTTTTGATTATAAATAATCTCCAAAGATTATTATTAATTTTGAAAAGCTGATCTCATTGTATTTGGGCCTGATTCATGTACATGAAAAAGTGTTGCAGGAAAAAGTGTTAATTAACACACATAAGTCACCTTTTAATATTGACAGCAAATCCGGAGTCCTATGATATTAAGCAACTTGTAAGGCCAGCAAATTAACTTCTGTGGAGAAATGGAATAGTTTCTCCTGTTTCAGAAAGTTTTATTGCTCTTTTTTTTTTTGGTCCTAATCTGAGTTCAGAAAATGAAACCCAAGACTTTGTCTCTACTAGTTTTCCCTGCAATGTCTATAAAAGTGAGTAAGTTGCTCTCCTCTCTATGAAAGTTCCTGGCCAGCCAAGAGGTAGCTTTTTTTACTACCTGTAAGGATTGAAAGTTTTAAGCCAGGAGTCAGCAAACCTTTTGTAAAGGGCCAGACAGTAACTATTTTAGACTTTGAGGGTGATAAGGTAAGTTCCATAGACAACATGCAACTGAATGAGCATGACTGTGTTCTAATAAAACTTTATTCACAAAGCAGTCGATGGACCGGATTTGGCCCACAGGCCATAGTTTGCCAACATTTGCTTTAAGTCATAGAACAAGCACTAACCTGGTTTTCTCATCAGAAGTCATATAAGGTGGTAAATAAAACAAGATAAATATTCCAAGATAAACTTATTATTTAGACAGAAAACCTAGGTCTCTCTGTTTTGCATCAATATGATATTTGATACCAAAGGAATCACAGCTCTCTTAAAAAAATATTTGAATAAACTCATTAAAACCAAGTGACCTTTGGCAAAATGTTTACACATTGTATTGTTTCATTTCAGACTCCTTATCTGCCCATACAAACAGAATTCTCTTCTGCAAAAGGAATCTATATTTTTTCTTTACTATCCATTTCTACAGTTTAGAACAGACAGAACAATAAAATAATGAATTTTAAACAAAGTCTCCTCTTTTTTCACGTCACAAGATTGCCTCATTACCTTTGTACTAAATTGTACCTCTCTCCTGCTATGGCTCCAGGTAGAGTCTCAAGCATGTGTATCAATGATAACATTTTTGCCAAAGTATGTAACATCTATTTCACAGGAAGAACTAGGAGGTAGGTGGCAACTGTCATATGTAAGCATTTTAACAGGATTGCAAGGCTCATTTGCATGTATAAACATGAACCCTGCAGCCCTGCAGGCAAAAATACCTTTTTAACATCTTCTGCCTATTTAAAGTGGCAAAAAATAAGCGTGTTTGTTACTATTACCCAGAGATATAGCCAGTCTATAATCTATAAAAATAAGAAGCTAAGAATCAAAGAGCATACACACAATGCACACACATGAACACTCACACTTTTTTTTTTTCTTGGTAGCATTCTATCTTAGAAATTAGCCAAGTATTTGAAGATTATGTATTAAGCAATTCAATTAATATGATTCTTAAGATCTTAAAATTAACTGCAGAATAAGACAACTCTATTTAAATTGACATACTGCCAAAAATAATTGCTATTGATAAAAAATCATTTGTTAGAATGATAATTCAATTTAAGCGCATTGTATTACTTATCATCTGAAACATGTGAGTAATATAAGCTTCTTTAGTAAGTAAAACAGCATAGAAAGATTATATTAACCAGACTCTTAGTTAAGAAAATAAAACTAAAAGCCAACATTTTTCCTTAAAAGATAAAATAAAATTCATATTTTTTATACTCTTCACCAGTAAAATCAGGGAAATATATATAGCTGTTTAAAAGCAAAATGTATCATAATAGTCTGATTTGTTCAAGAGCACATTTTTATTATGTGAGCTTAGCTTAGCTTCTGACTTAGCAGGTTTTATGAAAAGCAATTTTTATTTATTTTTTTTTTTTTAAGGCTAGCTCAATTAAAGCATTAGAAGTTTAGTTTTTTTCTGTTATTCTGGGAGTTGGGAGTGTGTTAGATTTGTGGGAGTCTTAACACTAGATTTAAAGAAGTTCTTATTAATGTACATAAACCAATTAGAACAGAACACATTTAAGGGGTTTTACAATGTAATATGTTACTGTATTCTGCATGTTAATATATCCATATATGCACACATATATACATAATACTTGCACAATGAGAGGCCAAGTCTTCTCTCAGTTACAGATGCAGAGAGTTTTCAGCTTCTGCTTTATGACTTTAGCCATGTGGAAGAATAACATAGAAAAGAAACAGATAAAAATGCACCAATACAGATCTTAAAGATCTGTTCTACCTTCCAGTGGAAGCAAGACATCTTCTTGCACGAAGACGCAAACAAAATATTTAAGACAATTCTCTGTTATCTCTGACACAGTGAACCGTGATTCCTATCCTCACTGGATGGAGGCCCCAATGGTCGGATCATAAACTCAGCAATCATGGCTGCCACCCGTGGCAATAACAGATGGGACACAAACAAATTAAAACTGCAGCCCGATTCAGCCAGGTAGAAGCAGAGATTAAAGACAAAATTACGAGTTAAGAAAAAAGAAAGAGACAAGGAAGGAAGGAAGGAAGGACGGGAGGGAGGGAGGGAGGTAGGAGGGAGAGATGGAACAGGCCAAAAAAAAAAAAAAAAGGCCATAAAAGCAAATTTGTATTGCCTCTGAGGATTCACTCCAGAAGCTGAGCAAAGACATGTAGACCTAAATAGCCCATGAGGGGCACCTCTTGGACAATAGCACTTAATTGACTGCAGAAGATAAGCCAACTGGAAATCTCAGTCGAACCTCCCAAAGTGTCAAATACAATTTTCAAAAAGCTGAAAACCGTGTGCTTCATGCAAACATGAACTAAGCATGTGTTAAAGACTCATGCAACTCATTAATGAGAAAACCAGCTAGATGATGAGGCTGGTTCGCTAATCTTTTAAACATTTATTGGCTCATTTCTCTGCTCAAAACCTTCAGGGGACCTTAAGATTTTCTTTGCTTTCTTGCATGTGATTTGCCTGAAAAATTTTTTAAAAGAGATGAAGAAAATCTTGGATCACATGGAAAGCAACGTTCATGATAAAATTAACTGCCTGTTTATCAACAGTTATTTCTACTGCACTGTAACTACCTCTGCTGAGACACAATCCCGGTATTCTGGAAGCTTGTATAAACTTTGGAAACATGAATATGCAGTGATAAAGAGGGAACCCAGGGCAGAAACTCCATGGTTGCTGTGGGCTGACTAGTCATCACAATTTATGGAGCAGGCAAGAACTTAATGCATCCCCAAGGCCAAAAGTCCTCCAATAAGACGTGTTCATGGGTAATGAATGCACTGGGTTTCCCTTGCAGTCTGATTAGGGAGATTCAAGATGAGTGATTTATCGACTGACAACCAAAAAGTTGTTTTTTGTTTTGTTACTGAAATCTTGGAAAGATAGTAAGAGATTTAATAAACAGACATGCTTTTTTTTCACTGGTAATAAGTATTGACTTTTTCAGAGCACAATGATAACATATCTTTCATAGAGCCATGTTACCTACTTCTTATTTTATTATGAAAACTCCAGACAGAAGTATATGGTAGATTAATCCATATGCCCTTCCTCCCTAAGACAAAATAACTTTGTATATCGTCTTTTAATGCAATACAGGAAAACACTGCTTGAACCTTGAACAAGAGTGAGAAAGAAAGAGGAAAAACAAGGGAGTGATTACATAGAGACAGAGAGAGAGAGAGAGAGAGAGAGAGAGAGAAAGAGAGAGAGAGAGGGAGGGAGGGAGACAGAGGAGACAGAGAGGCTGGCTTTTCTACAAAACAAAGGAAGAAACCATCTTCTAAATAAATAGCTTAATTCCAAGCAAAGTGTGAATCATAACTGAAGTCGATTTCTAAGTTCAAAATGCAGATAGAATGACTTTAGACATTTAAGGTAATGTTGAAAACTTGGGAGAACTTGTTTAACATCAATTCGTAAGGAAAAAAGAAAATCTCACAAGTTTTGATGACGGAGTCAGATATAGGCAAACGTGGGATGTTCAAGGTGAATAAGCAAGAGCACGAGTTTGTCTAGAAATGAAGTGGCACTGAGCCTTTCCCGTGTTGCAGTCACCTTTTGGGGAGGAAATAAAATATCGTCTCCAGAAAAGTCCCCTGTAAGACCACCTGCTGTGAAGCTGCTCTGAAGAAAGATAAAACTGCTTTTTTTTTTTTTTTTTTTTTTTTGAGACGGAGTTTCGCTCTCGTTGCTCAGGCTGGAGTGCAATGGCGCGATCTCGGCTCACCGCAACCTCCGCCTCCTGGGTTCAGGCAATTCTCCTGCCTCAGCCTCCTGAGTAGCTGGGATTACAGGCACGCGCCACCATGCCCAGCTAATTTTTGTATTTTTAGTAGAGACGGGGTTTCACCATGTTGACCAGGATGGTCTCGATCTCTTGACCTCGTGATCCACCCGCCTCGGCCTCCCAAAGTGCTGGGATTACAGGCTTGAGCCACCGCGCCCGGCAAAACTGCTTTTTATATAAAAAGGTAGCAGCAAGTGGGAGAGAACTCTTGACGGAACAATGTTTTTCTAAGAATCAGAAGCAAATAGGACTTGACAGTTCTTCTCATTAAAAGAACTGACACTTGAGTTTAGATTTCATATTATTGTGGTTCTCCTGCCAAATTCAAGGTTAGGCATTCTAGCTAATTTATTTTTATTTCCCATCTGTAGATATCTATAATTCCCAATGGATGGTGATTATGGCCTTTAATCAACACATGAATTCATTAATAACTTACGGAGAATATTTGGAAACCGAAGTCCTGTGGTTTGAGACATTTTGACTCATTAGGTCTCGAATAAGTCTTGGAAATCAGGAATTATTTTTAAATACTCTTAGAATTTCTGATGATCAACAGATTTAGGGGCCGTTACATTACCTAGGAGCACTGGGGTCAGAATCAACTATGTAAATCAGTCTGATTATCTTGAAGGCGCATTCTAGAAGATAGCAGAGATGAATTTCAGAGGGAAAGGACTAGCAGAATGTTGACTGAATTAAAAGAGAGAGAGAGAGAGAGTTTGGCAAATTTTTGGAGTGACTGTAAGGAAAATTTAAACAATGATCAGAGGAGCTTATATTTTAGGCAGTGATGAAGACTACAGGGATATCTTTTTAACTTCAAGACAACAAAGATCATAAGTCCAGATAGTTCCCTTAGAGCTTTCAGGGCACAGCCACAGCCTGGTAAGTGAAGCAGGATATCGTGACAGCTGTAGATCTTCCGTGCCATCCTCAGAGGGAGGGACAGCAGCTGTCCTGTCTGCACAATACAATGACACTCCATGGCGATGAGATGGTGCCACCAATCCAACGAATGACAGCTGACAAAGTATATACAGGCAGTACCTTTCTCAGAATGAGTCTATTTTGAATAAAAAAATTTAGATCAGGCACAATTTGTTTTTGCATGCATCACATTGTGATTCAAGCCTGGATATGCCTTAATTGAATTTTCTCCAGATGAGGAGGTGAGAACTGAAAGGTGAGCCAAGTAAGGGTTGTTACAGGGCAAATGGAGACACCTGGAAAACAAGACGTTTGAAGGACTTGAATCCTGACCTCCCTCGAAAGGTATATCTGTATCATAAGCTGGAACCTATGTGAGATCATTGTGGATTACCCAAGGAGGCCATAATCCAATGGTGAGTGTCTTCACAAGAGGAACACAGGGGAGAGAGGCAGAGTGATAGAAAAGTAAAAAGTTGAGACCCACGAGGAGGTCAGCGAAGACCTCAAGTGATAGGGAATGGCAAATGATCAGAAGAGTGGTGGAGGGCTACATTTCAAGGGCCGTGCTAGGAAGTGGAATCCCACCAGTGCATACTGGCCATGCAGCCAAGGAAACAGGGACCGCAGGACAGAAACAGCAGCAGATGAAATAGGAACTGGTAGCTTTAGAGAATTTCAGTAGCCAGCTGAATAATCAAATCTGCTTTGGACTGCTCCCTGGGAAAGAAGGGTTCATTAGGTGATAGACTCCCCATGATTCTCCTGGTAGGAGCTCCATGCACTCCTCATCTCAAATAACGAGGATAGAAGGAGTTTTGGCATTGAGGTTACATATGTGCTCAGTGCTTGTTCATTTGATATCAGGTGCCAGTGTTCCCTGAATTATCCTTAGACGACATGACTGTGTCAAACAAAACCAAAACGCTGCCTGAGGGAATAATTGCTGGAAAAGAAAAAGCGACTTGGGAGAAATCTACATTTTAGGATGTTTATTCAATCTTTCTCCTGTGTAGAGTGAGCAGAAGGAACACTCCTCTAAACAGTCACATTAGAAAGATTAAGGAGCAGTTCTCATCAGAGCCAGATAAAGACCAGAGAGTACCCTAGAGGGGATGATATCACCAAAGTAATATTTGTTAAATATTTGTTCACCATTTACTTGATAGAAGAGGAAACAAATGAATTTCTGTTAATATCTTGAGCCAAATGTTTTCAATTTTTTAAGAAAACTCTTCTGCTTGCTGATTTGCTTTCCTTTGCTAAAGCAGAGACAATATTCATGGAAACAAACTTTGTAAAATGTTTCTTACTTTTAATAGTTCTTTGTTCTCCAGTCCACTTTCATGATTTTCAGGAGCAGACAATTTCTTGGGTCACAAATTAATGGTTTAAAACATAGATAATTAAGAGTCATTTAATTTTGGCAAGCTGTACAACGTTCAGTACATTTTGTGTGTGTGCTGTTTCTGTTTTTTAAGAGCTCTGTCCCCCAGGCTGGAGTGCAGTGGTGTGATCATGACTCACTGCAGCCTTGATCTCCCGGGCTCAAGTGATTCTACTGCCTCAGCCTCTGGGGTAGCTCGGACTACAGGCACACGCCACATACCTGGCTAAGTTTTTTGTTTGTTTGTTTTGTTTTGTAGAGATGGGGTCTCGCTATGTTGCCGAGGCTGTTCTTGAAGCCCTGGACTCAAATGATCCCGTCAGCTGGGTCTCCCAAAGAGCTGGGCCAGTAATGTTTTGTTCAGAACCTCAACTGAGATTGCCGTAATAATATGACATATTCATGATAATATGAAAAACTCTGTTAATAGACACAGGTCAGCATTAGAGAGGAGTGGTATACAATTTTCACTCCAGACTTGAGTCTGAGTCCTTTGGTTTAGAAGCCATTCCTGGCTTCCCAGTTACATTAAAAGTTGTACCTGAAAATCAGTTAGGTGATGCCATATTTCTGTGAATTTTTGTTCTTTGAGGATGGATATCTTGGGAAGCTGCCTTTCTTTCTGCCCCTGGATCTGGGTCTGAGTCTAATGGTGGCCTCTGTCAGTCCCTTTCAGTTCAGCCTTGTGCCTACAGATGATTTAAAGCCCATGGAAAAGGCTCGATTTATCTAAACGGTCTCCACCCGACAAGGCACAATGCACATCCTGTAATTTCCAATGAGTCTTTCTTCCACGATACTGTGGTTTACCCAAAACCCTTTCTTATGGAGACATTGCAATAATTGCATATGAGTTAATTTTGGAACTTAATTAATTAACATTTTCTATTAAAACTACGTTTACAAAGCACTTGATCCTAAATAATATATCTTAATCATGATGAAAAAACACTTTGAGTTAGGGTTTCTTATTATTATTTTGTATTTTCAGGACAATAAAACTTGAAGTGATTTGCCCAGTATTCCACATGCAGTGAGAGTAACCCCAATTCTAAGCCAGGTCATTCATTTGTTCTCCATTTACAAATACCCTCTTTCATTGATTCTAAGATGCATTTTCTGTTTATATTTTAACATGTCGAAAACTAATATGATGCGTTTAGTGGGAAGTGTTGGTGCTTCTTTAGAGTAAAAAATATAAAATGATGTTTTTTTTAACAGCAGTACCATCTTAGATTAGGTAGAGGACTGTATTTAATGAGGATTTACCATACTCCAGGAGCTGTGTCGGGAACTAGAAATAAAGCTGTGAGTGACAGTCTTCTTTCCCACTCCTGTGGAGTTTCCAGTGTTTCCCCTGCATCATTGCACCCTCCGAACCTAGCCTGTTGTAAATTGCTTTCTATTGTGTCCCAGGCGTTGGAAACAATAGTCTTAACAAGATTACAACCCCCTTGAAGTGCTGCATCTAGCCGAATTGCCTTCCCTGTATGTAATCTGTGGTAACTTTCCCATGTATTTTTCTCTGATGCTTTGGCTTTCTACACAAGATAGAAAGAGGACCCAGGTGGTAGAATCATTATATTGATCCAGACTTTTAAAATATTTTTCTAGGACTTGGAGACTCACAACTGGGCCAGTGATAGGGAGGCACTAGCAGGGATCTACAGCTTTGCTTCACTGTAATTTGCCCGCATGGCACCTGATGCCTTCAAGGCACAGGGGTATTTAACAGGTGGAGCCCCTCTCCCACATATATTGCCCACAAACACACTGCTAGAAACAAAACAATACGTAACTAATGTAGATTCTGTTTCTTTCTAGCAGTCTTGGCGTTAGCAGCTATCTGTAGCAGACTAAGATGCAACGGACCTCTGAGAAACAGTGAGGCCACGAAACCTGAGCTATAGCCCTGGCTTTTCTGCTAACTGGCTATCAGTCTCTGAGCCAACAGTGACTTGTCTCTAAGGTGAATGTATTCGACTGAATAATCTCCAGGTCCTTCCTGACTTTAACAGCATAAGAAGAGGAAGCCAACAAAGGCTCGGTCTTATTTCTCCACCATGTGCTTCCAATTAGGGGTTATCACTCAGTAGATGCTGGCCCCCTAATTAAAGAGATGTCACAACCCGGCACGGTGGCTCATGCCTATAATCCCAGCACTTTGGGAGACCAAGGTGGGTGGATCACCTGAGGTCAGGAGTTTGAGACTAGCCTGGCCAACATGATAAAACCCCATCTCTACTAATAATACAAAAAAAAAAAAAAAAATCAACTGAGTCTGGCATCCCTGTAATCTCAGCTACTCAGGAGGCTGAGGCAGGAGAATCGCTTGAACCCAAGAGGCAGAGGTTGCAGTGAGCCAAGATCATGTCATGGCACTCCAATCTGGGCAACAAAAGTAAAACTCCATCTTAAAGAAAAAAAAAAGCCAGGTACCACAATAGTAGTGTAAGAACTGACTCTGAAAGTCTGAGGTCAACCGAACACCTTGTAGCTTTCAATGTAATTTATTAATCAGTGCAGTGGCATGAGGCAGAGGATTAAAGACTTAAATGTAAAACCTAAAACTACAAAAATTCTACAAGAAAACCTAGAAAATACCATTCTGAATATTGGCCTTGGCAGAGAATTTTTGACTAAGTCCTCAAAAGCAATTGCAACAAAAACAAAAATTGACAAGTGGAACCTAATTAAACAAAAGAGTTTTTGCACAGCAAATGAAACCATCATCAGAGTATCAGACAACTTACAGGGTGGGAGAAAATATTCATAAATTATTCATCTGACAGTGGTCTAATACCCAGAATATATAAGAAACTTAAACAATTCGACAAACAAAAAACAAAAAAGCCTATTAAAAAGTGGGCAAAGGGCATGAAGAGACACGTCTCAAAAAAAAAAAAAAAAAAAAAAAAAAGATAATTAAAATGTAAATCCAGGACTTCAATTCTAGTTTTTTTTTCCTATTTTAATTTTGGTAGCGAGAATGCAATTGCATGTATATACCTTTGTTTGAAACTGTGTTTCCTAGGAGATAATCAAATTGTTTCATATGTGCAAGGCTACACTTTTTTCCCCAGACATCTCCTCTCTGAAGGGGTGAAGGATCAGGAGTCAACTCATCACTGCTTATTGAAAGAGGGTTGTGGAATCATCGACACTTTTGTGCAGGCTGTAATGTGGAATAAATGATAACAATAAAAAGAAAACCAAAGCTAATTAAAGATTTGGAAGGGATGCTGGTGATGCCCTGGTCTGAACCCTGCATTTTATCGATGTGGTGACATGACTCACCCAGGATTGGTTAATTCTTGAACTAAATCCTCTAGTTCTCAGTTCAGTCTTCTCATCCCTTCCAGAACTCACAACTGAGGTACAGAACTGTGCAGTCAAACAAAGGCTCCAAGGATGTGCGTTCATTCCACCGCAAGGCATGGAACGGGGAAGCAGAGCTTCCCAAGATTGTAGCTCAGGTATAAAGATAGAGAGGAAGTGGAGAAATGGAGCTTTAAGGTGAAAACGCTTTGATCAATAAAAGCACAAAATTAGAATATCCCCTAATTTCACTTTAATATGTTTTTTTATCATCTCAAGATAGAGAGAGAACTGTGTTATGAGAGAGTTATGTATACTCGACATCATACACCAGGTTCCAGTCCGTTTTTTCTCATTTACCAGCTGAATAGTATGGCACTGTAGAAAAGGCTTTAGGTTATAGAGTCTGAAGAAGCTAGGGAGTCACTCTGCAGTAGCTACGATAGATATATGCCAAAATTTCTAGTGGGTCTCACTGTATCATGTGATAATATGTGATTTTTTTCTCTTTTTGTTCACCCTTCTATTCCTGTTTCTGTCTGTTTTTTTATTTTTTATTTTTTGCAAAAAAATGCATATCAATTATAGTTCGATCACATATTAGTGGCTATAAGCATCAGTTTTCTTATTCCTTCTGAGTGGGAATAATAGTATTTACTTGCAGAAATCTTGATATAATTAAAGAAGATAATAAAATGAGCTTAGCATGTAGTAGTTGCTCAGTAACCCTGTTTACATTCCTCTGAGTAACCTCGCATGATTCACTTATTTTCAGTCTCTATTTCCTCATCAGAGAAAAGGAATGATGATAATACCAAACCCCAAGGCAGTCAAAATCAAGGGTGATAAAATATGTTAAAATGTTATGGCTGAGCGTAGTGGCTCATGCCTGTAATTCCAGAACTTTGGGAGGACAAGGTGGGCGGATCACAAGGTCAGAAGATCGAGACCATCCTGGCCAACATGGTGAAACCCATCTCTACTAAAAAAAAAAAAAAAAAAAAGTAGCGGGGCATGGTGGCATGCACCTGTAGTCCCAGCTACTCGGGAGGCGTAGGCAGAGGAATTACTTGACTTGGGAGGTGGAAGTTGCAGTGAGCTGAGATAATGCCACTGCACTCCAGCAAGGCAACAGAGCAAGACACCATCTCAAAAAAAAAAAAAAAAAAAGAAAAAAGAAAAAGAAAAAGTTATGGAAATGAAAGACCATGCTATAGGATATAAATACTGAATATAAGTATATTAAAAGGCCAATACAATTATAATGTGGTGCTATATAAATTGACATAAAACATGATGCCTATTCCACAAGATACCACTACACACTTATCAGAATTGCTAAAATTTAAGAAAAAGTGCTAATACCAAATGCTGGCAAAGATGCAGAGAAACTAGATAATTTATACATTGCTGTTAGGAAAGCAGAATGGTACAGCCCTCTGAAAAACAGTTTGGTAGTTTGGTATAAAACTAAATATGCAATTACCATACAAATTAGTATTATGCTTTGAGGCATTTGTCCCAGAGAAATAAAAGCCTGTGTTCACACAGAAACTTGTTCATAAATGTTCATAGCAGCTTTACTCATTATAGCCCAATACTGGAAACAACCCACATGTCCTCAATAAATGGTTAAACAAGCCATAGACACTAGCACATGAAATACCACTCAGCAATCAATAGGAATGAATTATTGATACATACAACTTGGATGAGTTACTGGGAAATTATGCTGAGTTTTAAAAAGTCTCTTTAAAAGGTTATTGCATTGGCCCATTCAGGCTGCTATAACAAAATACCTTAGACTAGGTAATTTATAAACAACTGAGATTTATTTCTTATAGTTTTAGAGACTGGCAAGTCTGACATCAAGGGACCAGCTGATTTCATGTCCGGTGAGTCCTCGTTTTCTGCTTTATAGATAGCACCTTCTTGCTGTATCCTCATATGGTGAATGAGGCAAATAAAATCACTTAAGCCTTTTTTATAAGGAAACTAATAAACCCAATTCATGCGGGCTCTGCCTTTATGACCTAATCACCTCCCGAAGACCCCATCTCTCAATACTGTTGCACTGGGAATTCTATTTCAACATACAAATTTGGGGAGAGGGACACAAACATTTAATCACAGCAGTTCCATACTGCATAATTCTGTTTATACAACATTCTTGAAATGACAATGTTACAGAACTGGAGAATAGATTAGAGGTTGCACAGGTTAGTGATGGGGAAGGGGATTGACAGGGAGGTAGGCAAGGTTATAGAAGGCAGCCTGAGGGATCTTTGCGGGGCTGGAACTGTTTCTTTAGTGTGGTGATGGGTACATGGATCTATATATGTGCTAAGATTGCACAGGACTGTACACACACATACACACACAAGTGTGCAAGTAAAACAGGGAACGTCAGGATAAAAATCAGTAGATTGTAATGACTTAAATATCCTGATTCTAATATTGTAGTTTCATTTTCTAAGATGTTACCATGGGCAAAGGTGGGTAAAAGATACATGCAGTCTCACGGTGAAACCCCGTCTCTACTAAAAATACAAAAAATTAGCTGGGCATGGTGGCGTGTGCCTGTAATCCCAGCTACTCAGGAGGCTGAGGCAGGAGAATTGCCTGAACCCAGGAGGCGGAGGTTGCGGTGAGCCGAGATCGCGCCATTGCACTCCAGCCTGGGTAAACTCCGTCTCAAAAAAAAAAAAAAAAAAAAAAAGATACATGCAGTCTCTCTGTATTCTTTGTTACAACTGAATGTGAAACAAAAATTATCTCCACATGTGAAATTTTAATTAAAAAATGAGATTTACATTATTTATTACATGAAAAAGCAGTCTACTTTTATAAAACATGCGTAGTGAAAGTTGGGAGAATACACTCTTAGGGTTCAGTTGCATATAACAGAACCCATTCTAGCTACTTTAGGCACACAGGGATGTGACCCAGGAAATTGTGTGTTTGCAAAGTCACTGAAAAGCTTAAGGATCAGACATCAGGCTGAGCTGCCAGTAGTGGCTCCCTGAGCAGCACTGTAGATCAGGCCGTGACAGAGCAGCCACAACCCATAGCCACAGCCAGATGCTGTGCAGCCACCGCTGGCTCAGGCTGCACTTCTTCAACCGAGATCGCACTAGCAACACAGTCGCTTTGTGCATGGCGTGGGCTGAACACACCATGGACCCGGGGAGGAGGTGGAGGGGGTAGCCTTTGCTGATTAAACGCCGATGCTGCTGTCAGGAGAAACTGCAGATGCCGTGCAACACAACCTCCATCTCATTTCCACCGTCCAAATCTCACACTGTGCTTCGGCTTGGGGGCTGATGGATCATATGGGAAACCTGAGGCTTAAGGGAGTCTGAGAAATGTACCCTTTCCATGTCCAGCTTCTAAAGTGAAGTATGAGATGCTATGGGAATTTGAATGGAGTTTAGGGAGTCATTGTGCGCCGCCCACCACATACATGCATCAAAATTGCTAGTGGATCTCCCATATATAATTTGTCGTTTTTCTTCTTCTTTCTCTAGATCTTTCTCTATGTCTGTGTTTTTTTTTAAATATATGCCAATATTAGCAAAAACAAAAAGCAATTCCACTTTGAAAAGTCAAACCAAACAAGTAATCAATGACCAGTTAGGGAGTGGTGGTGGAGCCACAGTGATTGGAAGCTGATCATCTTTAAAATATCTTTAAGGCCAGGTGCAGTGGCTCATGCCTACAGTCCCAGCACTTCGGGAGGCCAAGGTAGGATGATGGCTTGAGCCCAGGAGTTTGAGACCAGCCTGGGTAACAAGACACTGTCTCTAAATAATAATAATACATTTAGTTGGGTATGGTGGTGTGTGCCTGTAGCCTTAGCTACTCAGGAGCCCAGGGTAGGAGGATCACTGGAACTTGGGAATATGGTGCTACAGTGAGCTATGATTGTACCCACTGCATTCCAGCCTGGGCAACAGAGACAGATCTTGCCTCAAAAAAAAAAAAAAAAAAAAAAAAAAAAGAAAAGAAAAAAGAAAGAAAGAAAGTAACTTTAAAGGCTGAAAGCCTATGTTTCTATGATAAATGGCCATCTCAGCCTAGAAAGCTTTAGGCTCAGGGTGCAAAATTGAAATGTCTGCAATAAGAAGTAATATAAATGAGAGAAATAGACTGGGTAGGACAATACAGAGTGGTGAAAACTCCAAACCCGTCCCGTTTGGAGTGGAAAGCCACTGTTTGGCGCCAGCTAATTATTGTCATGTAGAAATTCAGGCTCGAGGTTAAAACTCACTCATTTCCCATGCATGGAAATACTCGAAGTTCAGGGGAATTAACTCCTGGTAGTGGTGAACTCTGATCAATGAAAAATATGAATCTTCGGTTGAACTCCTATTTCCTAATCTTAGAAAGTAGTTTCACATCTTTGAAGATGTTGAGAAATCAGCTTGCTGTGCAGATGTGATTAGCCCAGTTCCATACTTCCTTACATTAGTCCTCCCCTTTTTCTGCCTCAATTCCCCTTTCCTTCTCTCAGATTCACTGGGATTGGACTCTCTAGTGAGGTGTAAGCACATAATCTCTGCCTTATGCTCTTTGTTCTAGGGCACTTGGGCAATTACATAACACATCCAAGATTGTACAGCTAGTAAGTACCAGTGCCAGAATTAGAGTCCAGAAATCGATTCCCAAAGTCTGTGTGTTTTAATCACTCAATATACTACCCCTAGAGGAAGAAATAAAACCTTGGGTTACAAAGTTAATGTTATCTTTAAGAAATAACCACCCACTATCTAGCAAGCATGTTTCTGGCATTCTCTACCTCTCCCCACACTTAAATCGAGTCAGACCTTTGCTCCAGGCTGAGTGCTGGACGTTTCCTACATAAACTACTAATTTTGTTAATTCTATGTCTCCCAACTACTGGATGTTGGCTATTAGAGGGCAAGATTTACCTGATTTTAGTGTGAGAAATCTCATGAAACAAGTAATGGAAAAGCTATTAAATGATAGCCAAAGAGCTGTTTCGTATCGTTTTGTTTAGGTTGTCAAATAATCTCAATTTCTCTCCAACAAATGCTTATTTTGTTCTTATTACACAGCACATGGGAGGTCAGATAGCAAGAGAAGAAGCCATGTAAAATGTAGTCCTCATGCTCATAGAGACCTGCTTCTACTAGGGGAGACAGATAAGTAAATAAATAATTTTAGCATTATGATCAAGTGCTATAGCTGCATTTTCCTTAATGAAATCTTGCTCTGAGAGAGAACTTGGCTTACTTGCTCTATTGAAATCCTTTAAGCAGGCCGAGCGCAGTGGCTCACACCTGTAATCCCAGCACTTTGGAAGGCCAAGGTGAGGGATTGTTTGACGTCAGGAGTTCAAGCCCAGCCTGGCCATCATGATAAAACCCCCTCTCTACTAAAAACACAAAAATCAGCTGGGCATGGTAGCCTCCCATTTATTCAGGAGAGTGAGGCAAAAGAATTGCTTAAACCTGGAAGGCAGAGGTTGTAGTGAGCTGAGACTGTGCCACCACACTCCAGCCTGGGCAGCAAAGTGAGACTTTGTCTCAAAAAAAAGAAAGAGGGAGGGAGGGAGAGGAGAGAGAGAGAGAGAGAGAGAGAGAGAGAGAGAGAGAGAGAGAGAGAGAAAGAAAGAAAAAACATTTAAGAAAATAAGTAATGAAGGCCCTAAAATATTTTTGTTTGTGTAAATTTAAGGCTACAAGGGCATTTTTGTTACATAGATATGATGCATAAAGGTGAAGTCTGGGTTATTACCCAATTAATGTACATCGTACTCATTAAGTCATTTCTCACCTCTCACCCACCTCCCATCCTCTAGAGTCTCCAGTTTCTCTCATTCCACACTCTATGTCCATGTGTCTACATTATTTAGCACCCACTTGTGAGTGAGAACATGTGATATTTGACTTTGTGTTTGAGTTGTTTCACTTAAGATAACTGCCTCCAGTTTCATTCATGTTGCTGCAAAATACATAATTTTACTCTTCCTTTTTACTCTTCCTTATGGCTGAATAGTGTTCCAGAGTGTATAGGCACATTTTCTTTATTCAGTCACCCACTGATGAATGCTTCAGTTAGTTCCATTTCTTTGCTATTGCAAATAGTGCTGTGATAAACATAAACATGCAGATACATTTTTGATACAGTGGTTTATTTTCCTTTGGCTGTATACCAGCAGTGAGGTTGCTGGATCAAATGCTAGTTCTAGCTGCAGTTTTCTGAGAAATCTCCATATTGTTTTCCAAAAGAGTTGTACTCATTTATATTCCTACCAACAGTGCATAAGCATTTCTCTTTCAATAGGCCTTAATACATGTTTAAAGCAGTGATATCTTAGATCTGTGCAGGACAGAAAAATATGGGACACTCAGAGATGACCAGCAGAACCAGAGCATATGAAACCTCATTCAAAAGTTAGATCATATACCTCTATCAATCCAAAAAGTGCCAACATTTCTCGAGGTAGCTCCGTGTCAGGCTTTGCAGAACATTTTAATTATTTTAACACATTAAAGTCTCACAGGGTAGTATTAGGTAGGCACTACTAATGTGGTCCTCATTTTATAGATGAGAAATTAGAACAGGGAGTGATTAATTGCTTAGTCCAAGGACACACAGATAGCAGGTGTAGCACAGACATCTGAGTACTGTGACCTCAGCCACAGAGTGAGTCTTAACCCCACCATGCTCCCTGCCTGCCTCTCTGAGCAATCATCAGCCTCCTGGGCCCAACCATTGATTGATGCATACTTTCCAGCTTCTCCTAAGAAGGATTTCTGACTTTTCCTTTCAAAATTATGTCCTAAACCTTTTGGAAATAATTTTAAATTTTTCCGTATGTGATCTCTTGAGGTGATGAGAATAATATACAGTGTTCAAATTGGGACACTTTTGAGAGTGAAAAGGTGATGCCGTTAATAGTTCAATCAGGTTAACAGGTGAAACCAGGACCGTTCCAGGTGGACCAAGAGGTACAGTTGCCTAGACACACATCACGTGCCCCTGCAGACAGAAATGGTGGAGTTTATATTAATACCACGTTAGAGCCAGAAGATTTAGACAGAAAACCTCAGTCAGACTGTGACAGAGCTGGGAGAAAGAATCAAGGACGTCTTAGAATGGAATCTTTCAAAGGTTTCCCATTTATTTAAAGATAATATTTCAAGCTTCTTACTCTAACGCAAAAGCCCCTTTATTGTCTGGTTCTTGCCGAACTTTCTCATCTCCTCCCCAGATTCCTTCTTCCTTCCCTGACCTTCTGTCTGGTCCATGGGTCTTGCCAGGTTTTTGTTCCTTCCACACCTCTGTGTCTTGTTTATGCTGTTGTCTTTCCTTAGAATGCTGTTTGTCCTGGGGTGTAAGCAGCAAATCCCTAAGTATCTTTGCGGAACCAACTGAGAGCTGATCCTTTCCATTTCTTTCAGTAGAAGGCAAGTCTCTTGCATAGAAGATTCAGTTCATTACACAAAGAATAAACCATTGATCCAGAAGGTCTACACAGATTTAACTCCCTTCAAAGCTAGTTTCCCTGGCTCTCAAAGGATTGAGAGGAGTTTCCCAGGCAGAAAACACTGAAGCAGGACTAGAGGGCTTAAGATCCATGGGCAGGGCGTAGAAGAAGGCAGGTAATGCAGGAACATTGTGATAGAGAAAAGCAAGAAGCCCAGAAAAGCAGGAAATGAAGATGAGGCCTGGAGCTGCAGAGCCTGTGGTCTGTGCCAGCACAACTCAGAGAGAGATTAGAGCAGACTCCGTGGAAGGTGAGCCTTGCTCTTAGCAGTGGTTTCAAGGACTATGCGTCTCTCAGCTGAATTCCTGACGGTGTCTAGTGGCCCCTGTGATAGAATGATCGAATTCGTTGTATACCATGAAAAAGAGAATAGCTTCTGCATCTCCATTACTGCTGCGAGTAGAAAAATGTCAATAACGTTTCAAAAACTTACCATTTTATTTTACTTTTGTCCGTTTGGTCAAGGTCTCACAATTATCTTGAAAATGCTAGTTTCTGCACTATTTTTAATTAAAGGGCTTTAGGGCAAATTCAATTAAGTTGTGGTATACGAACTGAAACTTGGAATATATTAAAAATATTCCACTGCACAGTTCACCAATTGCCTGACTTCTAATTTGAGGCCCATTGTCATGCCATTTTGCATTCCAACTCAAAAGATTGGCTCAGAAAAATGGACTGAGGGCTTCAGCAATCACAAATATGCCAAATGCATTTGGGCTTAAAGACAGTGTGTCTAATGCGATACCAATCGTAGCTGTCACGTAGAGAATTGCAAAGCCGGAAGCGGCCTCAGTAATCTTTCAAACCTCTCCTCTTAAGAGATGAGCAAACTGATATCCAAAGAATGTAATCCATTCAACACATGCAACAGAACTAAGGCTAAAAAATCAAGAATCCTGAGAACTGGCTGTCTTAGCGCAGTCCCAGGGTTGGTTAAGATGTTACTCGCCCTGTGTTCTTGAGTGGAATTCACTGTGTAGAGGCCCCCATCATCAGGATCCTAATATTTTAGGCTGATGGAGCAGGAAAGAAGAGACAGTCAACAGCAGGAACTATCACAGCTCTATGTGATCCTTATTCTCTTCTTCCTAGCTTCTTCCAGACTATACTAGGTATGCTACTGTGCTTATGTTTTATTACCACCAGCCAGAACAGGATCCAGCTCCCTCCCATGCAACATTCTCCCAGATTGCCTCCTGTACATCTCCCCATAAGGTCCAGCCCCAAGGATAGAATCTGAGGAGAGGAAGGGGACAAAGCAGGTATCCAGGTTCTAGACCTGTAATTCAGTCACTATGTGTATTGGCAGTACTGGAAATGCACATCAAAGCTAAATTGGAATTATCTATTAGCAATCGTTTTTCATTAACCACAGCTGTCTGCCTCTTGTTAGCAAAACCATAGCCACGCTCTTCAACAGCTGCTTTATATTCCTGCACAATTGTTAGGGCAAATGTCCATAAATCATCATGCACATTTGCTGACTGTGACTAGTTAATATACTGGCTTTCAATTGAATAAACTGAATTCCATGTTTCAGGAATTTTTAAGGCAGGTATATCAATATCTCATCCAGAAGAATGTTTTGCAGGCATTACTAGGAAGACCTCGTCATGTGGAGAACAGTATTTGATTTTCCTTTGTTTAATAAACACTGTTACATCTTTTTAATTAAAATAAAATTTTTGTAAAAGAAATACAATACCGGTAATCGAATCACTCAACACAACAATTTCATTTTTGCCTATTTGCCTTCTTGGTTTTAAAATTATGCTTGAAAATTTAAAAATCATCATGAGTTTGCCCATTTGCAAATTTGCTTTTTAAAATTTAACATACAAGAAACATTTTTTCTAACTTTGATTTTTTTCTTTATTTAAAATAGCTGTAATATTTTATCAGTTTCATGTGATATAATTAAGAGACTCCCTCTCTTTTAACTTTGTTGTTTGTGTTGGTTAATAATATTCAGTGTCAACTTGATTGGACTGAAGGATGCAAGGTATTGTTCCTGAATGTGTCTGTGAGGGTGTTGCCAAAGGAGATTAACACTTGAGTCAGTGGACTGGGAGAGGCAGACCCACCCTCAATCTGGGTGGATACAATTTAATCAGCTGCCAGCATGGCCAGAATAAAAGCAGGCAGAGGAACGTGGCAAGACTAGACTGGTTCAGTCCTATGTTGTTCTCCCGTGATGGATGCTTCCTGCCCTCGAACACCAGACTTCAAGTTCTTCAGCTTTGGGAATCGAACTGGCTTCCTAGCTCCTCAGCTTGCAGACGACACATTGTGAGACTTAACCTTGTGATTGTGTGAGTCAGTACTCCTTAATAAACTCCCCTTTATATATACATTTATTCTATTAGTTCTGTCCCTCTAAAGAATGCTAATTCATTGTTATTATCAATTGCTGCCATAAACATACTTTTTTTCCTCCAGAATTTTCTGGAAAAAAATTTCATATCTGGATAAAGATGAACATTTTAATGTCATTTACTGTACATTATTATATTGATTTCTAAAAGTAACATATTAATTTGCAGTGTCACCAAGAGAATGTATTTGTGCCAGTTTTACAGAAATATCAACATCTTACCTTTTATTTTACTTATTGCTAGTTTGTAAAATGCTCTCAAGTTTCTATATGTTTTTATCTGATCAATTCATTGATCAATTCCTTTAACTAGTCAGTCAAGAAATATTTATCAAATGAACGTCTTGCTAGGAGCTGGAAAATGAGAGCTAGAAGTCCTTTGCCCTCAAAAGACCTCAATTTCAGCATCAAAGTTGATGGCACAACACAGACATTTATAGTGGAATGTTTTAAGAATGATGGAAGAGTTACACATGGGGCACTATGAGAGCACTGAGACAGGCATTTACCTCAAGATGGAGATAAAAAGTGACTTCAGAAATGAATTGACAAATGGGGGGCATGGGAATTCTAGAGAGAGAATCAGAGAAATGATGGGCAGGTGCATGGTGGCGTGAGAGGGAAAGTCAGCTTCAAAGCCGACACGAGGATCTGCAGAACGGTTGAATGATGGGGAAAGACGTGCGCATATTAGTTAGGACCACTTTGGCTTCGAATGTCATAAATGTCAAGTAGAAATGGTCTAAGCAAGAATAAGGAGAAGGAGGAGGAAAAGAACGATAATTATTTGTTATAAAGAGCTATGCTACTTCAGTGAGCCCAAGGACAGCCTAGGTCCGGGTCTTAGAAGCAACTGTAATCAGAAAACTTAAATGCTGACCGGCATTTCTCTATTCTCTCATATCTGATCTCTGTCTCTGTTTCTGTCTCCCTGTGTCTCATTCTCTCCTTGCTTACATCATCCACTTTTCCCATTTGCATGGCAGGAAATACAGCCACCAGCTGCTTTACAGCAGGCAATTTGCATGCTCACACAGAGACTGTCTCACTCTCCCAGTTCCAGTTCAAAAGTTTCCAGGGGAGTCCTTTGATTGCCCCAACTTGGACCAGAGCCCCACCTCTGAAACAACTTTCTACGAAGGCTGTAAAGACGGAATGTTAGGGTTCTACAGCAACATGACAATTCCTGTGAAAAATGTGACAATCCCAGGGGAGTGAGCACTCACGCCAAGGAAAGGGGAGGTGAGGCTTGTGGTGCTAAGGAAACAAAACAATAAGTATTCATTATTGTTGAGGAGAAATCACAGGGTATGATCATGAATGACATTTAATGATATTCCATGGATTTTGAATTTTCTATAGGCAATGTGATTTACCCTTTGGCCAACCTGTGTATCTCCTACTCTTACAGCTTGCCTTTTGTTTGCTCAGTATAATTTGGCTTGAGTGGTCCATTTCTGGGGAGCTGGTAGAGAGGAATGAGGGAGCTAATCACCTCCTAAGTCTTCTGTGTTGGCAGAGCAACTAGCAGCTTTTCCTATGTGTAGAAACCATCACGTTGTAATTGGAACACACCTTGAACTTGACTTTGACCTTGGAGAACATGCTGTGGGGTTCAGGTACCTTCCCCTCTGCCCACACAGTCCGACTAAGCAACTCACTCAAGCTGGCCCACAGTCTTGCCAAGGGGTTGCTGTCCTTTTTGGTCTCTTGGCCTTCTATCTCAGCCTCTGCTTAGACTTGGGGCAAGTTTGGTCCCTTCCTCTTTCTAAAATCTCATCCTTTTTCAGTGCTTTCCAAGTAGGTATAAACCATAAGGTCTTTTTGCATTAATGATCAGAAAATATCTGAAAAGCAAAAACCTGAAGAGATTTTGAGCAGGAGTTTGAGATAAGCAGATCTCTTTTCTGTTTTTTGTTTTTTGTTTTTTCTTTTTGTTTTTTTTGTTTTTTTTTTTTAATATATACACATATGTATATTGGAAAAATCACTCTGCCAGCTGAAGAGGATGGATTGCTTCAGATTGAGGTTAGAGGCAGCAACACAGTTCGGAAGATTGTTCTATTAATCCAAGTGAGAAACAAGGAAAGCCTAACCTAAGACAGTGGCGGTGGAGAAAGTGATGGGATGGTAAACATTAGACACTGATAGGACTTGATGAATCATTTAGGGAGCTTTTGGCAGCAAGTAATAGGTAAATAAACAGCACACACCAGCTCCAGTAAAAAATAAATTTGTTTGGTAACCAAACATTAAGTCCAGAAAGGGGGTGAATTTCAGTGACTTGCAGTGACTTCTACTCTGGACATCCACTTGATTTTCTTGTCTGCTCTTCGTGTTGATTTCATGCTCAAGATGGTAGCAAGATGGTTACAGCCATTCCAGACCTCATATCCACACATTAAGTCATCCAGAGAGAGAGGCTCATTTCCAAAAGCTAACTCAACAAGCTGGCCCTGAAAGGATAACCACCCCAGAAGTGCCTAATAAACCTCTTTCTGGTTCTCGTTAGCCAGAATGAGGTCACGTGCCTATTCCTGAATAAGTTGTTGGCCGGGGTAATGAGATTACTTCTATATATGTGTCTCTGGAACGTTCTTGAAGTTGATGGTAAGATTTACTTCTCCAGCAGAAAGTAAACTGTATCTAGATGCGGGGAGGAGAGAGAAAAAAATTGATCAAAATCAGGGTATTCTAGAAACGGAGGAGGGGGACACAGATGTGCAGGAGGCAGTCAGCATTGTTCAAAACAGTCACTAACTGTTTTGGTGTGAGGAAGTAGAGGGAGTGATTGTTAGTATTCGCAGGCTTACTGAACTCGGTGATCAGATATTTTCACCAGGATAAGAAACATAGGAGAATAAACAGCTTTGGGCAGATCCGTTTTGATGAGAACAAGGTAGATGTATGGGAAGATGTCAAATAGGCATCCCAATAAGCAGTTAAACACATGAGTTCGGAGCTCAAAAAAAGGTTTAAAGATATATATATTTGGAAGTTGCACGCATATGGAGTTACATAGCACACAGGTGCAGGATGAGGTCATTGCAGGATGAGATAACCCAAGAAAGCATGCAGCGTGAGGAGAGAAAAGATAAGCCTCCATCTCTAGAAAAGGCCAAAGTCTGACTTGAAATTCACTACCTGGATTTGCATATCAAAGGGCTTTTTCTTGAATTTGGATAGCTGTTGCAGCGAAAATTTCTACATAACTAAATGATTTCTAAACTCCATTTGACAGCTCATTATTTTTAAAGCAACGTTCCTCCCCCACCTCTGACAAAATTCACTTAAAGAGTTTGGAAAGAACTTTGGAGTTAGTAGCAATAGAATTTAGCCTAAAATAACAAATACTTCATGGATTGTAAAAATGCTGGGAATTCTTTTATGACACACATAACCAGCTACAGTTAACAGGCCAAATAGCTCTCCTGGAATGAAGACACGCTTAGTGAACTTACAGCCAGTGACTTTGCAGTTGACTCTAGTTAATTAAACTCGACAGTCTTATAGGAGGGCTTTAGCAAGAGCTCAAAGAATATTAAGATCAAATCCAACTGAAAGTTTAGGGATCTCATTCTACCAAATTAAAAGTGAAGAAAGAAACAAATACAGGGAGAGGAATCATCTGATTTTGCTTGATTTCGAGGAGCTATGAGGACTGTTAAGCGTACCTCTCCTGGCTGGCAGAGACCACGTGGTGACTGCCCCACAATGGCCCCACAGTGGCCCCACAGTGGCCCCACAGTGCTAGAATGGAGAAAAATCTCCCCCCAGAGCTGGTGTGATCAGATTCCAGAAGCAAACTGTCTCTTGCTTATTCACAGGAGCTGACCCAGCATGAAAGAGGGCTGGGTCAGCAAAACTCCAAGGAAGAGAGCTAACCAGGCAGACCCGGCCACCTCAGAGCTTTCCAGTCCCCTATTTAGAGGACATTTCTCACATACACAAAAGGATTGTCACAGACGATTTTTCTAAGCCAAAGAGAAAACGTTTTTCTAATGCTAGATAAAAGCAAACAAGGGGTCAAACCTGACAAATGCCCTGAGAAATTCAGGGAAAACAAGGCTGTGACCTTTCTCCCTCCTTGCTCAGCTAAATAATAGATCACTTAAGTGACTAAGAAAGGAGAGGGTGGCAGCATGGGGGTTGGGAGTGGTGTAAGATTCCATGAACTCCAGGCATTTCCTTCCATCTCTAGAGCTCTGTGTCCCTCCAGTTGACAGAAATGGACAGGGATGCCCAGATTTCAGTACAGCTCAGCCACTCCCTGGCCAGGTTACATTTCCTTTGATTCACTTTCTCCATTTGGAAAGAAAATGGGTGGAGTTGATGATCCCCCAAGGGATTGTCAGCGTAGTGGTCAAAGGCAGATTACCCAGGCTTAACTCCTAGCTCTACTATCTCTATGATATGACTTCGGGGGTAGTTTTTCAAACTCCCTGACGTTGCACACCTGTAAAAAGGGAGTTGAACCGGCGTAGTGCCCATAACAGTGTCTGGTTCATAATGAGCATCTTTTAAGTGCTGTCGACTTTTATTCCAGCTCTAATTTTATGTAAATCTGTGATTCAAGGACCAGCAGCTACCATGATCCTTTTAGCCCAAGTCAAGATTCCTAGGAATTAAAAGTGATTGAATACATATGGACACATCTTGAAAATATTCCATGGCCAGAAGCTAGGTTTGCTAAACTGCCTTTTTATTATCATTAAGTATTTCTAAGCCCTTTTAGGAAAGGTTGTTTTCAAAATAAGGTAAAGGATTTTAATTAGGCTTTGTAATATCTTGTAAAACCGTGCCCTACAGGGTATCTCGCTTTTGTATTAAATGGAGCTGTATTAGAATTAATTACCAGAAGAGATGGATGAGCATCCACTGGCTGCTTGATGAGAACTCACTGCCCCCAGCTTAGTAACCTCCACACTCCAGAGTAAGTTTTGGCTATTACAGGGGGATGGGAGAGGAAAACGTGATCCGACTCTGAGGTGAAAAAAAGCCACTCAAACCTTTCTTTCCCTGCAAAAGAAAAGTGGCTTGATTCATTATTCATCCACTCATTTGTTCATGCATTCTTCCTTCTCTCCTTTATCTCATAACCCTTTACATTAGGATTATGCACAATAATCACTTGGGTTACTTGTGTCAAAACAAAACTTCAGACAACTTAAATTTGATGGAGTTCAATTGAGAAAAAAAAAACAAAAAAACAATTTGCGAATCGGACAGCCTCCTGAATCACAGCAGATTCAGAGAGACTCTAGGGGTGCCTCATGGTCAGAACAAATTTATAGATTAAAAAAAAAAAAAAAAAGAAAGTGACGTACAGAAATCGCAAGTGAGGTACAGAAACAGTGGGACTGGTTACGGCTCGGGATTTGCCTTATTGGAACACATCTGAACACTCAGCAGTCTATGAGTGGTTGAGGTATGACCGCTGGGATTGGCCAACACCCAGCTATTAAGCTAGGTTACCACTGGTCCACAAGGACTCAAATGTAGAAGTACAGAGTCCTTCTTGGGCCAGATTTGGTTCACTTTAACACTGTTAAAATGCAGATTCTAGTCTTTTTCTTCTGCTTTAGTAAGATTAGATTGGAGCCACCAGTCTGCGTTTTTAACTAGTTCAGCAGAAAATTGTGATGCTCACGGAACAGGCTTCAGTACAACACTACTTAATGGTGAGGAATGGTAAATCCCAAGACCAGACATACTTGTGGGCAATGTGGATAGACTAATGATGTGATGACTCTTCAAAATGATTTTCTTTAAACATTTATATGATGGCCTTTGTTTGGTGACATACTTAGATGAAAACATATTTTAAATGATATTTCCATTAATAGATATTCAGAAAAGATTTGCCTAATAACTCACCTCTGTCCAAAGAAGACTGCATGCTGTAAAGAAAGTTCTCCATTGAGAAGCCGAGGTGGGCAGATCACCTGAGTCCAAGAGTTCAAGACCAGCCTGGCTAACATGGTGAACCACCCCCTCCCCACCATTTCTACTAAAAATACAAAAACATTAGCGGGACATGGTGGCACATGCCTGTAATCCCAGCTACTCGGGAAGCTGAGGTAGAAGAATCACTTTAACCTAAGGGGCGGAGGTTGCAGTAAGCCAAGGTAGCGTCATTGTACTCCAGCTTGGGCAACAAGAGCAAAACTGTCAAAAAGAAAGAAAGAAAGAAAATGAAAGAGAGAGAGCGAGGGAGGGAGGGAGGGAGGGAGGAGGGAGGGAAGGAAGGAAGGAAGGAAGGAAGGACAGAAGGAAGGAAGGAAGGGAGGGAAGGAAAGGAAAGATCAGCAAAACAGAACTGTAATGCACATTATCCAGATTCAGAATTTGAGGTGGCTACAATTGCCAATTCCAGAGGACAATCATCTGGTAGATAGTATATTTGTAAAACTTTCGACATGAAAGTTTTTTCATTTATAATTTTTTATTTTCATTTACCTTTGATGGTAGTCTGGAATGCAGGACTAATTAACATTTCACCATTTATCTAATTAGTCCCGGTGGAATCCTGACTTAATTGGTATCATAATTTCTATTTATTGCATTGATATTTTAATGTCCTTTGCAGACTAGCATGACATATGGTTCCTCATTTCTTCTTCCTTTAATCTTTTCTAGGTAGGCCCACAAGATACTATTTAAAAAAACAAAGAGTAAAAGGAGGAACTTCAGCTGGGTGCAGTGGCTCATGCCTGTTTTCCCAGCACTTTGGGAGCCCAAGGGGGCTGGATCTCCTGAGTCAAGAGTTCGACACCAGCCTGACCAACATTATGAAACCCTGTCTCTACTAAAAATATAAAAATTAGTCAGGCGTGGTGCTGTGTGCCTGTAATCCCAGATACTCAGGAGGCTGAGGCAGGAGAATTGCTTGAATTCAGGAGGTGGAGGTTGCAGTGAGCCACGATCACACCACTGCACTCCAGCCTGGGTGACAGAGTGAGACTGTTTAAAAAAAAAAAGGCAGGGGGAAACTTCTGGGGATTGGGCCAGGCTGTAGGTGTCAGTCTTAGAATGAAAAGCTTACAGTCAGTGGTCTGTAATGATATAGTAATCCAGTACATCCATGGTGCTGGGTCTCACAGCACTGCCACAAGGCTCTTAGGAAAAGTTGGTAGCATGGTTGAGAATGAGCCTTGGGAAAGACCTCAGCCAGCAGTTACTGTTGTAATGAACCAGGGTCTGGGGAATGGGATTCTCAGAAAAGATGCTGGCAACAGTTACACAGGTGTCTGGGCCCTGTCACTCAGCGTGTTCGAGGCAGAGCTCAGTCCCAGAGTAACTGGCAGAAACTCACGTATGTGGATGGCACGTGTCCAGTGCTGCCAAGCCCACGAATACCTGGGTTTTCAGGGATCAGCCCTCAGCCATAGGCTCACCTGCTAGGGCAACTGGTCCACGTCCAGGCTCAATCCATTGTTGGGGTTGAATTGCTAAAAACGCTCTCTGATCCTATTCAGAACTCTCTGAAGGTATAGGAAGAACTGTCTTAGAATTTATCTAACAACTACTTCTAGTGCCCACTTCTGAGAAAAAAAACTAAATGGATGACCCCAAGAGTAGAGCCTTATTGAGTATTCAACCTGTTGAAGGATAAAGGCTGATCCCAGAAATTATATCTTCAAAGGGTGAAGAGTTAAGGTAATGGTGTGATTTTTCAGGTTTAAATGACGTTACCCACTCTTTTAGAGGCCTAATAATGTGCATGTGTCTCCAGTTTTACACACAAAACATTTCTCCTCTGCCCATGTATATGACACTGGACTAAGTGTAATATATGAGTGTGTGTGTGCATGTGTTTATGTGTGCATGTGCATGAGTGTGTGTTGTGTGCATATGCACACCTAGTTCTGACGTATTCCTCACAATGAGCTTAAGAGTTGGCACTGTTATTCCATTCAATGGATGAGCCAAATGAGCCTCACAGAAGTTGCGTAACTTGGTCAAGCTAACTTCGACAAAGTTGTGTAACTTGGACAAAATTGGTGAGTGATGCAACTGGATTTGGACTTTGTGCTTCAAGATCCTCCCTGCTTCATTGCTTTGCTCTGTGGTAGGTGGACACATAGTCCAGCTAAAGGAACACGGGGTAGGATGAACAGATACGGCTTCAAGTGATGTGCTTTATTTATTTATTTATTTATTTATTTCGAGACAGAGTCTTGTTCTATCACCCAGGCTGGAGTGCAGTAGAGTGATCTCGACTCACTTCAATTTCTGTCTCCTGGGGTTTAAGCGATTCTCCTACCTCAGCTTCCCAAGTAGCTGGGATTACAGGTGCCTGTCACCATGCCTGGCTAATTACTCTTCATTTTTAGTAGAGATGGGGTTTCGCTATGTTGGTCATGCTTGAACTCCTGACCTCAGGTGATCCACCCACCTCGGCCTTCCAAAGTGCTCGGATTACAGGCATGAGCCACTGTGCCTGGCCCAGATATGCTTTTAGCTAGCTTTGTACACGTTCTTAATTCAGCTATTTTCCATTTGTTGAAAAAGAAAAAGTTGCAAAGCATCGTTTATGTCCCAAACATTACTTTAGTGGAAAAAAACAGGCAAAGACACTTGTCTTCATAAACCTTATACTTTAACACAGAGTACAGATGATAAACAATATACTTAGTAAGTACATTACAAAATACAGTGCAAAATGTCATTACAAAGACACACTTAAAAATAAATACAAAGAAGTCCCTAATAAAAACAAGTACTCTATTGTTAACAAGTGATAAATGCTATGAGAAAACAGAAAGGGCAATGAAGGGACACTGGAAATGTGGGAGGTGGGTAAGCAACGATTTGAAATAGGGGGATTGGGATAGCCCCAGGCTCCTTGAGAAGGTGATGTTTGATAAAAATGAAGAGAAAGAAAGAGGGAAGAAAGGGAGGAAGGAAGGGAGGGAGGGAGGGAGAAAGGAAGAAGGGAAAGTGGGGAGGAGAGAAGAGGGGAGGGGAAGTGTGGCTCAGGCCTGTAATCCCAGCACTTTGGGAGGCCCAGGCGGGCGGATCACGAGGTCAGTAGTTTGAGACCAACCTGGCCAACATAGTGAAACTCTGTTTCTAGTAAAAATTTTAAAAAATTAGCCAGACATGGCAGCAGGTGCCTGTAGTCTCAGCTACTTAGGAGGCTGAGGCAGAAGAATCAGTTGAGCCTGGGAGGCGGAGGGTGCAGTGAGCCGAGATCGTGCCACTGCACTTGAGCCTGGGTGACAGAGACAGACTCTGTCTGGAAAGGAAAGAAAGAGAGAAAGAAAGAGAAAGAAAGAAAGAAAGAAAGAAAGAAAGAAAGAAAGAAAGAAAGAAAGAAAGAAAGAAAGAGAAAGAAAGAAAGGAAGGAAGGAAGGAAGGAAGGAAGGAAGGAAGGAAGGAAGGAAGGAAGGAAGGGAAAGAAAGAGAAAGAAAGAAGGAAGGAAGGAGAGAGGAAGGAAGGGAGGAAGGGAAGAAGGGAGGAAAGGAAAGACGAAGGAAATGAAGGAGTTAGTCAAGAGGATGTGAGGAGAGAATGCCAGGCGGGATTCAGTGTAAGGGCCTTGAAACTAGAGCTTGCCTGGTGTCATTGAGGAATAGCAGGTGGCTGGTATGGCTGGAGTGATGTCAGAGGATCATGAGCATCTGTGTCACAAAGGGACTTAGACCATAGAGGGAAGTGGGCAGCCATTGCAGGGTCCCCAGCAGGGAAGTGGCAAAACCCAAACATACTTCATTTTATTTTTTTAGAGACAGGATAGCTTAATTTCAAGTTAAGTCTTTCTTGTAACCAACGTGCTTCATGGGCCAATTATTCTTTTTCTACCTCTTTCTTTCAGTCTTTCTTTCTTTCTTTTTCTTTCTTTCTTTCTTTCTTTCTTTCTTTCTTTCTTTCTTTCTTCTTTCTTTCTTTCTTTCTTTTTGACACAATATGGTCTCAGTTTGTTGCCTAGGCTGGAGTGCAGTGGTGGTGTGATCAGAGCTCACTGCAGCTTTGACCTCTGGGCTCAAGCAATCCTCCTGCCTCAGCCTCCTTAGCAGCTAGGTTTGCAGGCATGTTCCATCATGCTTGGTTAACATTTTACATTTTCTGTATAGATGGGGTCTTTCTGTGTTTTTTTAGGCTAGTCTCAAACTCCTAGCCTCAAGCCATCCTCCTGCCTGGGACTTCCAAAGTTTTGAAATTACATGCATGAGCCACTGTGCCTGGCCTGAGCTTACTTTTTACAAAGGATTTCTCTGGCTGCTGTGCTGTTGAAAGACAAGAAAGCAAGGAAACCTGTCAGAATGCGGCTATCACAATGTCCAGGCAAAAGAGGACGGTGGCTGGCCCTGAGATGTGGGGAGGGGAAACTTGCTCAGATTCCGCATTTCTTTTAAGGGTAGAAACAACATGTTTCCTTGATGGGTTTGATGTAGGATGTAAGGTGAGTGAGAAGGAGAGGGGTGAGTCAGGGATGCCTAGGAATTGCGGATAAACATCTGGAGGGATGGTATTGTCTGTACTGAGAAAGGGAAGACAAATAAATTAGTAGGTTTCAATATCACGTGCTCCCGCTGAAACATGTGATATGTGAAATAACTGTTAGACATCCACAAGGAAGTTCTTAAGTATTCCCTTTGATCCATGACTCTGGAGTTAAGAAGAGAAGTCTGAGCATCTGGGCAAAGACTATAGACCCAGGAGTCATCTGCACACAGCGAGCATTATCCGGCCGGGTCCTGCAGAAACAGGGACACGTTCAAAGGCTCCAACGGAAAAGAATCAGATCAGGTGCTGTCTACAGGGATGTTGGCAGGATAGGAAGGATTTACAAGGAATGGTGGGCACCCAGGGAACACAGAGGTCGAAAGCCATTACCGCGTTTAGGATTGAAGAAGCTGAGAGGGAAGAGTGAGTCTGAAGCAGCGAGAGTTAGAACCCTGGAAAACTCCACCTCCGGCAGTTCCCGTCTATGGGCGGAGCAGATAGGAGCCAGCTGGCAGCGGGGCCTGGGTAATGTGATTGGCACCCTTAGCTTCCGGCGGCTGAAAAAAGCCCAGGAGGCTGGAGAAAGAATCTGAGGGTTCAAGGCAAAAGAGCAAATCAGTAACACGGATCGTGTGTAAAGCCTGAGGCTACAGATGATCACTAAGGAAATGAGTAGGTAGACAGAAGAAAAAGAACTGAGCCTAGGACTCTTCATCACGAAGAGGTCTGGAAGAAGAGGAAGAACCAGCACAGGCCACTACAAGGAAATAGGCTGTGAGACAGGACCAAGGGCAGAAAGTATGAAATCCAGGAAGCAACAGACAAGCAAGGGGGAGTGTGATCTCCGCATCAAATGCAGCCAATGTGTCAAATAAGGTGCAGACTGACAGCTGAGCCGTGGAGTTAGCAACATGGAAACTATCGGTGTCTGGGACTCTAAGTATCCTCATTTATTTAGAGGTGGTTTAATTATTTTTTTTTCCTCTGTCTCTCTTTTTTTCTCATTTTCCCAGCTCCCTGTTTCCCAGTTAGCTCTTCAAAAATGCGAATATAACCTTACACCTCTCTTTCACCAGACATTGCCTCCAGGGAAAGTTTTTCTTACTAAGTGCTTCATGGCGGATCTCTCCTTGAGAGAAGACAGTGAATTTGCAGACCAAGTCATACCTGCCATGGAACTTTCATCTCTAGGGTTTGCCTAAAAACTTCCATCCTCCCTGGGTTGACTCGAAACTTTCATCCACCTGCTCGGCCACTTTTACCACTTACTTCTGCCCAGGAAGACACCAACTCAACTGTCCCATAGACAAGACACCAAGCTAACTGGGGGACTCGTGTCCTTACTCATTCCCTCCCCTATCTTATAAAAATGCCCATTTCCTGCTCCAAAGGTGAAGCCGCACATTTACAGACAGGATTCTTTGTGCCCTTCCTCCAAACTAGCTTCTGAATAAATTCACTTTTTTAAAAATCAGGCTTATTAATTCATCTCAACATTCAGAGAGCAAGTAACCTGCTTCTGGGTCAGGACAAGAGCCTTTTCAGCAGAGTGGTGGGAGAGAGAAACACCTCTTGAGAGTAGCCTCAAGGGGACAGGATGAGAGGGGTTTCTCACCGCAAGAGTGACAAGTCTTTCTGGGAGTTTTGCTGCAAAGAGCAGCAAAACAATGGGCAGAAAGTGGGGAAAGAACCAAAGGTCAAGATAAATATGTTCTAGGTAAATAAATAACAGCATGTTTCCATGATGATGGGAAGGATCTAGAGAGAGGAAGAAATGAATCAGGATAAGAGAGAGAGAATTCCTAAAGAGATGTGTTGTCCTGGGTCATGCTTCTTCTATGGAATACCACCTGAATTTGCCATCTTTGGGAGCTGCTTGGACAGGGAATGAGACACAATGAAAATATGTGACCTGCCGACAAGGTCAGACACTCTCAGCGCCAACCTTTCCCACCTGTCACCTCTCCTGCCTGGCTTTTAGAACATCCATCAACTCCTCTAAAAAGGGCCCCCCTTTTTAGGGGTCTGTGGGCCCCCAATCATGGAAACAAAGGAAAACATTCAGTTCCTTCAAGGCAAATTCCAGGCACCCAGCTAGTCCTGAGAAATAAATGAGCAACTTGATAAGCAAGGAGGTATTAGGAACTTAAAATAGCCAGGAAGCTGGAGTCACAAGATGTTTGTTTCCTCTACAGAAACTAAATGTAACATCTTAACACAGGTCCCTGAGTTGTTTTTCAGAAGCCTGGACCCCACCAAAGACTCCCAGCAAACAGATCTGCTGGCACATAGACCTCAGATAAGAGGGTGCTGAAGGCTGGCCTCCGACCACCTTTCTTCGTTCTGAAGTTCTTCCTGAGGGGCCTGGAGGGAGTTGCAGTAATGAACTAGAGCTAACCTTCTTTTCTGCTGGTCCCAAATTTGTAAACAAAGCTTCTCTGTCTTAGCCAATTACGATCTGAAAATCTTCACATCTACCTATGACTTGTAAGCCTCCACCTTGAGATATCTCGCTCTTTTAGGCCAAAAGCAATGTGTACCCTCCATGTATTAATTTATGATTTTGCCTGTGACTCCTCCTTTCCTGAAATATATCCCTGCCTCTAAAAACCCTTCTCTGAGAGCCACTACGGAGGTCAGAATTTGAGTGTTAGCTGCTTGGTCCTCCTTGCCTGGCACCCTGGAAGACACGCCTTCCTTTTCCCCATTGCAGACATTGGAATGGATATCTGATCTCACTGCAATGGGCAACCAGAGCCCAGTTCAGTTCTCTAACACAAGGACAGTAACAAGGAGTCATCTGGCACCTCGTATGCACCAGGCACTATACTTCCTAGACATGAACTCAAACCTTTGCAATGACCAGAGCTTTATGTCTAATTTCTGGAACAGGACATTTGCATGACAGTATTTCAAAGCGGTTGAGAGGCTTACAGGCTATAGCTCCCAGGAGGCAGAATCAAGACTCGAACCCAGGTGTTTGTAACAAAACCCTTCCTCTGTTTAGTCTCCCCGTCCAGCCTCATAGTTAACTTTGCTTTTTCTGTATCACCTCTCTCTTTCCTCATTCTGTCTGGGTTTTTCACTCTCCGTTCATTGTTCTCCAAAATCTCCACCTCCTCCCCCGCAGCCACTTTCTCCTCATTAAAAATCATCTCTGATAACGTGAATATTTAGTGCCGTCAGGTTCCCCATCCGAGGAGTACTATTTTTCCTTTCAAACGGGACCTTCCTGCAAAGACAGACTTTCCCTTTCCCAGGATCAGTCTTTAATAGTGGAATTTCATGCACGACAATCGAAGGAAAGAACAGGGAATTCTTAAAATCCAAGGAAATCTAGCTGTGAAGACCAGTATCTTATGCTTCTGAAAGATTGTTCTGTCTCCTCATGCCGTTTGTTTAGACAGCTACTTATTCTTCAGTTCCAGTTCTCGAGAATTTATGACCTCAGCGTCGTGGCAGGTCATAACAGAACTGCCTGTACTCCCGGCTTAAAGTTGATCAATGCCCTTGTCTACCCCATTCGGAATGCTTCTCTCTGTGTCTCTCTCTAGCTCTTTTTCTCTCTCCTGTTCTTTCTTTTTCTGGCTCCATCTCTCTGTCTCTCTGTTACACACACATTGCTCTTCCTAAAAATAAAGAACCCCTTCACCCGGGCTCTACGTCCTTCCCGACCGTGGTGTTTAGAATGTGACGATTTGGGGAGGATGGAGTGACCTGCCACTTTTGCTAATAGGTCAGATCGATATCGCAAAATGCGCCACATCCTTCTTCATTTGCTCATCGTAGGGCAGTTGATGGCGTTGACTTGCTTGTAAACTTTCGCAAAGGTTCGACGCTTTTTACTTCCTGATCTGAGCCTTCTCCATGCAAGGTACTAGAGGCAGAAAAGGAGGGTCTGGTCCTGAATTTGCCGAGTTTGAGTGGCTTCTGCTCACTGCCGTGTGGTCCCCATGACGCACCCATGTTCCCAGCTTTGCAGGTGTGAATGAAGGAGCATGAGTGTGTGGGTGCCTGCATGGGCCGGCTTTTCCTAAATGTAGGAAGATCAAAAGCTTCTCCGGCCATTTACCTGCAGCGAACTTAACTCACCGGAGAAGAAACAAAGCGCCGAAGGATGCATTCTTCCCTGTAAGTTAATGCCGAATGGAAAACCTTTTTTGTTCTAATGACTTGGTGCAGCAGGCATTTGGGGTAGGTAAGCAACAGCACCTGCTTTTCATTGATGCTGCTCCGCCCTCACTTATCATGTCCACTCTGGATCCAGAGATATGTGCTCTGATAAAGGACTCGTATCTGACCTCAGGCAGTCGAAGCCATGCCTCTATATTGTGATTTGAAAGGTTGGAAGGTTTTTACCCCAGACAGAAATGGCACTTCCTCTAAGCCCACCGCAATGCCTAGGCCTCTTGCATGACTGACTCCCCCAGGGTTAGACATGGCAGGCAGCAGCTAAAATGTAAACATAATGTGTGTAGAGGGGAGAGTAATAGAAATCGATCCCTTTGTATGGTTCGGATATTTGTCCTCTCCAAATCTCATGTTGAAAGGTGATTCCCAGTGTTGGAGGCGGGGCCTGATGGGAGATGTTTGGGTTATAGAGGAAGGTCACTCATGGAGGGCTTGATGCTGTCCTCAAGATGCTGAGTGTGTTCTTGCAAGGTCTGGTTGTTTAACAGTCTGTAGAACCTCTCAGCCTCCCTTGCTCCTCCTCTTGCTGCCATGTGTCTGCTCCTGCTTCCCCTTCCACCATAAATAAAAGCTCCCCGAGGCCTCCCTAGAAGCCAAGCACATGCCAGCACCATGCTTCCGGTACAGCCTGCAGAACTGTGAGCCCATTAAGCCTATTTTCTTTATATATTGCCCAGCCTCAGGTATTCCTTTACAGAAATGCAAAAGAAGAGCCTAACGCATCCATTCATTCCTGACTGTGAATTAGTATATCAAATTAGTGCTAGATGTCTGGAAAATTCTGAAAAAATGAGAGCCTGGAAGGGGGAGTTGGGCTAAATGCAGCACCCCAGAGGTGTTCACATCAGAATCCCTGGTACCTGTACATATGTTGTTACCTCGCATGGCAGAAAGCACTTTGCAGATGTTTTTAAGTTAAGAATCTTGAGATGGAGACATTTCAGGTGTGTAACCAGCAAAGGATCAGGCTGCTCGCTGCTTATAGAAAGAAGTCAAGGCCAGGCATGGTGGCTCACACTTGTAATCCCAGCACTTTGGGAGGCTGAGGTGGGCAGATCACGAGGTCAGGAGTTAGAGACCATGCTGGCCAACACAGTGAAACCCCGTCTCTACTAAAAACACAAAAATTAGCTAGGCATGGTGGCAGGTGCCTGTAATCTCAGTTACTCAGGAGGCTGAGGCAGGAGATTTGCCTGAACCTGGAAGGCAGATGTGGTGAGCCGAGATCATGCCACTGCACTTCAGTCTGGGTGACAGAGCTAGACTCCGTCTCAAAAAAAAAAAAAAAAAAAAAGAAGTAAAAATAACAACCAGTGATAAGAGGGAGCAACATTTTCCTCTACTATCCATGAAAGCAGAGGAAGAGTAGTAAATGATCCCACTCTTCAGTCTGTGGCGGGAACACAGGGCTTTCTAATGCAGAAGAGGCAAGGGAGGCTCGGAGGTGCCAGGTGGTGACTTGCTGTGTGATCCCCTTGAGTTACGGTCCCATTTGTTGAAGGGGCTGGCACCATCGTGGATCCTGCCAGCTTATAAGTGAGTTATTCTTCAGCCAGGCATGGGTTCTGACCCTGAAGTAATCTTTTGTTGGAGTGAGAATTCTAGCGGCACCTGGTCCCTATCAGGATAAGAGAGCATGGTGTGTGTTTAACAAGCACTTAGGTAAATAAATGTGCATAAGGCATGGGAGTATAGCATGGGGAAGGAAAGGGAGAAGGAGTTCACAGCACACTCCAGGGTTGTATTGTAACATAAGAGGTAACATACATGCAGTTTGTTTCAAAGTTATGTTGAGACTGGGAGTGGGGAGAGGAAAAGGAAAAGAAGAAAAAAAAAGGTCAAAATGCAGTTTGTGGCTCAGCTGCTAAGCTGCTGGTTACAGATGGACCCCATAGAATTGGTATATATACAAAACGGGATACTATGCAGCCATAAAAAAGAATGAAATTGATAGAGGCAGGAGGCAGACAGATGCTTGGGCAATTAGGGGAAATTGCACAGTAGAATGCCCCACATAGACTGAGAGGATGTGGTGGAGCTGTCAGGAGTATGTGCCTTATGCAAGGGAGGAGGTGGCCTCTTGAGCTCGCATGTGTGGCCTGGTATTCAATTGAGGCAGAAACCTGCATGCAGGACCCCTCTTTTTGTTGAGAGCTTTCCTTTCACTTAATCAATTTCGCCCTACTCATGGTTCAATTTGTCAGCCTGCCAAATTTTTCTTGGTTGTGAGACAGAAACCTAGATTTACCTGAATTAAGGAGCATCAAAATCATGTCTTTTGCAGCAACATGGATAGAAATGTGAGCTATCGTCTTAAGCAAAATAACTCACAATGGAAAGTTACAAATATCACACATCCTCACTTATAAGTGGAAGCTACATAATATGTACATAGACCAAAATAGTGGAATAATAGATTTGGTAACTGGGATGGGTGAGAGGGTAGAAGGGGTGAGGGATGAAAAACGACTGAATGAGAATAGTGCACACTATTTGGGTAATGGTTACATTAAAAGCCCAAAATTTATACAATATATCTGTGTAACAAAACTACACTTGTGCCCCTTAAATTTATGCAAAGAATTTTCTTTTTTTCAAATAGAGGGAGGAAGCAGAAGAGGAGAAATAGAGAAGGCGCTGTGAGGCAGGAGCAAGGTAAGAATAATGTGTGAGAAGGATGCAGCTTGCTTCTGCCGGCTCTGAAGGTGGAAGAAGAGGCCAGGAGCCAGCGTGCTTTGGTGCTTCCTAGAAATTGGAAAAGGCAAAGAAGCAAGTTCTTCCCTGGGGCATCCAGAAAGGAACACAGACGGTCCTGCTGACAGCTTGATTCTAGTCCTTTGAGGCTAGAATATTGTTGGATGTCTAACCTACAGAACTAAAAGAGAATATATTTGTGTAGTTTTCAGCCACTAAATTTATGGTCATTTGTTGTGACATCGATAGGTCACAAATACAGAAAGTGAGCTTTGAAAGAAAAGAGACACTCCAGACCACCTGAATTTTGGGAAGACACCTGAGAGGGCAGGCCAGGTGGGTCAATGGAGCCCAGAGAGACAGGAGGTAGCCCTGTGAAGCTCCTGTGAGACACAAGAGCTGGGGTAAACAGGAGCCAAGACAAGGGCATCCCTCACTTTAGGCCTCTGGTGCCATTTGTACAAAAAATGCATCTGCAGGAGCCCAATTCTGAATGGTACCGGGGGAGGCAAGGGCCACAGAGAAGCACAAGGAGTGTGCCCCCTGCCACCAGACTGCACCCAGAGACACAGCAGTTTGGCAGGTGCTATCCTGGCCACTGCAACTTCTCTTCCAGATCACCCAAGGCATTTCACGTTCTAGGGCCCTTGGCCTCCACGTTCAATCTTGGCTCATCCTCTGATGAAAGACACCAGATCGAGATCAGAGAGGACTTTCTGTAAACCCCAAGTCTCAGCCATTCCGACCAGGGGAGTTCATACCCCATGATGTGAGGCTTGTCAGACATACCTCGACAGACAAAACCTATGAGAAAGAAAGCATGGGAAAGAGAATGGCAGGGTAGATAACTGTTTCCAGAAAGCAACTTGAACTTTTCAACCTGGCAGGTGTGGAATAAAATGCTGTTTCAAAAACATACGGCATCTTTTGGTGGTGGCTAAAGCACTGAAGCCAAAACACGCAGGAACATAATTTTCTAGGACAAAGGACTCATAACTCGGAGGAGTGCAGTGGTGCAGTCACAGCTCACTGCAGCCTCAGACTCCTGGGTCCAAGCGATCCTCCTGCCTCAGCCTTCCAAGTAGGTGGGACTATAGGTCTATGCCACTGTGACTGGCTTTTTTCTTCTTAGCAACAGGGTCTTGCCATGTCACCCAAGCTGATCTTGTCTCAAGTCATCCTGCCACCTTGGCCTCCCAAAACTACTGGGATTGTAGGTGAGAGCCACCACACCTGGCAGTACCTTGTAGCTTCTAGGGAAAAATTTTATTTCCATTGTGCCTGGATCTTAAGCACTGTCTGCAGAGTGGCACAAGGTGGTTAGTAATGATCAACCAAATTAGCAAGGTTGATTTTTCTGGAAATTGTCTTCACGTACACCCACTCATCAGGTATGAGAATGATATGAAAGGAGGGGAGCTTGGTGCATCTTACATAGTGACAAGAGATTTCTAATAGGAGGAAGAGACACCTTTCTCTTCCTCTTTAAAAGATGCCAGAAGTATATAACATCTGAGTCAGTAGCTTTGTGACATGCATTTCTCCAGGTGATTGGTTTCATGGATGATTGCCCGTGAGCATTTCTTGGACCTATCTCTACACTCCCAAGAATATCTGAATTATGGACAATCATTCTTATCACAATGTAGTATTAAGAAATGAAATGATCAGAAAATACAACACCGAATGCCAGGAACATAGACTGGAAATAGACATGGATAATTCCTACGTAAACGTGACAGTGAAACTCATTCCCTTCACCTGTCTTTGCAGAACACATATTCCTTTCTCTGATGATATTTGAGGCTGGGAAATACACATGCTTCCATTTGCAGCTTCCAGATCTCAGGAAACTCATGGAAACTGTGCTGTCTCACCACCACCCTGCCACTGGGGTCAGCTCCCTCCTTGCTCAAGATTGTCTGAGCCCCTTACATGCTCTAAGTGTGATCGCTGGGCAGAAAACCCTCTCCAGCCCACCTTGGAAAGGCCCTCTGGCTGCCACCTTCAAGGATCTGTGGACCCCAAGGTGATCTCTCAGCACCTGACCAATGATTTCCCACATGACTGAACTCTTTCTTTCCCCACGAGGTGGAAAAACTTGTTTCCCAGCACTCAGCCACCACACTGCTTTCCTCCATTGCCACCCAGTACTGCCTTTTGTTCTTCACTGACCAGTGGCATACTTTTAATCTCTGAATGGTTCCCTAGAGCGCTCTTCTGGGTGATGGCCCTGTGCTTCTGATTGCATGTTATTCAGTGTGGCTGCTCTCACTGCCTGGGGCTGACAGCGACAGTAATCCAAATTCTCCTTTCTAAGGGACCCAAAAGTATGAAAAATGCAGTAGGTTTTGGCAAAGTGCTTAGATTTTATAGATTTAGAGTCTATCACAAAGGGGTGCAGATAGTGGAATCTACGAATATTAGGAGGAGAGAAAGAAGAAAGAAAGGCCAGCTGTGATGGCTTACACCTGTAATCCCAGTGCATTAGAAGCCCAAGGAGGAAGGATCGTTTAAGGCCAGGAGTTAGAGGCTACAGTGAGCTATGATCACACCACTGCACTCCAGCTTGGGGGACAGAGCGAGACCCCCATCTCTAAAAACGAATTTTTAAAAAAGGAAGGAGAAAGAAGGAAAGGTAGGAACGGAAAGAAAGAGGAGAGTTGTTAAAAAAAAGTGTTAACTTCTAAAAGTAAAGAGGAAAAATCATGCAGGAAAGATCATAACAAGCAACCAAATATAATTCCTACTCCCACCGGGCAAAAAAGGTCACTGGTCCCGTCCGAATATTCTGCCACTGTGCCACGGGGATAACAGCTCTCTTCCTCCCAGCGCTTATTGGCTGATGAGAGCAAGCAACGCCCACGTGTGGAATCCATCTACCCAAAGAGGCTGGGTTTCTGCTCCATTTAGATTACCTCCAAGAGACACGCAGGGCACCTTCCCCTTCTGCACGGCCTCTGGCATAAAGGGAGGAGACTACACAGGTGCCCAGAATGCAAAGCAGCCCCCAGCAAAAAGTGCGCTCGGTGCCCCTTGTGTGGCCCTTGGCACAGGGCCCTTGATTCCTCCCTCTAATTACCCCTCTATCTCCACTCTCCTTCTGTTCTAATTGAAGCCCTGTGGCTGTAGGAACCCCTAAATATCATAATCAAACAGGCTTCCAAGTCTGTAGGGAGCTGATGGGTAAATAAACCACTGCATGAAAATGTCATAGAAAATAGACATTGATCTGAACATGGAGGTAAAGTGTGTGAAATTGTTTATTAATTGTCCAGATAATTGTATGCACTGAAGTGGGAGGCCGGCTCTTCCATCCTCTCTTGGCTTTTGCCCCACATTAATTAACTTTCCCATAGGAAATAGCATGCTCCTTGGAGCCAGGTGGGCCGGGATTCGAATCCTGCTTTTAATTCTTACTAGATATCTGAATTCAGAGTGGTTATGTTTTCGTTGCCACAACTTCCTTGGAGAAAAAAATATTTCTTGGAGGCATCCTAGTCAGAATGAAATGAGGTTAGCTGCATGAAAAACCTAGAACAGGGCCCGGCATTTACTAGGTGCTCCTTTAATGCTTCCTTGCTCCATAGTGTTCCTTGGATTTGTTAGAACGAACGTCCTGAATTTTCACATTTCCCTCCCATAGGAGCTAACCATGCTGTCTTCTCCTCGCGCCTGCTTTTCCTCCAGATCTCCTAATCTCGGTGAAGGCCCCTGGGCTGGATTTACCCTGCCCCTGGCCTGAGACCCTCTCCCTACCCCTTCCACTCTGCTCTCCTGGCCTGTGAGCGTCAAAGTTGCAGGCTCAGGTGCACGCTGTCTCCAGCCGTGTGTGTCCACCCTCCTGAGAGTCTGAGCAGGAGATCAGAGAAGGCAGGGAGGATGGTGAAGACAGGAATTTACTCCCTGGCTCCTTCCCCGTGAGGTCGGCTGGGCTGGCTGAGCCCTCGCCAGATGCCCAGTGTGCTTCCTAAGGTGTATGCCCTTTAGGACTTGGCCTCCTGATTCTGAAAACCGATTCCTACCTTCGAACTTCGCCTCAGGCTTCCACGCAGTCTGTCATAGTTGCCCCGAACCCTGCCAATGCCTTTGTAACTGCACCGTTGCAAAAACAACAACAACAACAACAACAACAACAACAACAACAACAGACAAAGAATTGACATTACTCTAATTTGAGAGGTCACTTGTTCCTTGTGGGAACTGGAACTCAATCACGGCCGGGATATCTCCTGGAGATCCTCAAATCCAGAATCTAGAAGTTATTTGATTCTTTTTCCTCTAGTATTAATACCTGTAATCCATGCCAGTCCTCCAGCCTCGTCAGATTGACTACCCAAATACCTGTGGACGTGGGCTTTCCCTTCTCTTCCCAGTGAGTGTCCTCTGAGCTGAGAGCCTGTCCTCGCCTCTTTGAGTCTCTGAATGTTTCCCGGCCTCCGGTCTCTCACCTCCTCAGTCCATCCTTTCTTCTCCTAGCAGGGTGGCCTGCAGACCCTCTCCCGGGTTCCCAGCTCTTAAAAGAGTCTTCGGATGACCCACCACAGCAACAAGATGCATCACAGCGTCACACTTGGCCAACTCCCCGCGTCCTCGCCCTGTATCCTCTTCTCTTGGCCCCTCCAGGCCACACCAAAACCCTGCAGTCCGCCGTCTGTGATCACATCTTAGGCCGAAGCAGGGAGACTGCTGCAATGAGAGAAACAGAAATGTGGAGAGGAAGCGATTCTTTATTTACATACTTGTTTCTTCTAGAGACAAGGTCGTGTACTGTCACCTAGGCTGGAGTGCAGCAGTACCATCATAGCTCACCACAGCCTTGACCTCTTAGGCTCAAATGATCCTCCTGCCTCAGCCTCCTGAGTCACGGGGATCACAGATAGATGCCACCATGCCCAGCTAGTTTTTTAAAAAAAAATGTTGAACTGGTCTTGAACTCCTGGGCTCAAGCCGAAGCAATCCTCCAGCCTTGGCCTCCCAACGTGTTGGGATTACAGGTGTGAGTCACCTCGCTCAGCAGGAAGTGACAATTTAAATGAATGGCATTTCTGACTCTTGCTGTGCTAGATGAGCACACAGAGGTGGTGGGCTGAGAGAGCCAGGAGCCATCAGCCGTCTTAGCCTGCACCCCTTCCATAGTGTAAGCAAGCTACCACTCAGCCTGGAGTTGGAAGATGAACGCATTTTGTTAAACATGACTTCACAACTCAAGTCAGCTCCTCATCTGCTGCTTAGATGCAGAAGCACAATCTGGATGGGCAGTCATGAACATTAGCTGCATGGGAATCAAAGCTGGGAGAGAAGACTGGGTTACAGATTCAAAGAGAAAGACAGAGAATAATAAAGAATGACCACCTTGGAATACTGCAAATTATCAGTTATGCTCTTCAAGGTGGCATAAAATTCTAGGGTCTCTTGTGGACTGAATTGTGTCTCCCCTAAAATTTTTATATTGATGCCTAACTCCCAAGGCGATGGGATTGAGAGAAGGGACCCGTGGGGAGGTAATTAGGGCCAAGTGGGGTCATAGTCTGATAGGATTAGTATTCTTTTTTTTTTTTTCTTTTTTTGAGACGGAGTTTCACTCTTGATACCCAGGCTGGAGTGCAACAGCAGGATCCCGGCTCACCTCAACTTCCACCTCCTGGGTTCAAAGCAATTCCCCTGCCTCAACCTCCCAAGTAGCTGGGATTACAGGCACGCACTACCATGCCCAGCTATTTTTTTTTATTTTTATTTTTTATTTTTTTTTTATTTTTAGTAGAGACGGGGTTTCACCATGTTGACCAGGATGGTCTCGATCTCTTGACCTTGTGATGCACCCGCCTCGGCCTCCCAAACTGCTGGGATTACAGGTGTGAGACACCGCGCCCAGCCAGGATTAGTATTCTTAAAGCAGGAGGAGTAAAGGAGAAGAGAGTTCGCTCTGTTTCCCCGAAAGCTCATAGGTCCTTGCTCCCGAAAGAAGAAAGTTCCCATGGGGACAGACACAGTGAGAAGGTCACTGTCCACAAGCCAGGAAGAGAGGACTCATCAGAAACCTGTCATGTTGGCACTTGGATTCCAGAGCTTTCGCCTCCAGAACTGTCAGAAAATAGATGTCTGTTTTGAAGCCTGTCATCTTTTGTAGCCCAAGCAAACTAATATGGACTCTTTGAAAGGCAATGCCAATTCATGGCAGAAAGACCATCTATTTTTTTAACTGCACCAGTAAGGGTGATCTGACAAAAATTGTTCTATTGGAATTCTTGGGAAACCCAGGTTTCCATTGTGTTGGTTATGATACTAAATCCACAAATTCACAGACGGGTAAGAATTTTTTTAATTTTCTTTTTTTTTTCTGAGACAGAGTCTTGCTCTGTTGCCCAAGCTGGAGTGCAGTGGTGTGATCTTGGCTCATTGCAACCTCTGCCTCCCGGGTTCAAGTGATTCTCCTGCCTCAGTCTCCTAAGTAGGTGGGATTACAGGCACCTATCACCACACCTGGCGAATTTTTATATTTTTAGTAGACATGGGGTTTCACCATGTTGGTCAGGTGGGTCTTGAACTCCTGATCTCATGATCTGCCTGCCTTGGCCTCCCAAAGTACTGGGATTACAGGCATGAGCCACCATGCCTGGCATTTTAAAATTTTTCTATAACTAATATTAATTTATACTTTGATTCCCAATTTTGTCAGGTAATGAAAACTTAGTCCCAGTAAGTTCAAGGCCCTTTTTATATGGAGGCTTAAATGGTGCCAAAGTTCAGGGGTGAGCACTTGGTCTTTGATGTCTTCTTCTATTCCTCCAGGTAGCCCCTGCAGCCCCTTCAAGGCAGCCACAAGGCCTTTTGTGAGTAGGCCCTGGGTTCGTGCACCTTGTGCGCACCAGGCTCAGACACAGGGAACCTGTCCTTCTGTTCCCAATCTTTCTACACTGTGGGAAACTTTACAAAGCTCTCTCTGGCCCATGTTTTAAGGTATACTACATAGTCATGCTGTTCTCCTTGATTTCTCCTTTTTGCTAGACTGGTTTCAGGAAGGATGAGGTCTGTGAGGTGTGTCACTGATACTCCCTGTTCTCAGAGTCTCCAAATCTATCCAGGGGTTCAGTCACCTCCTCTCCAGAGCCTAGACCTCTCTAGTATTCAACTCTCTTGGCTTCCTTTTTTATTCTTTCTCTTTTCCCATCTAGAAGAAGTACAGAAAACTTATTATTTTTTTACATATTCTTCCAAAGTCAAGAATTAGTTCCCCACCTTCATTGGGCTGTGTCATTCTTCTCCTGAAATTTTAGAAAAGGAAAATATGACAAATAGAAAATTTGGGGTGACAGGACGGAGAAGGCATTGTCTGTTGTAAAATGCCATCCTACAGTGCTGTCTATACTTCATGATAATAATAACTTCATAAGAAGGCCTGGAAACCTTACGAGTCATTCTCTGAATCTCGCTGGGGCACAACGTGGGGACAGAGTGGCTGCTCCACAGAGCTGAGTCCCGGCACGCAACTTCATGCCAATCCTGCAGCTTGGCCTCCACCATAGCGGCTCAGCCCTGCCTTCCTATAGGTCATCAGTGTGGAGAGCAAGAGCAACTTTCTTCATTTTTCCCTGGTGAGAGACAGAATTCCAAGGAAGTGTGGCTTTCAGAAATATGTTGAATCTCTTCTCCATCTTTCTTTTTTCTTTTTTTCTTTTTTCTTTTCTTTTGTTTTTTTTTTTTTTTGAGACGGAATCTCACTCTGTCACCCAGGTTGGAGTGCAGTGGTGTGATCTTGGCTCGTTGTAACTCCCGCCTCCTGGCTTCAAACGATGTCTTGAACACCTGACCTCATGATCCGCCCTCCTCAGCCTCCCAAAGTGTCGGGATTACAGGCATGAGCCACGGACCTCTTCTCCATCTTAATGAGAAAAAAGAATGATGACTCCGTTGTGGATATGCAACCTGAGACAACCTAATACTTATGAGTTGGAGGCCAAGAGGCCCACATGGCATCTGGGAAACAGTTTAAAGCTCTGGGGAGTTGTCCAGAAGGTCAGGCTCCATCTGGCAGACTGGAATTGGAAAGCAGAATTGGGCCAAGAGTTCAGGGCCAGGGCGATGACAAAGAAAATTCCTATCAAGAGGAAAATGTGCTGAATGGAGCTCAATGTTCTGAGCTGTCGGCTTTTTAGGTCTACTGGTTCGGAGTGGTCTAGGGAACCAGCTAAAGAGCAGAGAAAGCACCAATGTTATAATCAATGCACATTTTCTTAAAGGTTTTAGTTAGCAGTCCCAGCTCCAGCTAAGCATCTAAGGATGGAGGACTATATTTGGTTAAAAAGAAAGTAATATCTTTTATATATTCATGGTATCGAGTGTGGGAATAAACAGGTACCCCTCTTACGAGGATGTATGTATAACAGGTCTCTCCAGCCTCAGAGGCATTGTATCTCTTGTTTTTACGAGTGATCTGGAAGGGCAAGTTTACAGAGAATTCCCCAAAGTTGTTGATGACATTCAGCATTTCAACATTTCCTAGTTGTAAAATATTAAGCAGACACATATAAATTTTTCAAAGATGTTGTCATCTTTTCACCGGGAGAGATAAGAGGTCATCGGATGAAGCCTGGATGGTTCTTTACCCAGTGATCTCACTGAGAGGTATTCACCCCGGTGAATTTAGCGTGCCTGTGAGTCTAAACTTTGTCATTGTTCTAGAGTGGAACTGAATCAAGGGCACAGATTCACACTAACCAAATTAAAATTAAAGCACATCAGAAGGCGGAAACCTTATTGGTACATAATGGAAGATATTTTGATGCAATGAAAGGAATTCTCATTTCTCCTGCTGGGAGACAGCTTCTTCCAGGAGAGGTCAAAATAATACCTCTAAAGTTGCATAGTAAGCACGGAATCAGAGCGAAGGGAGGTGGAGAGTCTGGGAGATTTTTATCCAGGCCGTGTCGGGTGTGATGAATCATTCCTACCCCTTGGTACAGAACACCTCTCCAGTAATTAAATTAAGGTTGTCTTACAGATTCAGTGTCTTCTTAGCTTGGACAATGCTGGAAAAACACAGCCAATTTTTGTTCTGTTGAGCTGTACTTTTTATGATCCAGACTGCCCTTGTATGCTCATACATTACAATACAATTGACGGGGCTTTTACTTGCTAAATAGTGACCACATTCCTGTCCTGCCTTTCTGAGACCCAGGTCACCTTGGGTGGAATTAGAGGACCATTCAAATCCTTTGGTCACATATTTACAGTCTCCTATTTATTCATCTAGATTTCTAAACATTGTGTGTGGATTTTACTAGCGGAATCCTTGGAACCAAATCTTCTTTATTTTCTTTCTTACTTCTTAGGGGAAATCTCACCCCTACTCTCCCAACCCCAGACCCACAACATAATCTTTTGCTAGAAGGTTATAAAAGTGTCAAAGAACCTTTTGTGTGAGCAAAAGGATGTATTTTAGTGGGAAAAATGGGTTGCCTATAATATAGGGTATAGGCAGGGCATTACTTACAATCCATTATAGGTAGGCAGTATCCCTTCAAGTTTGGAAGAGCTTTTATTTAAGGAAAATTCTTTTTATTTTTTTGAGACAAGACTTCGTTTTCTTGTACAGACTACAGTGCAGTAGTGTGTTCTTGGCTCACTGCAGCCTCCACCTCCCAGACTCAAGCAATCATCCCACTTCGGCCTCCTGAATAGCTTGGACTACAGGCATACTACACCATGCCAAATTTATTTTATTTTTTGTAGAAACAAGGTCTCACTGTGTTCCTCAGGCTGGTCTCAAACTCGTGGGGTCAAGTGATCCTCCATAAAGTAAAATTATGAAGTCAATTTACCAAATGAGTGATGCAGGTTAAAAATATGATGGGCACACAAAGGTCTAAATAAATTCTTGTCAGATCTTTATAGATGATTAAAAAGAGCAATGGTGTTGGAAGGTCATCTGTAGCCTCTGAAGCTACATAAGTGTAGCCAGAGGCTCCTACTGCATAAACCCAGGTGCTGCCATTAAAGAGATGAGACTGAGCCAGGTGGACTGTGACCCAGAGAGGCGATTTCTGCTTTGTCTCTGCACCTCATGGGCAGTTGCAGATCAGGTATGAAAAAAGGCTCTGAGACTAAGATTTGTGTGTAGTTGTTTTACTGGAAGTGCAACCCTCAAGAACATCTAAATAAGAAGAGGGAAGCAGGACAGGGCTACAGGAGACTTTGACTATGACACCTCTAGAGACCTCAGAGACAGACGAGGTCCTCCAGAGCTGGGGTGGGCTTTTAGGGCTGTCTTGTCTTGAGGGAAGGGAGTTGGGCCTTTATTAACCCCCACCCAAGTGTTGCATAGTAACCATGGAATCAGGACTGGGTGAAAGGTATGTGTCAAGCGCCTTTCCTTGGCTGAAGGCACATCCAAGAGAGAAACTCAGGGGAGATCCTTGAGCCACAAACACTCCCAGCAGCTGGGGAAAGACTGTCTCAGTCTGAGGCAATGCACTAGAGGACCCAACGAGTGGGTACTCCTGGACCCCGACTGTTTCACCGCATCTGGCCATGCAGGTTACGGAAAAGCCCATGTTGGGACGGAGCTCTTCCTGGTTTGGTGCTTTGGTTGTTCGAAGTTGGCAGTGCTGGGTAAAAGATCTCCTTCCAGGAACAGAGACAATGATTGTCTCCCTGTGTAGACAATGTTGTCTCCATGACACCAACCCCCAAAAGGAGCCAACACACAGCACTGGCTGACACATTCCGACCCCCACCTGCATAAGTGATCTGGGTGGTTGTGCAGAGCATGTGAGTGGGGAAGAAAATGGGCTTTTGAGGTGTGACCCTGATCGCAGAGGACCATGTTAAAGGAAAGCTTGTCATCTGCTCACAGAGACATGAGCAGATTGCCTTCGGTGTCTGTTCCTTGGCTCCTTCTCTATTATGGTGCCCAATGCCCTCACTGCAGCCTCTCACTCACCTCTCCCTCTCTTACCTCTAAACGCTTTGTCGGGAAATGACATGGTCTTTGTTGGCAATAAGGTGTAGATGACTCATAATTGTTGTTTCCCTCCTCGATGAGTACTTAGCTTGAGTCTTTTGGCAATCAGCTGTAATGCAAAGGAGACGTTTGTCGTATTTTTGGCAGCACAAGTAAGGGGAGAATAGGATTTCTGGAGAATGTGGAAGAGACTGACAGCTCCCTACCCAACATTCTCCTTGCCTTTTTGCTAACAGAAATCCAGTTTTATTTTGTGTGGTCATGAACTCAGTGAAAAGCCTGTACTTCCCAGCCTTCCGTGCAGTTAGGTGCGGCCAGGTTGCTGTAAGCAGCAGTCACTGGGGAAAGCACAGAGGAAGAGATCTTAAATCACACGACTCCTCCGGCAGGTATTACTTCTTGTTCAGCACTCCTCCCCACTTCTCCTTCCTCTTGCTCGGAACATGAATGCCATGGCTGGAGAGTCAGCAAGCATTTTGGATCATGAAGTAGGCTTGAGGACGGTGGAGCAGAAAGGAAGAAGGAATCTAGTTCCTTGAAATGTCCATAATGACTCTGTCAGAGGCATTTAAACCAGAGCAACTCCATCTTGAACAGGGGCTGGGTAAAAGGAGACTGAGACCTACTGGGCTGCATTCCCAGATGGTTAAGGCATTCTAAGTCACAGGATGAGATGGGAGGCCAGCACAAGGCACAGGTCATAAAGACCTTGCTGATAAAACAGGCTACAGTCAAGAAGCCGGTCAAAACCCACCAACACCAAGGTGGCCACGAGAGTGACTGGTGGTCCTCACTGCTACCCTCCCACCAGCGCCATGACAGTTTACAGATGCCACGGCAACATCAGGAAGTTACCCTACATGGTCTTAAAAAGGGGAGGCATGAATAATCCACCGCTTATTTAGCATGTCATCAAGAAATAACCATAAAAATGGGCAACCAGCAGCCCTGGGGCTGCTCTGTCTATGGAATAGGCATTCTGTTACTTCTTTACTTTCTTAATAAACTTGCTTTCACTTTATGGACTCACCCTGAATTCTTTCTTGAGTGAGACCCAAGAAACGTCTCCTGGGGTCTGGATTAGGACCCCTTTCCTATAATAACACTATTAGTCCTAGCCAGCCTACTTTTTTCATGTGAGAGAGAAACAAACCATTATCCTGTTTAGAGCACATATTTGGGGTCTCAGTTATATGCAGCTGAAACAAATCTTAATGAATACAGAAGGTTCTAAAAGTGCGGTTCTAGAGGTAATGGAACCCAAAACATTGACCTGGCTGAAAAGAGGAGGTGGAGAGGCTGGTGTTAAGGATTCGGATACTATGATCTAAAAACCTTGCTTTCACCAGTGTTAATGCAGTGTTGAAACGTTTTGTCACATCTGTCGCCCACTGTACCTTGGGAATAAGTGTAGACTGACCAAAGTTGAAGTAATGAGAAAATGGTAGAAAAATTTAAAATTCTGGTGTGTGCTGGCCTCTTCCTGCTGCCCTCTGCAGAGTCCTAAAAGAAAGAAAGCAGCTCATTCTAGAGCTAGCCACATTAAAAGCACGAATGGAAAGAAATGACACTTCACTAAGGGAGATGCTCCTGCTTCTGATCTGCAGTCTGAGTTGAATAGGAGTCTCATAATTTAAGCCTTGCACAGTTGAAAAGGCCAAATGCATTTGTACCCCAAACTGAAGCCATTATAAATAGTGGTTGTAAAATCGCTGTCTTTACAAGAGACAAGACTAATATCCTCTCACCGGAAGTTAGAAACTCACTGATAAATATGGGATTAAAGATATTACATTCCCATCCAAGTTCATTGTTTCAGATGAGTCAAGAAAGTGACCATTAATTTGAGAAGGCAAGACATAGTGGAGCACAGAGGCCAGTAAATAAAAGATGAGACCTTTCCTGTTTAAAAGCTCATTCTAGCCTTTGCCTGCGATTACTCTGCCTACAGTTGAATAGAAACTAGAAGTTGGGAAGCTTGCTCAAAATTAGAAAAAACAAGTTAATAATTATAATAAACTTAAGCATAGCCCAACAGGCTGGGACTTTTCTTTTCTTTTCTTTTTTCTTCATTTTTTTATTTTTTTGAGATGGAGTCTTGCTCTGTCACCCAGGCTGGAGTGCAATGGTGTGATCTTGGCTTACTGCAACCTCTGCCTCCCAGGTTCAAGTGATTCTCCTGCCTCAACTTCCTGAGTAGCTAGGATTATGGCACCACCACCACATCCAGCTAATTTTTGTATTTTTATTAGAGACGGGGTTTCACCATGTGGGTCTCAAACTCCTGACCTCAGGTGATCCACACACCTTGGCCTCCCAAAGGGCTAGGATTACAGGCGTGAGCCACCACACCCAGCCAAGGGCTGAGGCTTTTCTACCTTCAAGGCAATCTCTAGGACCCAAAACTGTACCAGAAGTAAGTAGACTGTGAGAGGCATGCAGCTCCCCAAAGACAGGACTTCCAGTGTTTTCAGGGCCAGGGCAACAGAGTAAAGAACAAGGCAGGGAGTTCTTTCCAGAGAGCAGAAACAAGGCTGTCTGATAAGCTAAATCATCAAACACCCCCCTGAAATCCCCCACTGACCGACTAGGAATCTTTGCTACTATTACTCAAAAGAATTTCATAATTACTATAAATGAGTTTCCCATTCTCCATTTTCCAGATGAAAGGTTTTGTTTCCTTGTGAAAACACAGTTGCAATTATCCCATTTTTTTTTCATCATGGTGTCTTGTTTTTTTGAAGAAGATAACTTGCTTTTCAATCTGTCACTGAACCATAAGAAGAAACACCCAGACTTGTTGGAGATAACTGCATACCATCCAGATATCCTGAACTTTGAGCTGGGAACAGCCATTGAATAACAATGTGGAATTGACTCTTGAGAGAGGTGATGACTATGTTTTATCAGGTTGGTGCAAAAGCAATGGAGATTTTTACCATGACTTTCAGTGGTAAAACTGCAATTGCTTTTGCACCAACCTCATACCTAGTCTTCATAGGTGGAGAGCAAACAGGCAGGCTGTGTCAGAAACAGCTGTGGCTGATCGTGGTGACTCACATCATAGTCTGGTACTTTGAGAGGCAGGAGGATTGTGTGAGCCCTGGAGCTTGAAAACAGCCTGAGGAACATAGTAAGACTCTGTCTCTACCAGAAAAAAAAAAAAAAAAAAAAAAAAGAAGAAGAATTAACAGAGTATAGTGGTGTGTGCCTGTAGTCCCAGCTACTCAGGAGGGTTAAGTGGGAGGATCCCTTGAGTCAGAGAGTTTAAGGCTGCAGTGAGCTGTAATTGTGCCATTGCGCTACAGACTGGGTAACAGAGCAAGACCCTATCTCAAAAAAAAAGGAACAGTTAGTTGCTCACCAATACACATTCTCCTCTTCTTTTTTTCTAACAGAACTTAAATATTCCTGTTTAAGACAATGTTCCTGCTATTTTTTTTAAAGAGGCTATTTAACAAATTCCCTTATAGCTAGGGGCAGCTAATGGAACCTAAGTGGGAATCTTCCAGGAAAGCTCATGAAAGAGAGGTGAGTCCTCTGGGAGGGCTGCTCTTTTGCATTTGTTCTTTCTCTTTCTTCCTGCCAAAAAATGTGGGGATGATGACTGGAGCTCTGCCAGTCAACTTGGACCTCAAATCAACCTTGAGCATGAGGCTGAGCTCTGAGATGGTGAAGCAGGAAGACAGAAGGAGACTGGGTCTCTCCTAACCATAACCACATATGTATACTAACAATATCCACATAGTAATCTTCAGACTAACTGGCATTAGTATTTTCTTTTAAGAGAGACAAAAATAAATATGTTTTATGGAAGTCATGTGTATTTTCTGTTACATGTAGATTAACGTAATCCTAGCCTATACCGGTACTGAGTGGAGCTTCACACCCCAGTAGTAATTGTGTTTATGTTGTTATGTCATCCGTTTGTAGGGCAGACCGACTACAGTCAGAGGATGGAAGCTCTGCCTTGAACAGGTCGTCTGTTCTGAGGGTGACTATTCTAAAAGCCCATGTTGAGCAGAAACTAGGAAACCAGTCACACGGTGCATGACCTCTGAAAAGGAGCAGGCTCTGAATAGGCCCTCTAGGCTTACTGAGCAACGGGAACTGTTTAGAGGCTGAGTCCAAGCACATGAGAGACGGAGAGACACAGGAGGGTTTGTGCTTAAACTAGTTTGCTTGAAATTGAAGGAGCCTGGTGGCTTGAACCCCTAACTCTATTTTATCAAAAACATGGTTTCAGTTTCACTGACCAAGAGGTGTAAGTTTCATGGTCTAGCACAGAGAAAATTTAAGGGCCTTTCCAGTTTGGGTTATGACCACACGAGAATAGGAACTCTGATTTTATTTTTTTCCAGGATGCTGGAATCCCGCAATTGACAGATGCTATATTAGTTTTCCATTGCTGTTGTAACAAATTGCCATAAACCCAGTGGTTGAAACAACACTAAGTTACTCTCTTACAGTTCTGAAGGTCAGAAATCCTAAGATAGATCATAGCCCTAAATAATCCTAGGGCTCTATTTCTTCCGGAAATTCTATGGCAGAACCTGTTTATATGCCTTTTCTAGCTTCAAAAGCTTCCTGCATTGCTTGGCTTGTGGTCCCATCCACCATCTTCCAAATCAGCATTGCAGCACGGCATCTTCCTGCCTTTCCCTCTGTGTTCCTCTATTCCCTCCTCATATGGCTTTCTGTCTAAGCCTAATTCTACAACATCATTCTCTAAGAATCTTTGTGATTATATTGGGCCTGCCTGAATAATCTAAAATAGTCTCTCCATCACAAGAACCTTAATCACAGCTAAAAAGTTCCTTTCTTCATATAAACTGAAATCTTCACGGGTTTCAGAGTTCAGGACATCTTTGGGAGGAGGACATTTGTCATACAAATACCAAGGTCAACTCAGTAAATATCCTCATGGCTGTACTGATTGGCCTGTTTCCCAGGTCCCTAAATAGTTCCCTCTGCAAGTTTATAATATTGTATGTTTTTTTTGTCATTAAAGTTTTTATTAAGAGACTTCTATTAAAATAAATATACTACATGCTGTGTTAATGTATAGAGCTGTCAGCTGCTCTTCAGATTCCGTCAACCGGCAACTATCTCGGAGAAGAAGAGAAATTGGCTCTGGGCTTACTAAATTTTGTTAAGGGAGAAGTTGATATGAGAAGTTGTACTGACAGCATGAATCTGCCCAGGGCCTGGCTGCAGAGGCCCGAAGCAGGGTGGAGCTATCAGAGATCATTTCCTAACAGTGAGTTGTGGAGGTGCACAAAGGCAGAGCTCATAAAAACAAAGAGGAGCATCAGGCAGACGTATGAAAGCAGAATCTTCCTCTTTCAAGAGTGTTTAGGGAGAGTAGCATAGCGAAGACCTAACATTAATTGAGCTCTTATTACATGTCAAGGTGGCACATTAAATTATTGCCCTCATTCTTTATATTCCTATTCAAATTCATGTCTTGGCTGTGCAATATTGTACTTCCTCTCATAAAGATAAAATATATAGTTCCCTGGTGCTTTATTTTTGGGCTCATCTACATGACTCCTTTGGCCAACACATTATTACCAGATGAGAAAGAAACAGAGGCCTGATTATTGTGCTTTTTTGTTCAGGATTGTTCTCTGGTTTGCCACAGAAACATAAGAATATTCTTGCCTAGCCCACTGGCCCAAGGAGGACAAGAGAAATATAGAGGGCACCCAGTGCAATCTGCAGCTTAGAGTTGCCCCAGCTGATTGCAGACACATGAAAAGGAATTGTTTGCTGCTGCATGTGACTGAGATTTTTGGAATTATTTAGGTAAGGTTGCTCATGTCTTGAGCCAGTCAGAGACAGTTCTCGGCATTTTACATGCATTAATTTATCTAAACCATGCCTTGATCTTATAAAGTAGATAGTTTTAGTCTCCCTGTTTTGCAAACAAGGAAACTAAGGCATTCATCTATTCAGGAACTTTCTCAAAGTCATGTAACTAGTAAGCACTGGATTTACCATTTGAATCAGTCATATGTACACTTAGTTCCTAACCACAAGATTTTATTGGGGCCATAGCCACAGGCATAAGCTTTCTTTCTCTGCTCTCCACTTTGTGGTCCTTTTTTTTTTTTTTTTTTTGAGACAGAGTCTTGTTCTGTCGCCAGGCACCAGGCTGGAGTGCAGTGGCGTGATCTTGGCTCACTGCAACCTCCGCCTCCTGGGTTCAAGCAATTCTCCTGCCTCAGCCTCCCGAGTAGCTGGGACTATAGGCGCGCGTTGTGGCCCATTTTTAATTTGTCCTAAAATGTTGGGATTTTAAGTCTTTTTCTAAGTATGTAAGATTATAAATCCCCTGGGCTAAAAGTCTGGCAACCCAGGTTCTGATCCCACTGTCAATAAGAAATGAAAGATTGCCCAGATGTAAACAAATATTTTCTTTGCCAATCCATTACCCACATTTTCAAGGCCTGATCTGATAAACAGTATCCTGGAAAAACAAGGACATGTGCCTAGAAGCCAACCATGATGCCACTAGGACTGCTAGATGATACCCAGCTGTAGGGCTAGCCATGCTTGATAGTTTTATAAATAGTACTGGCTTTTTGCCTCAAGCTCCTGAGAAAGGGTGTTTTATTCTTTTTGGAAACTTGTGGAAGTTTCTATTATCCTTGTCCTCTATTGTTCTCCTGAAAGGAGGTGTCTATTATCCTCAGGATAATAGAGGGCTAGGAGATAAATGGTCACCTACAGATGAGATGTAAAAAAAACCCCAAATGTGAAACGGAACATAGGTGCCGAAGAGTGCGATTTGCATGGGGCAAAAACTTGACGGAAACCGGAAGAGCCTAGAGCATTCCTGTTTCTAGATAAAAAAATAATAGGAGCCAATAAAATGAGTACCAAAAATAATATATTTAGGAATTAAGGCCCAGGGACAGCAAGGCTGAGGATATCATAAAAATTTCTGTAACATGTGACAGCAGCTATTTTTTGTTTGGTAGTCATTGGTAGTAAAAATCATCAAAAACAAGCCTGATAATTGTTATTGTGGGAAGTATCAAGAAAGTGGAGAATGAGGTACACTATTTCTACTGTTCAATCTTGAATGATGATGACGATGATGATGATGATAGTAATAATGATATCCATCAGTATTTATTGAACACTTACTGTGTTAAGCTCTGTATTGAATGATCCAATTCAGTTTTTTCAATGCAACTCTGTACAGGAAATACTAACATTATGTCTCTTTACACAGATGCAGGGTTTCAGACCTAGAGAGATTAAATTATTCTCTGAAGTCACACGGTAGTCAATGATGGAAGGAGTATTCAGATATAGAAAGTCTGGTTTATTGATTCATGACAAACTATCGGAGAAATGGTTGAAAAAGAGCAAGTGGTCATCATCTAGAAAAGTAAAGAACAGACGAAGATTTCCCTGGAATTTCTACACTAGATGAAGGGGTACACATGTTGCTGACACACAGGAAACTTCGAATGTCTGTGAAAAGGGTAGCATGGTAAGCCCTTGGCAGCCACATCTTGACTGGCTCAAGATCAGTATATGAGAAGCCTCTGTCTTCCGTGGCCCCTGCCATATTTATCCAGCCTACCCCACAGAAAGTCTACGCTCTCTCTGCCTGACACATGGCCCCTTTGCTTTGCAGAATGCACCTTCATCTGGGGCTAGGGCTGGCCCTGGCAGGCACAATGGGTAAGGGACACATTCTTCGAAGCCCAGGAACTGGAGCAGGGAGCTCTTCCCGAGACACTGGGAGGCACAAAGGCTGCAGTAACAGATTAAACCAGAAGTGGCAATGAATGACAGTCCTAAGGGACAAGAAGTAAACATAAAAGCCAGATCTTTGGAATCAAAAAATTAAAGCCAACCAAAGGAGATGAGGGGCAAACTGGGTAGGCAGCTTGAGTACTTGTCTTGCAGGCAGCTTAGTATTGGATGTTGGCTTTTGAGCCTGCAGGACATTATGTGTGAATGGATCTGTCCTGCATCAGGGTCCAGGTGTAGGTGGCCTTGCTGGAACCAGGACCGATGCTTAAGCTCTGCTTAGGTTGACGAGGGTCTAAACATGGCATTCAAAGCTTGTCAATACCTCCCTCAGGAAGCCTGGTTCTTAAACAGCTACCTGCTAGCTGGAATCTGGCCTGGCAAATGAGCTGGCCATCAGATACCACAATACAGTCATTTTATCTGATCATGAGAGTCTCCTAAAATTTACTACTGCAGGCTCTTTTAAAAAAAAAAAAAATCTTTTTTTTTTTTCTTATTGTACTTTCAGTTCTGGTGTACATGTGCAGATCGCACAGTTTTGTTACATAGGGATACACGTGCCATGGCGGTTTGGTGCGTCCACCCCCCTGTCATCTGCATTAGGTATTTCTCCTAATGCTATCCCTCCCCTATCTCCCAACTCCCTGCTATCCCTTCCCTATTTCCCCCACCCTGCAACAGGCCCCAGTGTGTGATATTCCCCTCCCTGTGTCCATGTGCTCTCATTGTTCAACATCCACTTATGAGTGAGAACATGTGGTGTGTGGTTTTCTGTTCTTACGTCAGTTTGCTGAGAATGATGGTTTCCAGCTTCATCCATGTCCCTGCAAAGGACATTAACTCATCCTTTTTCATGGGTGCATAGAATTCCATGGTGTATATATGCCACAGTTTCTTTATCCAGTCTATCATTGATGGGCATTTGGGTTAGTTCCACATCTTTGCTATTGTAAACAGTGCTGCAATAAATATACATGTGCATGTGTCTTTACAATTGAATGTTTTATAATTTTCTGGGCATATACCCAGTAATGGGAGCTCTTTTAATGAATATCATCAGTACATAAGCTCCAGACACCAGCACAAGCCCACGGACACCTGGCTCTCTCTGACACTCATCCATTGCCTAGGCCCAGTTCTGTTGTCACATCAGTCCTGCTTGGTTCCATTTCTGTCACCTTTAGTCATAAGCACGTCCTGTGAGCAGAAGGAAATCTTCCCAGGATGATGGACACCTCTTTAAGGAGGATTGAAGTTGACAGAATTCACTGCTGCCTAAGGTACCATTTTTTGCCTTTTCTCTCTCAAATTAATGTTTCACCCTTTCCTACTCAGGCTTGTATTATGAGAAGCTGACTCATGAAAACTAAAATTTCCAGGCTCTCCAAATCTGTTGAACATAGCAAATGGGAGTTATTGGTAGGAGGCCTGAGGATAAATGGAAGGAAGGAGCCAGGGAATTTCTCTCCTCTCCTCCCTCTGCTTTGGGCTGCATCTCTGGAAGTGACTTTGATTCCTCCGTGGTTCCAGCAACCTTCAGACAATCTCTCTCCATGACCTCAGCTCCTGCAGGCAACCCCCTATATAGGCCCAGCTTCCACTGAGTAGCTCCTAAGCTGTGGTAACATCAGCTCCTCCCTGGGTTTCTCCAGCCCTAGGATGGTAACAGCCTCCTGCTATTGCCAAATCTCTGAGTTTCCTCACAATCCCCTCCTTGAAGTTTCAGCTCCTTCAATATTTTTATAACTATCTCCCCATATTAAAGCTGGCTGGGAAGTGCCCGACACACACCAAAAGGCAAATTCGGCAGAATTGCTGATTTCACCCCAGGCTTGGTCCAGATGCCACAGTTGGGTGGCCAGCAGGCTGAAGGGGGCAATGGGAGGCTCCAAAGGTGACAGTCACTAACTTCCACAGATGGCCCACGGTTCCTTACTCCCCTGGAGACAAGGGTCAGATCTATCCTGACTCGAATTTCCCAAGAGGAGACCAGTCTGAGTCACCCTCCTTTTGTATAAGTGGTCTAGAAAGATCTTGTTTTCAGGATTTTTTGTTGTTGTTGTTAAGATGCAAATAGTGTCATAAAATAACTTCGTCACAATAAAAATGCAAAGTACAAAGTTGCTGTTCTGCACCACATCACAGAAGGATGCGGAGACATTATTCAAATGTGCACAGGACAATTGCTGCACATGCACTCGCAGGCTGACGGAGACTTAAAAATAGTACATTCCATTAAAGACTCTGGTGGCAAAATAAGTGACTGTTCTCTTTGTCCCTTTTTTTCTACAGACAGCAGCCCCCTCACCAGACTCTCTGCAGAGTTGCAGTTTTCCAGGAACTGTTAGGGGCCAGCAGTTAAAAGGGGGACCCAGGGCAAGGAAAAGAAGCCAGGGGCAGGAGACCCTAGGACCACCTCCACCCTCCCTCTGCCTGCTGTCTTCCCATTCTCCTGCACCATCTATCCGCCGTTGCTATGGGCATTACCTGGGATTGCTGGCTTTCTGAACAAATGTGGCAGTATTGGAAAGGGAGAATAACCAGGATACTTAGCAAGAATTTCAAGTTGTCAATAATTTACGGTTGTTTTTTAATTTACCCATTTATATTACAGATGAGGAACTCAGACCCAGAAGAACCAAGTGGCTTGTCCAAAGTTCTTTAGCTGGTTTAGCAGAGCAAGAACTAGTGTTCCCGGTGCTCTTTACCTTCCAATGTAGTGGAGGAATGTGCCACATGGGGACATTTTGGCATTTTGGTCCCTGATAGACCACAGACACAACAGTGGTCCTATAAGATTCTAATGGAACTGCCCTATATAGGTGTACTAATTTTTACCTTTTTTGTGTTATTTTTACTGTATCTTTTTTTCTTTTTTTGAGACAGAGTTTTGCTTTTGTTGCCCAGGTTAAACTGCAATGGTGCGAGGATGACTCCTGCAACTTCCACCTCCCAGGTTCAAGTGATTCTTCTGCCTCATCCTCCCGAGTAGCTGGGATTACAGGCATCCACCACCATATCCGGCTAATTTTTTGTATTTTCAGTAGTGACAGGGTTTCACCAAGTTGGCCAGGCTGGTTTCAAACTCCTGATCTCAGGTGATCTACACACCCCAGCCTCCCCAAATGATAGGATTACAGGTGTGAGCCATGATGCCTGGTCTATTGTATCTTTTATATGTTTAGGTATGTTTAGATACAAAAATGCCAATGTGTTACAATTGCCTGCAGTATTCAGTACAGTACATGCTGTACAGGTTTGTAGCCTAGGAACAGTAGGCTATACCATATAACTTAGCTGTGCAATGGACTCCACCATCCAGGCTTGAGCAAATGCACTCTATGATGTTTGTGCAATGAAAAAATGGCCTAACAACACATTTCTCAGAAGGTGTCTCCTTCTTTAAGTGACTCATGACTGTACAGTGTTCGGTCTAAGAAAGGGCAGTTGTAGTAACTTGAATTTAAATTCTTCATCCCCAAGCCGGCCTCATAAGAAGGCTGCCACTCAGGCGCTGATGCGGTGGAGTGAACAGAGAATCAGACATACACTGAGGAATCCTAATGCCAGTCCCTCCTGGCTAGTTCTAGATGATGCCATGGGGTAAGTCATAAGACCTCTCTGAATGTCATTTTCCTCAGCAGAAAATTAACATAAAGACACCCACCATAACCACTTCATAGGGTGTTACGCTGCTGAAGCAGGTCGATATGTAGAAAAATGTTTGCAGATGTTAGGGAAAAGTCGGGATCAGTGTACTGTTTCTGAGGGGCCAGATAATAAAATGTTAGGTTTTCAGGCCAAGTACAGTCTCTGTGCAAGCCTGTTGTTGTAGCAGAAAAGCAGCAAGAGACAATCCCTAAATGAATAAATGTGGCTGTATCTCAATAAAACTTTATTGGAACGGGCAGCAGATTAAATTTAGCCTGTGGGCCATAGGTTGCTCACCCTTGGGATAAAGCCACTCATTTTGCTTGGTGCTTCTTCCCTGGAAAAGCTTCCCTGTCTCTTCCACCGTCTCCCTTCCCTAAACTCAGGGCTTGATGACTCAGCCCAAGCCTTATTTTTGGTGCAGCAGCTTTTTAAAGCAAAACATAGCTCACTGGAGGGGTTTAAGACACATAGTCATCTGCACCAGGAGAAAAAAAAAGCTAAAAGCACATTTATAGCCACAGTCACAGCCGTCCTTCTCCATGAATATGTTTAAGTCCGCATTTAGACACACAGCTGCAGACATAAAGTAATATAGAAAAAGGAACGGAGCTGTGGATTTCATTGAGGCTGAAATAGAGGACTAGATAGAGGCATAAACAACAACATTTTTACCTCCTAGCGCTAACTTTTGAAAGCACTTTTTCGTTTATTTTCACTTATCATGATGAGATTATGAGGGAGTTTTGACAGATTTGAGAGGAAGCAGGTACTTACCTACTGTCAGGAATCTGGCTGGTGGCAGAGCCCGGGCTCAAACCAGCTCAGGTGCTCAGCCTTATAAATCCATCTACGCACTCCTTTGTCAGCCCAAGGGCAGGCACAGCCCCAAGTCCTGGGCGAAGCCACAGAGTGGCCTTCTGTGCTCCTGACTCCTTGCCACAGTATCATAAAGTCAGTCTTCTTTGAGGATATTACAATATTCTCCCCTTGATGAAAATGTTGTCTGTTATCTCAAAACAAAGAGTTTTTTAGCCCAGGTGCTATGGCTCATGCCTGTAATCCCAGCACTTCGGGAGGCTGAGGTGGGCAGATCATTTGAGGCTAGGAGTTTGAGACCAGCCTGGCCAACATGGGGAAATCCCATCTCTACTAAAAATACAAAAAAAAAAAAAAAAAAAAAAAAATAGCCAGGTGTGGTGACGCACACCTGTTGTCGCAGCTACTTGGGAGGCTGATTCAGGAGAATCGCTCGAACCTGGGAGGCAGAGGTTACAGTGAACCAAGATTGTACCACTGCATTCCAGCCTTGGTGACAGAGAAAGATACTGTCTCATGAAAAAACAAAAACAAACAAACAAACAAAACCACACACACAAACATCCAAAAACAGAAAACCCAGTATTTTAAATGCTCTGGGATCAGTGCTACATCAAGCAATCCTCAAAAAGTACTGAAATTGACCAGTGCTGGCTTGATCATTTCTATGGATGGGTTAATCATCTGCGACTGAGCTAGAATTTGAAATGTTCCTTGGGCAAAAAGCATGAAGTTAGATGAATCTTTGATGCCATTGAAATCTATGGTAGCAAAGAGATCACCAGCCTCGAGACAGAAGAGGACAGCAATTGCAGCAGGCTTTGGCAGGAGAAAGAACACAGCCTGGACGCTGACTGTATCTGAGAAGAATAAAGAAGCTTTGTGGTGAGGTTGGTGCAACTAAGTCGAGAACCTGTTAAAGATGCCGTAGGTCACTACACAAGGCACCAGGAATGTTGATTGCACTTTTATGGCTGAACCACACAATCCACCTAGAGGAAAAGAAATTACTGGGAAGGTAAGTGCAGGCTGGTCTCAGACCTAGGGAAAAAGCCCAGGGCAACCTGTAAGTGAGGTCTTGTCACCGGCAGTCAGCTGTTGAGGGACCGCCTTGGGGGTCAACCAAAGAAAAGATCGGAAAGGTTCTCAAAAACACCAAGAAGTCCAGCTGCAATGGTGATACAACATCCACTGTATATTAAGCAATATCCAGCTGATACCAGCTTGGGTCGAAGTCTGAACTGGGAAGCATGGAGAAGGGAGGACCGGTTGAACCTAATTTCGATTAGCCTGTGGTCAATACACATTTGTGGGAATAAACTGAATTTGAATACAAAGTTCGTCAAGCATTATTTGTCCTTGGAATTTCTCATGACTATGATTCTCTCAGTATTTGCTGCTTGACTTAAAACCTGTGGTTTGCATGGATTTAATCCCTGCTTAGAGCAGCCAGGATTTTCTGATTTGACAGCTGAAGTCACTTTTCTGTAGCGACATTGTAATATATTATGATTCTTGAAGAACATTAGTGTTTAAGAACGCATCGGCTAAAATAGATTTACCACTTGGGCAAGCCAGCTACCCATATCTCGTAATATTGTTTCTCTGAAAAGTTGTTCTGAACAACTGATTTATAAATGGCTACTGTCTTAGAGGTATATTTTTCAGTTTGATATTGCTGGTTTGTACAGAGGATAGTGTGTGTGTGTGTGTGTGTGTGTGTGTGTGTGTGTGTATCCAGTGTCTCCTAAATACCCTGACTGGTAAAACGAACACCCTCTTTTTATAAAGCTTGATCTTCAAGTCATTGCTGTTGTTTTTTAAAGCCCTCATATGAATCTATTTACCTATTCCCATGCCCTATCAAATGAGAAGTTATTTAGCAGAAGCAAACGTATCCAGCGGTACCTTCTACTCAGACCGTTTTGTCCCCTTAAAAACATCTGCCCGTGGGCTTTATTTCTGTTGTGTGGAGTAAACAGAATCACTGAAGCTATATTTCTCTTCGATTCTAAAGAGCAGCAGAAAGGAATGGGGGAGGAGAGGGCCTATGCCGTCATTTCCCGATTGTACTCACCATCAGGGGCTTGGAAACTTCCACGGGGAAGTGAGCGGAGGCCTTCAGCACGCATCTACACAGCACCACCCTCCCACCTGAGTTGGGCCACTTCAGGCAACCATCCATCAGTTCAACAGCTCTGAATTCAGTGGGTCTGAAACAAAGGTCTGCGCAAAAGCAGCATAGCCACCCCATCTCATAACTGAGAATCTCTGCTTCCAGGAGGCAAGGAGAAGCAGGGGAGGAAAACATGTCCTTAGAACTATGAATAAACAAAGAAAGAGACAAGCAAGGAAGAAAAAGGCAATTCCACTTCTCTCTTCTAACGATGAGTCCCAAGGAAGATAGACGCCGGGAATTAAAGTCTTTCTTCCTGCCCTCTGGGTCTCAGCCTAGATGTGTAGAATCATTCTTGCCAGGTTCTGCTATATCTCTAGGACAATCAGAGCTTCTGGGGAGAAATTATTTTTCCAAACAAGACTCTACAGAATATTAAAATATACAAACACTGGGCACGCTGGAAGGTTTTACTTCCTATATTTAGGAGCCTAGGGTAAAGTAGCATGATTTGTAAAGATATCCCAGCTCAGACAGGGACTCAGAGAAGTTGGTGGATCGATCCCTGGGGCAAAATGAAATGACGTAAGCTGATTTGCTGAGAGATAGGATGATTCTGTATGCTCGAGAGGCCAAGGCTGGGAAGAGAGGCTGAAAGATTGAGACTGCCCATCCACACAGTTCACGATATCTGTGGTGTAATAGAAAATACATGAAACTCGAAGTGAGAAGCCATGCGAGTGAGTCCCCATGGTACCACTAGTACACAGTATCAGTAGTTGCGTGACCTCAGAATGGCATTCATACTTTCTGAAGCTCAATTTCTTCACCCACCGATACCTTGGAGATAACAGTGCTCGAGTTAGCTTCAGAGTATTTTATGATAATTATATGAGAAAATGCATAAAAAACTGTGAAAACTGCAAAGTGCGACGCAAATAAGAAGTTTGTATACATTTTAACACTGTTTTCAATGGACTTAAGCAAGCCAGGTGTTAGGCACTGATTTCCACTCTTGAAAAATGAATTCTGAATAAGATTGTCATTGAAACTTGGCTATTATAGGTAGTTGTTATATAGAAATTATATATATATATATATATCACAATTATATATATATATATATATATCACAATTTTTATATATATATCACAATTTTATATATATAAAATTGTGATCCACTCCTGTTAGTTACATTTCACAGTGTTACTTTTTGGATACTAAGTCTACAAATTGACAAACTATTGTTCTAATTTAATTAGATTTGGAACAATATTTTTAACACAGAATGACTTTCTAATTTGTAAATTAACATTTGGGTTTTTGAAATTGGTAGGGGTGAGTAGTAATAATTGTTAGAGACAGGATGCTTGTTCCTAGGCGTTGCAAGGAAAAATTTGCATTTAGACAAAACGTTATCTTAGCAAGACAATTTTACTTTCTGCAGAAAGGATACAAGTTGCCAGCAGTCTTGCCACGAGAGTGCAATGAACAAAGGAAAGGCAGGCATATTTATTTCTTACGCATTGGGTCCTTACTGCTATGTCTTATCTCCATTGATTGGAGCCAGGCCCCACAATCTAAACTGAATCCGATTGGCTAACAAAACTTTTCTAAATAGGTAAAGGCAATGAAGAACAAAGGAAAAGAGGAAGTCCAAATAAGGAAGGGACAGGAAGTTGCTTGCAAAAGGACTTAGAAAAGTAATAACATATCTAGGTTAAAGTACTACAAGCCTGTGAGCACATCCAACACGAATATCTTGGTTAAAGTACAAGAACACAGATGCACGTGTATCAAACAGCTGCATAGGAGGACTTAATAAAGAGTTACTAGCAAAAAGCAAGAAGTCTTTGAAGAAAGTCTTTAAAAGAAACTATTATTTCTGACATTCACTCTTACTATTCTTTAACAAGAAGGGTAACTTTGAAGAGGAACTTTTTATTTTCTACAATAATCTTTCATAGTTATATAGCATTTCAGAGTTTACCAAACACTCACGCATTTTAACTCAATTTATTCTCTCAAAAACTCTGGGAATCACCATTTCACAGACGCTAAATGTAAAACAGAGAGACGATGTGACTTTCCCAAAGTGACACAATAAATGACCAGAATCCATAACAACCAGACCCCTTTCTATGGCATTGCAATACCTGTCTCTAATCCCAGGGCCCTCATACCACAACCCTAACCTTCCCACACACTGGAAAGCACCGGAAGCATCTCAGGGCCAGCGCTATAATTGGTGGTTTCGTGACTTCATAAATTTGCTGAATTACTACTATTCAGGCACCTTAGATTCTGGATCTGTCTGGATATTTACTTCCCAAGGTAGTTTCTCAACATCAAGCTCTCTGGAACAGGAAGGCATTTGTAAAAATGTGATTCTACAACACTCTCCCTGGGGTCAAACCCATCCTGCACTTGGTTACAGATAATTTATTTTCCTCTTGGTGAATGATATAGTCCAGTCATAGAAGTAAGAGAGAGAACTACCAACCTTGCAGCCACTTTGTCTTTTACTATCTAACCTTGGAAAAGACATATTGTTATTTCTGTTGCATACCACTGGTGTCACAGAACAGCCTTGGCATGGCGTGGGAGGGAACTCTATGAGGTTATGACAACCAGGAGTCAGAAACGATGGGGCATTCTTATTTTGTTTATTTATTTGTTTGAGACAGAGTCTCATTTGGTCACCTTGCCTGGAGTGCCATGGCACAAGCTCAGCTCACCGCAACCTCTGCCTCCCAGGTTCCAGCGATTCTCCTGCCTCAGCCTCCCAAGTAGCTAGAATGACAGGTGTGTACCACCATGCTCACCCGATTTTTGTATTTTTAGTAGAGACAGGGTTTTACCATTTTGGCTAAGCTGGTCTCAAACTCCTGATCTCAGGTGGTTCATTGGCCTCAGCCTCCTGGAATGTTAGAATTACATGAGTGAGCCACAGTAACCAGCTGACAGGGGAATTCTTAGTGGCTGGCTTCCACACAACAGTGGGGGTGGGGTAACAGTAACTTTTTGGATGTTACTCCGGCCATGTATTAGTCCTTTTTCACACTGTTGATAAAGACATACCCTTTTCTTCTGTAATTTATACAGAAGAAAAGGTTTAATCGACTCACAGTTCCATGTGGCTGGAGAGGCCTCACTATCATGGCGGAAGGTAAAAGATACATCTTACGTGGTGGCAGGCAAGAGAGAATGAGAAACAAGCCAAAGGGGTTTCCCTTATAAAGCCATCAGCTCTCATGAGACTTATGTGCTTCCACAGGAACAGTAGTGGGGGGAAACTGCCCCCATTATTCAATTATTTCCCACTGGGTTCCTCCCACAACACATGGGAATTATGGGAACTAAAATTTAAGATGATATTTAGGTGGGGACACAGCTAAACCATATCAGGTCATAACAGGGGAGTTGGTACTGGAGGAGAAATGATGGTATCGTTCAGATAAAAGAAAGCAGCAAGCATTGTAGCTCTCCTCCTTCTGCTATAGCTAGGAAGAATCAGAGACAAGTTCTGCAAAGAAGTCCCCACGTGCCCACAGGGAACCGCGAAATCATTTACCGCATGTCTAAGGCAGCAGTGTTATAAACCTGAGAAGCAGAGGCCCCCGACAATCTGACAGTCTTGGTGAGAGAATATAGCCACAGATGGTGTGAGGACCGCTCTTGCTGGAGGCTGGAAACAGATCTAGTACGGTGAAGTTGCAAACTGGCTGATTTGGTCATATACAACTCACAGGTTCTTTCTGGTAGATAACAGTAGTTACCAAAATGTTTGAGTCGGGTGAGGAGTAGCTATAGTTCTGCAGTCTTGCTGCAAGATTATAATGAAAGCAAGTCTCAGACTGAAATCTTTGCCATGTTTGAATATTTATTAAATAAACATTTGTTAGCTAATGAGCATTAAACAATCCTTATATCTAGGTCATTTAACCAATCCTGCATAAAATTCTCACTTAATGCAGATAGAATAATATTTTAAGACAGGATTCTTTTATCATGAGAATAGGTATTACATAACAGTGTCTTCTGACTAATAGCTGGACATTATACTGCACAATATCTGGCCATTTAGAGATCAAACTCCAAGTGTTTTCCCTTAGAGGAACGTTGCAAAGCTGAATAGATATTCTTGCAAAAGTGAGAAGACCCTCTGCAATATTCCAGTCATGACACGGAGTTTGAATGCCACTAATTTCATCTATGAGAACCCATATTTAATATTCATCATGCTAATTCCTAAAGCCTCTGATGTTGGCAGGAGATAAAGATAGCTAAAGCACTTGTATTATTCATGTACCAATATGACTTCGTATTTATAAAGCATTTAGCCCAGTGCCTGGCATAAAGTAAACACTACGTGTTTGTTCAGCTTAAATTTAAAAAAAAAAAAAAAAAGAAAAGAAAAGAAAAAGAAAAAAAGGAGCTACCTCTGGAGTAGACCAGCCTGCAATGCTAACAGTGGGAAATCCAGAATAAGGCAACTGACTGCCGTAGAATAGAGCGTTAACTAATACACAAATAACATCACACTGTTCAGGCCGACGTGATTTCAAGTAAATTACAGAATCCAGAGAGGTGGTAATCGTCTAAACAAGATAACCAAAGATCAGATGTGATTTAGACGTGATGAGCTGCGTCTCAGCAAATGCTAAGAGAGGATGTGGACAGACACAGACCTGGATCCTGAGGAGTTTCCCTGAAAGTCTGCAGAAAAGAACGAGCCTGACAAGACAACGACTGCTGGAGAGTAACTAAATTAAGTTCTCCGCTCCAGTAGATTTAAGAAAAACTGCAATAATTTCTCTCCACATACACCTCTTTCTTAAGTGTTTTAAGATTCTAAAATGTTATCAGTCATCACCTTACAGGGTGCTCCCCCTTATGCTCTGTACATCTTGATCTAAAGGCCATGTGCTTCATCAGCTTTTAATTTTCATGCTGTCACCCCAAATCTTATGTTACAACCCCTCTACTGAGTTTTAGAAGTGACTATTTACATCCTTCACGCCCTGGACACATACTCCCCAAATAAATCCTGATTGCCCCCTATCTCTATGGCAATCATAAGTCTCTCCCCCCAAGTGACAGCAGCTGTGTCTAAACCACCCATCTGCTGTCTTTCTGGGGCTCTGCCATATTCCGCCTCATGCCCACTTGCAAGTGTATCACATTTCTATTTAGAAACATTCTGCCTACCCTGGTTATTTTTGGCTACTTATCAGTGTGTACCTCATTAGCAGTCAATGGAACTGCTGCACTGCCCCACCCCTAACATGCCGTCATCTGTAGCTGGGCCAGTATGGGTAAAAGTTGCAAAACAGAGAGAGTAGGTGAAAAGTCTCTGGTAGCTGATGCATTGCCCTCTGGGGATGGGCTGGTGGGGTGGTGGTGAGGTGTCAGGGTGAAGGGAGGCGATATGAAGTGTGAGCATGGGGAAATGTGGTTACTTGTCAACAGGATGCAGACTCACAGAGGATTATATACAATCAGGTTCCTTTTTTAAAATTAAGGTAAAATTCACATAACATAAAATTGACCGTTGTTAAGAGGGATATTTATTATATTCACAGTGCTGTGCAACCAACCATCATCTCTATCTAGCTGCAAAACATTACATCAGCACCCCTACCGCCAAAAACCCAAACGTATTAAGCAGTCAGTTCCCAGTTCTTCCGCCCTCTACCACTAAGCAACCACTGCTCGGCATTCCGTTTCTATGGATTTACCTATTCTATACATTTCATATAAACAGCATCATACAACATGTGGCTTTCTGTGTCTGGCTTCTTTCACCGAGCATAGTATTTTCCAAGTTCATCCATGTTACAGCATGTACCAGAACTTCACTCTTTTTTATGGCTGAATAATATTGTTATATGTATATACCACATTTTGTTTATTTATGTATCTGTTGATGATCACTTGGGTTGCTTTTACCTTTGGCTATCGTGAACTATGCTGTTATGAATATTCCTGTATAAATATTTGCTTGAGTACCTGTTTTTAATTCTTTTGGGTATAAACCAAGTGTGAATAAATTAGCAATAATGAGGAGGGGGCTCTAAAGTAGGGAAGAACAATTGTTGTGAGAGACAACTAACCACGAACAACTCTCTGGCACAACATCCTGTTCCCAAACAACCCTCCCAGAACGTAACCCCAGCAGCAGGACCTGATCTGCCTGTAGCCTCTCCGGCACAACCCAATAAAACTTCCCTCAAGCTCCTACCTCTTGGCAGACAGCCCCTTCTCTGCTGTGCTGCCCCTTGCACTCTCACAACATATTTTTGTACTTTCCCTAATAAATCCGTCTTTATTTACCCATGACCGTCTTGGTAAGTTAATTTACTTCCCATAATGCCAGCTCCAGCCAGTCACACCTGGAACACCCACGAGTGGAATTGTTGGGTACTGTGGTAATTCTATGTTTAACCTTTTGAAGGACCACCAAACTGTTTTCCATAACAGTTGTGCCATTTTACACTCCTACCCAGCAGTGTATGAGAGTTTCTATTCCTTCACATCATTGTCAACAGTCATTATTTCCTGAGTTTTAGTGTTTGTTGTTGTTATTTTTTGTTATTATAGCCATCTTAGTGGGTGTGAAGTGGTATCTCATGTGGGAACTTGTATTCCCCTAATAAGTAATTATGTTGAGCCTCTCTTCATGTGTTTACTGTCCATCTGTATATCTTTTCTGAAAAAAAAAAAAATGTCCATTCAGATCTGTTGCTGAATTTTTAAATTGAGCTTCATGATTGCGTTGGGTTTCATCGTGTTATGTTGTGTCAACTTGAGTATGTAGATCATGTTGGGTAATTGTATTAGTCCATTCTGGCATTGCTGTAAAGAAATGCCTGAAATTGAGTTATTTATAGAGAAAAGAGGTTGAATTGGCTTATGGTTCTGCAGGCTGTACAGGAAGTATAGTGGCATCTGCTTCTGGAATGGCCTCAGGAAGCTTCCAAACATGGTGCAAGGCCAAGGGGGAGCAGGCTTATCATATGGCAAAGGCAGGAGCAAGAGGGAGAGGGAGGGGGGAACACACTTTCAAACAACCAGATCTTGTGAGAATTCACTCACTATCACAGGACAGCAGCAAGGGGATGGCTCTCAATCATTCATTAGAAATCCACCCCCATGACCCAGTCACCTCCCACCAGGACTCCCCTCTGACACTGGGGATTACAATTCAACCTGAGATGTGATTGGGGACACAGATTAAATCCATATCAATAGTATTGATGCCTTAACAATATTAAGTTTCCCAATCCATGAAAACGGGATGTCTTTTTTTGTATCATCTTTAAATTCTTTTTAGCAATGCTAATTATCTTATCCTTTTGGATGCTGTTGTAAATGAAATTGCATATTTTATTGATTTCCCTTTTCAGATTGTTCGTTCCTCATATATAAAACACAACTGATCTCTATGCTTTGATCTTGTACTCTGCAACTTTGCTTATTGCCTTTATTAATTTTCGTGAATTCTTTATAGTTTTCCCTATATAAGATCCTATTATCTGCATACAGACCCTAATATCACCCTTGCAAATAACTCAGAGCCAGTCACTGAGTATGATCCCGTGAACTCTGTCACCACTACATCACTTTTCAGAGAATAAAGTGGCACAGGTGGTGATTCTGATGAGAAGGAGAAAAGTGTGAATCAGTGGCTGTTACTGAGAGCCTATGCACCCAGACAGATACTAAGAACTCCATCAGATAGAGAAGCAATACACAGCATAACCCCAGGCTCAGGAATAGTTTATGCCCTTATTTTCTCCATTCCCCAGTTTTCAGCCTATTCAAATTCTAGTCTCCCTTCACTACTCAACTCATAGTTGGCCTCATTTCTGAGCTTCTGAGCTTTCTGAGTTGAGCATTCAATGAATTTTCCCTTGTCTGGGCTAATGTTATATTTGTTTTCTTTACCATGAAATCTAGTACTTGACTATTATGTATTTATGCATTAATTTCTACAGTCTCAAATTGCTCTCATATTTTTCACTTGCAAGGATCATGTGTGGAAATCCTCCTGTGTGACTTGCCTTGCCATCTATTTGTAAAATAATATATCAACTTTTTTAACTAAGACGTGTTATAGGTTCCTGGTCGAGAGCATGGTTTCTGTAAACAGCCTCTAGAGTTGACTATTGTTCACTAGCTCTGGCACCATAGGCAAATTGCTCAATATCTCTTTGCCTCTATTTTCTTATCTGTGATTAGGAATAACAATACCTATAAGAAAAGGCCATTGTATAGGTTAAATGAGTTACTATACATAAAACATTTCCAGCACTGCTGGAGACATTATAACCATTTTTTAAACTTATAATTATAGAAAATTATAATTATAAATATTGCTCATTTAATAAAAACTTAATTGAATACCTACTACATACCAGACATATAGGGAAAACAGAACATTCCAAAATGTGAAAAGAAAGGTGAGGAAGCCAGAGATAATGGAGTATGGCTTGCAGTACTTTGCAGACCATGTTAAGGATTCTGGCTATTATTCTCTGAGATTTTAATACAAAAGTTGAAAATGGGGTAGCAAACCAGTTCACTTTAAAAAAAAACTTTCAAAATTAGATAAAGCTATTACAAGGAAAGAAAATAGGAGATCACCATCCTTTATGATTATAGGCATAACAGTTCTCAACAATATACTTGATAATGGAATCTAGAAACATGTAAAAAAGAATTATACACTGTGACCAAGCTGGATTTATCCAAATAATAAAGATTGGTTCAATATCCAAAAATCAATAAATGTAATATATCATATAAATAGGGTAAAAAACAAAATCCACAATGATCATCTGAGTTGCTGAAAAAGTATTTGACAAAAATCTAACACCCTTTTGTGATTAAAAAAAAAAAAAACTCTAAAAGGAGGAATAAAAGGAAACTATCTCAATCTGATAAAGTCTATGTATGAGAAATTCACAGCTGACATCATGCTTGAAAGTGAAAGAGTGAATGCTTTCCCCTATAATCAGTAAAAACAAGGAGGTTTACTCCTAATATTTCCATTCAACATTGTACCAGAAGTTCTAGCCTGGGAAACCAGGCAATAAAATGAGATTAAAAAGTAAAACTCTCTCCATTTGCATATGATATGAACTTGTATATTTAAAATCCTAAGGAATCCATCCAACACCTATTAGAATCAATAAATGTGTTCATCACAGTTAAAATATATAAGATCAACATACAGAAATCAAATTGTATTTCTTTACTTTAGCAACAAACAATTCAAAAATGAAATTTAAAAAAGATTCAATTTACAATAGCATTCAAAAGATTAAAATGCTTAGAAATAAATGTAATAAAAGATGTATAAGATTTTTACTTTGAAAATAATAAAATTGCTGTAATACATGAAAGATGTAAACAAATGGAAAGGCATCCCAAGTCCATGAGTTGAAAGACTTTCTATTGTTAAACGGCAATACTTTTCAAGTTTATCTATAGATCCAATACAATATCAATTAAAATTCCAAATGTTTTTGCAGAAAATTGAGAATTATTCTGATATTCTGATATATGACAATTCAAGAGACCCGGACTAGCCAAAATATTCTTGAAAAAGAAAAACAGAATTAAAGTATTTATACTTCCTACACTATACCGAATGTTTATGTCCTGCTCAAATTCATACGTTGATGTCCTGACCACTAAGATAATAGTACTAGATGAAGCCTTTGAGAGGTTATTAGGTTATGAGGCAGAGTCCTCACGGATGAGATTAACAGCCTTATAAAAGATACCCCGAAGAGTTACCTTATTCCTTCTACAATCTGAGGTTACAGGGTAAAGGCGCTTATCTATAAGAAGTCTAGCCATCACAAAATACTGAATCCGCTGGTACCTTGGGTTTCCAATCCTCTGGGACTTTGAAAAATAAACCTGCATTGTTAATCAGCCACTCAATCTATGATGTTCTGTTATAGTAGCTCAACAGACTAAAAAACTTCTCAATGTCAACATTTACCATAAACATACAGTAATCAACACAGTATGGTGTTGGCATATGTCAGTATGTCAGTAAGAATAGACGCATAGTGTATCAAAATAGAATTGGGAGTTCATAAATGAACCTTCACATTTACAGTTAGTTGATTTTCAGCAAGGGTGCCAAAATAATTCAATGGGGAAAAGAATAGTTATTTTGAACAAATTGTGGTGGTATAGGTAGACACACCAATGCAAAAAAATGACGTTGAATCCCTTCCTTACACCATACACAGAAATAACTCAAAATGGGTCATAGACATACATGTAGGAGCTAAAGCTGTACAAGTTTTCCAAGAACACACAGCAGTAAAACCTTGTGATATTGGGTTAGGTAAAGCCAGCTTAGATGTGACACAAAAGCACAACTGACCAAAAAAAAAAAGGGTAAATTAGTAATACTTTTGTGCTTCAAAGGGCATTATGAAGAAAGTAAAAAAAGCAACTCAGAGAATGAGAGGAATTATTTGCAAATTATAGATATATAATATATATATTTATATAAAATAAGAGACACATTTAGAATAATAAAGAACCCTTACATCTTGACAATAAAAAGACAACCCAATTCTAGAAGATTGGGAGGATAACCATACAAGCCAGTCATCTTTCAGAGAGACTAAGGAAAACAATACTAAATAACATCAATTGAAATCAGAAACGTGGGGAACTCTGGTGGTGATGAGTATGGAAGTCAGAATAGCATGAACTGTACAGATTTTTAAGAAAAAGGAAAAGGAGATTACAATGAAAATCAACTCTTCCAATGGAAAGAGAAATAGAATCAACAAAGACTGTGACCAGTAATTTGATAAGTCATTGACAACTTTGCCAAGAATTTAGATGGAGGAGAAGCTTGTACCTATTAATAGTAATGAAGTTAAGGATTACCCCTCAGGTATTTAAAAAAAAATTCTCTCCTACTAGCTGCATTACATCACTACTGTACTATGTCATGTGTACTAAAATGATCTGTTTGTATGTCTAGCTCTCCAGCTGAAATGAAATTGTTTCTACTCTCAAAGTAATCAGATAGTAGCTATGGATGATAGGTTTCTGCTGGGATTAGGCATAACAGATGGGTTATAAATAAATTACTGGTGTGTTAAAGAAAAAGATGTCTCAAGTCATCCAATGAGCTTCCAATCTATCAGGCCTGCATTTTTCTTCCCTTTTGTTCTTTATCTTCAGTGTTTTGTTCTCTAAGATTCTACATTTTCCTAATGAATCTGCATTTTCTTTACTTCTGAATATTTTTTAGACCTGAAGACAAAAGATATTTCTGAATATTTTTAATAGAAGTGCTAAGACTCTTTATTTTCCATTCTTTCAGATGTAGAATTTACATAATGTTGGTACTTACATTGATGCCAGACATTTGGGAGGAAATATAGGTAACAGTATCAGATGAAAGTAATAGAATCTTGGAAGCAGCACCTTAAAAAGCTGAATAATTTTCTAGTATTTATAAGCTGTTGCCACCTATTGCAAGTCTGTGAGAACCAGCAATGAAAAGGTAACAGTCTCTATATTGAAACCTTCAAGAATAAAAATCTTTAATTGCACAGACAAATATTATATTTGTATACTTAATTTCTTTCACCTCTTAGAATGAAGATTCACTTGTTATAAGATTTTTGTTGTTCTGAGGAAAGACATTGAAATAGAAATGGTGAAAAGATTGTGAAACAAGGAACAAACATTAGCCCGTATAAAGGTTTAACATATTGTATTATTTTGACTTGAACATTAGACACCAAATTGCTGGCTCCCATAATGTCCATGGATAGTATAATGTCAATAAGCTTGCTAATGTTTGGTAAGACTCTGAAATCCTATGGCAGCTGTCACTACTGTGAATGGGGTGCCCTGGCGAATAAAGGAACAAATGAATTAATGAATTAACAAAGGTGGGGTGCGGTGTCTCACACCTGTAAGCCCAGCACTTTGGAAGTCCGAGACAGGTGGATCACCTCAGGTCAGGAGTTCGAGACCAGCCTGACCAACATGGTGAAACCTCATCTCTATTAAAAATACAAAAGTTAGCTGGGCATGGTGGTGCACGCCTGTAGTCCCAGCTACTCTGAGGCTGAGGCACAGGATTTGCTTAAACCTGGGAGGAAGAGGTTGCAGTGAGGATCATGCCACTGAATTCCAATCTGAGTGACAGAGTGAGACTCTATCTCAAAATATTGATTGATTAATTAATTAACAGATATGAGTCTTTAATATACCATATGGTTGCATAAAAGGTATTTTGGTTTTGTAATATTTACAAGAAACTTGGAACGGCATCTGGTACATAGTATGTGTTCTGTAAAACAGTGCTGGTGGTCAAGTTATTTCTAAGAGTAAGTGGCGATATGGTGTCTGGGAGGGGCAGATGATTTTGAAGCAGCCAAGCTGCTCTAAAAGGGGCTGTGAAGACGTTAACCTTTGGATTCTCTGAGCTGTGTTACCACGTTGCCAGGAGTCAGACTGCGGATCTTCTCAGGGTGACAGTAACAGCAGAACATGACCGTCCTGAAGCTTTCTCTGATCATATCTGGGGCTGTCTGAAACAGGTGAGTGACCTGATTTTCGAGAAATGACATGGTAAGATGATGTTCAGACCACCATCAGACCTCTGTGGACTCCGATGGAGTTATAACCTCTCTCCAAGGGCTGAATAGAGAATAGCTTCTTACGAGATTCACAGGAATGGCAGGACTTGTAGTTTCTTCATTTCCTAATGACAAACAAATTAGGCTGTTACCTCTTCCTACATCATCGTTAGATTTACTTTTCATACATGGCGACCAGAGTATTTGGAGGTCAAAGAATGGCAAGCTATGAAGTGACGTCTCCGTCATCTGGGTAGGGGCTTGTTCCTATAGACAACGGATAAATCTCAATAGAGTTACCAGTTTCTTCTTCCTGCAGAGGCCCAGAGGTGGAGGTTATATAAGACAGTTATCCTGCCCTCTTTTCCTGATGCTGTTAGTGCAGAGGGAGCTGTGCTGAGTGCATACAATGTCCTAGGGGGATGTTCCTTGCATTTAAAAAAGAGATTGTGTGAGGAAGCCAAATTCTGGATGCATTTACAAATCTTTCCAATAAACGGAGCTGAAAGTGCTATTCTTTCTTGAAGAGTTTAAAAGGGGGGAAAAAAAAAAAGAAAAAGAAAACTCAAGGAAAGAAAAAATGAGACACCCTGGAACATCTTCCTTTTCAATGAGAATGGGAAATTGGTTCACACATTGAAGGAAAGATTTTCAGCTTTTAAGGCTCCAGTCTCCTCTGCCTGAAAACAAACAGGCAGCAATGAGAAGCAACAGCGGCAAGAAGACAGTTAATCCAGAACAACAGCAAAGGACTCTCCTAAAAAAGATGTGCTAATGACCCTTTGTGATACTAAATTGTGCAATTAGAAAGATGGAAAGCAAATAGCCTTAATTTGAAGGCTACACATTTTGTTCACCCCCTACTGATCACTGCTACCTGACCCTGTGAGTTTTTGCTGAATTCATATGTCTTTCTCTCTTGAGCCATGAAATTATTTGTAATTTCTCTCTAGTGAACAGTTAATGGAGAGCACTAAAATTCAATTTAAAAGTGGGAGTTACTACATAATGCTATTGTTGATGATGGATTATGGGATTTAAAGGGACTGTCCACATCATAACATTTTTGAGGTTATAAACTATCAGAAAGAAAATGCCTCTGTAATATGTTAATGCAGAAGAAGCCAAGCATGTTCGTGAGAATATAGCTATCGATGAGCTCCATCATCACCTCATGGACAAAAGAAGCTGGAAATCTTATGATCTAATTACAAAGACTCCTCAAGGAAGAATGCACTGGAGGTAGGTTGTTAAAAAAATTATTGCGTTTCGGATAGGAATATTGACAGCCAAACTTCTGTGGCGGAGACGTCTAGATGTTCACTAAACCTGGTTTTCTCTTCCGCCTGATGACATTTCCCAGCCTCCCTTGCCCTGCCTTCTGTGGCCCGTGTCTGGACTCAGAGACATGGGCATGTGCTTGGAAGTGACATGCACCACTCCCAAGCCCCACCCATAAATCCCTCTGGTGTGATATACTCCGTATTCTTCCACACACTCTCCTGTTGGCAATCACAAACAAAAGAGAGCTGAGCTAGAAGATGGTCCCTGAATGATTGGTAAGAAGATGCCCACTGTTCAGATACATGCTTTTTTTGAGTGTTGGGTAAGTGAGAAATAATCTACAACTGGATTAAACCATGAAGACTTTGGAATATATCTGTTGTATCAGAGGCTAACATTAACTGCATATCTTTAACTGAATTGACAAGTCATTTTATGAAGTGGTCAAGTCCACGGGCTTTTGTGTTAGACAGATCTGGATGTGAATCTCTGCTCTGTCAACTGTGGCCACAGAAACTTGGGCATGCTGCTGAATCTCTCGGAGTCTGGGTTCTCCCATCTATGAAACCAGGATGGGCATGCCCATCTTACACCTCCTTTTGAGACAGTTGTAAGATCGCATCTTTTGGCTGTTGGCACAAGCTGGCACACAGCAAGTGCTCGTGTTTCTCTTTCCGGTACCAGTTTATTCCATTCAAGACGCAGGTGCAGCCCTGGCTTAAGCAGATTTTTCCAAGATTAGGAACCCAACGCTTGGGAACCAGTTCGTGAAATTACAAACCTGAGTTATATAGATGCCCATTGACTGCAGGCTTTTCTAATGCAATATTGTAAACCAGAGGCCTATGGGCTGAATTCAGCCCTTGGCTATGTCTTCTTTGGTATGTGCACTGTGTTAAAGGTTTTTAAATTAGTTAATATTTGAAATCACAACAAAAATAAAATTTCTAGCTTTTTCTTTTCTTTTTTTAAGAGACAGGGTCTTGCTCGGTCACCAAGGCTGATCTTGAACTCCTAGGCTCAAGGGATCCACCTGCCTTGGCCTTCCAAAGTGCTGGGATTACAGGTGTGAGCCACTGCACCCAGCCTCTAGCTTTGCTTAAGTAACTGAATCCTCTGACACATTTAGCCCACATTCTCACCTTGGTAATAATGGAGTGGAGCTGAGTAGCAGCTGCCTGCTCTGGATGGTGTCTGCAGTCTCTGGCTACTGCAATTTCCATATTACCCACATCTGCTATTGTCACCTGTCTGGCTCCTGGAGGGATCTGAGTTTGCAAGCCTGGATCTCTAGTCTGATGGTCAGGATAGGAAAACCCCATGTAATCTTACCATGTGCCAGGTACTGTTCTAAGCATTTTGTCTATAATGTGAGTTCATCTTTATAACAAACTTATGTAAAAGATAGTCTTATCATTCCCATTTTTTAGAAGACAAAACACAGGTACAAGAAGATCCTGGTAACTTGCCCAGGGTCATGTAATCAGAAAATGGGATTCAAATCCACAAAGTCTAGCTCCAGCGTGGTGCTCTAAAGTGGCTGTGCCACCCCACCTTTCATTTAACCAGCCCATTTTTGGTGCTATACACATTGGGTGTGTGTGTGCAATACCCCTTCTACCATGTTCTCTTGGTAGGCAGTTTGTAAGAGTTCACTGCTTATGTGCAGGAAAAGCTAGCTGGAGATTCATTTTTGAAGTTCATTCTTGAAGTAGTGAGAGGACCTCAGTGACTTAGTAGATGGAGGTCAATTACCCATGACTTTCATAAGGTAGAGAAAGTGCCAAATGAAATGGAGAGAAAGCCAGATTCAGACAAAAGGAAATATCTGCCAAATGCCTCCTCTCTTCAGCTCCAGAGGAGAAAATAAACAGCATTGCAAGAGATACTCAGATTCCTCTGTCTTACAATAATGAGGTAAATTCTGACCTAATTTATTTGTGGATCTCTCACTTCTTTTATGCCACCAGCTAAGACCTCAATAACAAGAAAAAAAAAAGAAATCAAATGTCCACAAGGCAGCCTGATTTGGGAGAGTAAATATCCTAAAATCCTGTTAGGTAGATGATGTTAACAATACCACTATTTAGCTACTGGAAACCCTGAGGTATCAGAAGGTTAAATGACTCCTCTAGGCTCATAATCACCCAGATCTCCTGGCTCTTACCCAGTGTCCTAGCACTGTCTCTCCCAGATTTTAATATTAATGCTTGCGTTATGATGCTGCAGGGCTGTTTTCAAAGCTAAAAAAATTTTTTATTTGATTTTTAATCTCATAACAACTTTATAGCGTAGGTAAAGCCAACTTATCACATTTTTTAATGGTAAAACCTGAGTCTCAGAGAGATGACTAAACTTGCCCCTGGTCACAAAGCAGAAAATAATAGAGAAATAAACCCAAATCCTCTAATTTCAACTGCAATAAGTATTCTACTGCATTAACTTGCTACATACCATTTTCTTTCTGGAGTCAAGAATTCTGGAGCTGTTTCAGGGAGCTGAACACAAAGGTTTACCAGAAAATATCCTGGAGTTCAGTAAAAGAGTCCAGTTTTTAGACAGGTGGTCCTTCTCCTATTTTTAATTTTAGACTCAAGGGCCACATGTGGAGGCTTCTTACAAGGGTATATTACACTATGGTGAGCTTTGGGTTTCTATTTATCTGTCACCCAAACAGTGAGCATAACATGTAATAGGGGCTAGGTGTGGTGGCTCATGCCTATAATCACAGCACTTTGGGAAGCCGAGGCGGCTGGATCACTTGAGGTCACGAGTTCAAGACCAGCCTGGCCAAACAGGTGAAGCGCTGTCTCTACTAGGAATACAAAAAATTAGCCGGTGCGGTTGTGGGCGTCTGTAATCCCAGCTACTTGGGAGGCCAAGGCAGAAGGATCACTGGAACTCCCAAGGTGGTGGTTGCAGTGAGCCTAAATTGCACTCCAGCCTGGAAGAGACAGCAAGACTCTGGCTTAAAAACAAACAAACAAAACCTAACTGGTAGTTTTTCAACCTCTCCCCTTCTCCCACCCTCCTTCCCCTTGGAGTCCCAGTGTCTATCATTTCCATTTTTATGTCCATGTGTACCCACTGTTTAGCTCCTACTTATAAGTGAGAAAATGCAGTATTAGGTTTTCTGTTTCTGCATTAATTCACTTGGGATAATGGCCTCCAGCTGCGTCCATGTTGCTGCAAAGGACATCATTCTGTTTTTTTGTTGTTGTTTATTGTGGCTGCATAGTATTCCATGATGTATATGTAACACTTTTTTTTAAATCCAATTCACCACTGATGGGCACATAGTTTGATTCTGTGTCTTTGCTATTGTGAATAATGTTGCAATAAACATTCATGTGCACATGTCTTTTCGATATAAAAATATATTGGGTATCTTACCAGCAAGATAATTGCTGGCTCAAACGGTAGTTCTATTTTTAGCTCTTTGAGAAATATCCAAACTGCTGTCCACAGTGGCTAAACTAATTTACATTCCCACCAATGGCGTATGAGCGTTCCCCTTTCTCTGCAACCTGGCATGAAACGGTATCTCATTGTGGCTTTGATTTGCTTTTCTCTGCTGATTAGTGACGTTCAGTATTTTTTCATATGTTTGTGGCCGCTTGTTTGTCTTCTTTTGAGAAATGTCTGTTCACGTTCTTTCCTAGGTGGGCAGTCTTAAAAAGCACAAGATCAGGTAATCTGGAAATGAGAAGCAAGAAGGAAGTGTTATTAAAAGCTAGCGAAGCCAATAAATGGAGTTCCAGACTTAAGAGATTGAAACGAAAAGAAGTCAGGAAAATTATATATACAGCCAATATAAGGCAAGGAGAACTGGAAAACATTCTGTACTATCAGTTAGGATTGTATCGGCTGCTTGTAGATAGAAACCCAATCACAGTGACTCATTCAAATGTGGGTTTGTTTTCCTTATGTAACTGGAGTCTGGAAATTATGAGTCCAAGGCTAGTATTGTGACCATCCAATACCTTAAGTCTCACAGACTTCTTGGCTCTCTGCTCCATCCTTAGTTTGCTGCTTTCATTTGAGGCGCAAAATGTAGATGCTATGTCCACTGTCCAAGAAAAAAAAGAGGATAAAGGGCTAAAGAAACAGAGAGGCAAACAATCTAGGAGCATCCGCCTTTGAAATAACATTTGATTTTTGAATGGGTCTATTTTTTTCTTGTGAATCTGCTTCAGTTCTTTGTAGATTCTGGATATCAGCCCTTTGTCAGATGGGTAGATTGCAAAAACTTTTTCCCATTCTGTTGGTTGCCAGTTCACTCTGATGATAGTTTCTTTTGCTGTGTAGAAACTCTTAAGTTTAATTAGATCCCATTTGTCTATTTTGGCTTTTGTTGCCATTGCTTTTGGTGTTTTAGTCATGAAGTCCTTGCCTATGCCTATGTCCTGAATGGTGTTGCCTAGGTTTTCTTCTAGGGTTTTTTTGGTGTTTGGGTCTTACGTTTAAATCTTTAATCCATCTGGATTAAAGATATGAACAGACAGTTTTCAAAAGAGGAGATTTATGAGGCCAACAAACATATTAAAAAATGATCATCATCACTGGTCATTAGAGAAATGCAAATCAAAACCACATTGAGATATAATCTTATGTCAGTTAGAATGGCGACCATTAAAAAATCTGGAGATGACAGATGCTGGAGAGGATGTGGAGAGATAGGAACACTTTAACACTGTTGGTGGGAGTGTAAATTAGTTCAACCATTGTGGAAGACAGTGTGGCGATTCCTTAAGGACCTAGAAATAGAAATTCCATTTGACCCAGCAATCCCATTACTGGGTATATATCCAAAGGATTATAAATAATTCTATTATAAAGACATATGCACATGTGTGTTCATTGTGTCACTGTTTACAATAGCAAAGACCTGGAACCAACCCAAATACCCATCAATGATAGACTGGACAAAGAAAATGTGGCACATATAAACCATGGAATACTATGCAGCCATAAAAAAGGACGAGTTCATGTCCTTTGCAGGGACATGGATGAATCTGGAAACTATTATTCTCAGCAAACTGACACAAGAACAGAAAACCAAACATCACATGTTCTCACTCATAGGCAGGTATTGAACAATGAGAACACATGGATATTGGGAGGGGAACTTCACACACTGGGGTCTGTTGGGGGGTAGGGGTTAGGGGAGGCACAGTGGGGGTGGGGAGGTTGGGGAGGGAAAACATTGGGAGAAATGCCTGATGTAGGTGACAGGGGGATGGAGACAGCAAACCACCATGGCATGTGTGTACCTATGCAACAATCCTGCAAGATCTGCAGTTGTACCACAGAACTTAAGGTACAATAAAAAAGTAAAAACACAGAGATCTTATCCCTAAGTGAAAGGGACTTTATATTAATTGTCGATATGTAAAAGAGATATAGCACAGCAGGCCATCAACATCAAACATTGAAAACAAAATTAAACTAAATTATAAGGAGGATTAATGGAAAAAAAAAGAACATTTCTAGAAATCTCCTTTTCGCCATGCTCGCTTGCTTCTCACTGGCCCGAATTATGTTGTATGACCACTCCTGGTTAAAAAGGTTTCAGATATACTGAGATTTCTTTGGTTTTGAGATCACTACATAGCTATTCTGAACAGAATTCAGCTCAGTGACTGCATCAGTTAGCATCCTAATGGGAAACAGGCGGCACATCCAAATTAAAATATTAAGATGATAAATGGACCACAGACAATGGTGTAGCTAGGTATAGGGCATCTCCAAAGAGTCATACAGTTACCTGTGACTAGTAACAGGCTACCAGTTAGGCCAGAAGAGATTAAGAGAGAATGATGTCAGAACCAGGAAAGGCAGAAGTAGGCAGATAATTCCACTTGGACAGAAGTGACCTTTGATCCAAGGACACAATCAGCCCAAGGCAACCACAGAAAGAGAAAAGGTACTAATAACCTGCACTTACTTTCCACCTTCTCTCATATCTTCCAAAGATCCCTGTTGGCCAAACAGAAACCCAGGGCAAATGAATCTTGTGGTATCATCCCTATGGGTCAGTTCCTTGAGGCTGACTGCAAACTCGCAGGAGGTGGATTCAGAATCCAACAGACAAGTCTTTTCCAGGACTCGAATTTTTTAAACAGCCTTTCTTCCCCCTCTTTGTTCTTATCTACCTGTGTTGCGTAGGTTTGGAACACCATGATTTTTCTGCCTAATACCCTTCTCTCACCTAAGCCCTAATGACATCCCTGTACAAGCCACCTAGATTTGAGAAGACCCTCTGCAATACGTTCTCAAGGCAACCCCCTGGGAGGTATTCACTACCTTGTAATTTACTTGATTAATGGGCATTTTACATCAGGCACCTTCACAATCTTTTTTTTTTTTTTTTTTTTTTTTTTTTTTTTTTTTTTTTGAGACAGTCTTGCTCTGTTGCCAGGCTGGAGTACAGCGGCACGATCCAGGCTCACTGCAATTTCCGTTTTCCGGTCCAAGCAATTCTCCTGCCTCAGCCTCCCGAGTAGCTGGGTCTATAGGCACGCGCCACCACGCCCAGCTAATTTTTTGTACTTTTTAGTAGAGACGGGGTTTCACCATGTTGGCCAGGATGGTCTCGATCTCTTGACCTCGTGATCCACCTGCCTCGGCCTCCCAAAGTGCTGGGATTACAGGCTTGAGCCACCGCGCCCGGCCCACAATCTTATTTATTCCAGAAATGCCCAATGTAAATATAGCACAGAGATGTATGAGACATTCAATAAGTATTTTTTTGTATTTATCACTGCAAAATAGAAATTGCTCAATTGTCCACAGTTTAGGACACATGGAATATCTGCATCGACAGCTGGAATATTTCATTTTCAGCCTGGAGGACTATTTCTGCTTAATCCTGAGAATTGATCTGCAAGAGACTCAAGCAGCAGATCTGGTGTCTCTGCCCTGGGCAATGTTGGGAAGACTTGAACTAATTCAAGATTTCCTGCCTGGCCCCAGGCTTTTGCAATGAATTTGAGCCCCTCTTGCATGGGTAGTGAAGAAGGGCAGGGGCAACAATTGCAATTATTTCTCGATGCACAGATAGCAGAAATGGCTTTGATGAGTGTATGTGTGTGTGTGTGTGTGTGTGTGTGTGTGTGTGTGTGTGTGTATGCATGTGTGTGTGTATGTGTGTCTACTTGTGCACACAGATAGACATGAGAAGGAGGTGATAGAGAGTGTGGCTTGGCCAAATAATCCCTGCACGTCTCTTGCCATGAAGATACACATGACTGATTTGAGGAGGCCTTCTGTGGTTTGGTTTGGTCTTGTTTGAGATGGGGTCCCACTCTGTCGCCCAGGCTGGAGTGCTGTGGCCTGCTCTTGGCTTACTGCAACCTCCCCTTCCTAGCCTCAGGTGATCCTCCCACCTCAGCCTCCTGAGTAGCTGGGGCCACAGACATGCTCCACCTTGCCTTGCTAATTTATTTGTATTTGGTAGAGATGGGATTTTACCATGCTACCCAGGCTAGTCTCAAACTCCTGAGCTCAAGCAATCTGCCTGCCTGAGCCCCTCCCAAAGTGCTGGGATTCCAGGCATGAGCCACTGCACCTGGCCATGAAGGCCCTTTGTTAACACAAGTTCACGGTAGCCAGAGCCCAGAGTTATCCAACTTATCTCTCCTCTTGTCTGAAGATGACTAGAATTTCTGTCTTCCTCTCTGGAAACAGCACAGGGATTTTCCAGTTGTATGCTAGATGACTTACAATTGTAGCTGTCATACTAACAAACTCTGCTCATCCTTCCCCCAAGTAGCTACAGGGGCCCTGAAATGTACTCTTTGTACATTTCTTTTATGCTCTACAAAGATGCATAATTATATGCTATGATTAGACAACTTAATCATACAATATTGATTAGGCAGCGAGGCAGAACATATGTTTTTTTCCCTAATCTGTGCCGTATCTTCATCATGTAATCAACAACTGATCAGTGTTGAGTAAATAAAGATGTAACACATTGTCATGACACATGACAGGAAGCATTACTACTTCAGACCCTCTTATTCTGCATGTTAACCCCCAGGCATTACAGTCATCTTACCATAGTCTCTCTTCTAGTTTATGTGCACCTTTCTGTATCACTGTTGATACTCTCAAAGGCAATCCCCTTACTGGGTATGCAATTACCTCGAAACATACTATTTGATGTCATTAATAAATTATAGTTTATCTTACCTTACTTATATTTTAGTATACTTGATTATATTTGAGAATACCCAGACACATTTTAGGATGTAATCTAGTATTATTAAAAACAAATGTACAAAATTATCAGGATATCATATTTTTCCCTTGTTCCTGAATCACTGGGGAAGATGTGATTTGTTCCTGCCCCATGCCATGCATTTGAAAACTGAAATATGTGTGTGTATGTGGGTACACACAATAACATGAAGATAGAGTCTCTCCAATAATTTAACTTATACAGACCCATATTTATCTCAACATTCTATATGTAGATTTCTATAGCACCCTGAAAGTTGAATTCTTAAATATTCATGTGTGTAGTAAACTGATACTGAAGTTTCAATCATTCACAGCTTACCAACTTGCCAGCCCCTCCATCTGCCCAGCCACCTCCCACTCATCCTTCCAGGCCCCATCCAAGCATGGGCTCCACTCATACTGATGCTTCTCTTACTCAATCTGTCTTCGTGCTCTAACTATTTCACCTCAAGAAATCTCAATCTAACAGAGTTTACCTTTTCTGCTTGCCTATAATGGATCATTTATTATTTTTTCATAGAATTTTATCTTTTGTTTTATGTGCATACATATTTTATCTCCTAAGTAATAATAAAAGCTAACATTTACTGACTACTTTCCTGTATCAATTTAATCTTCCTAATAAACTCTAAACATATGCATTATTATTATTATTTCCATTTTCTCAGATAAAGTAGTGGCCGCAAAGAACGTGCAAGAAACTTTTCCCAGGTCACCTGCAATTAGGTAAATCCATCCACTTTTTTCCTACAGTCATGAAATATTTACTCATAGCAATGTTGTTTTACATGAGAGATTCTGCATAATCGGCCCTGGGCAGGGGCAGTAGCTTGTAGTTTTGCAAC